>NC_136057.1:670879686-671268952 GCF_964261635.1 Lissotriton helveticus
GATATCACCTTTAGTCTTTGCTAGATAGTCAACTACTTTTTTCCTCTTGATCGGGTGGTTTAGGCCCTTAACGTTGAGGGAAACTATCTTTAGGTCTGCCTGTAGGTCTGTGCATTGGTTCAGTGGCGTATCTGTGTTAGCGGTTTGTGCCAAGGCTTGCATATTATGGGCCGCGCTTCCCATCTACCCTGCTTCTGCCTGTTGATCATCGTTTTGGGCGCTGTGTTGGATTGCCTGCTGCGGCGCTTGAGCTTTATTGGTGCAAGGATGAGGGCCAGGGTTGATGATTGCCGTAGGAGAGTCACATGGGACGGTGTACCCTCATATGTAGTGTGGACAGAAACGTGGACATAATACAGACAGACACGACAGACAAGACACAACACCCCCCCCTTTTTTCCATTCTTACACCCCCTTCCTGAGCTAAAACATCGTACTTTGGACGTGCAACCGCAAGATCCCTCCCGCCCCGCTCCTTCCCCAGGATATCGTGGCACACTTTGGAATGAAAACATTAGTTTAGTGTCTGCATACTTCCCTTCACTATAGCATAAATTTGTTATATTCCCCCTATGTTTTAAGCAGAAAGGATAGAAACAAGTCTTATCTTCATCCTTGAATGACCGTGGTTTCTTACTCTCCGCATGTCTGGAGGCCATGTCCATGTCCATGTCTTATTGCTTTTCGCTTTTTCCACGATCTTGAGGTAGCTTATTGTTGTCTTGAGGTGTATACGTTGTCGTTGTCGTTACTACATTTAGAAGTCATGTTTCCACCCTTGGATCCTATGGGTTATTCCTGAGAGGCCCTTGCTACACCCCTTGCGGCCACTGTCTAGTCCACCGCCTGGTCTTTCGACGCGCTCCTCTTGCTACTCCAAAGATGGCGTCTGCGTGGTGTGAGCGTAGTGGTTTACATAATATGGGTCTCGGGCCCGCTCTATTTGTTGGTATGGAGGCCGGCACTCTATATGCCTTGTCTAGCTCAAAAGGTGTTTCAAATTTGAGGTTCGTGAGCTTCGGTATAAGGAACTGTATGAGTGGTACACACAAGTCAGTTTTTTTCTCCTCCCCTTCTGGTATTCCTAGTATCCTTATGTTTTCTTTTCTGCTGCGGTCCTCAAATTCAGCTGCTTGTTTTTGGAGGGCAGTGGTCGCCATAGCCAGAGTGCCAATCGTTTTCTTAGAGAGTGGGGGCGGGGCCTGCCGGTGCCGGGGGTGCTGTTCTCTGACCTCGCTGCTTGTCTCTCTGCTGCTTGCTGGGTGCTTTTGTTGTGCCGATCCTTGTGCGTCCCTCTCAGCACGCCGGCGCCATTTTGGGTGTCGCTGTATTTCCCGGACGTTTGTCCCAATAACTCTGTTTTCCTGACTCTTGTTGTCCCTTTTGGCGGCTTTTGGGTAGCCTCCTAGGTTTGCTAGGAATTCCGCTGCTTCCTCGTTCATTCTTTCTTAGTTTTATGTGCTGAAATCACACTTTTGTCTCGCTATTCATCCCAGGGTGTAGCTGAGCTCTGGACTCAGGCAACTCTCCTCATTGCCGTCCAAGTCACGCCCCCTTTTAAACGTTTTACCTGCTTTTATAAAAGAAAGAAAAACGGATCATTTGAACTTGTAATTACTCACCTGTCCTCCTGCTCACGCAGCAAGCCACACTGCTCCCCGGTCCACCACAGGTTTTCCAGCTTGAGTGGAGGGAGTATCCGGCACAGAATCCCTTTCCCTCAACTCCGGGCAAGAGACCGGAGGAGGGGGAGCCTCACGGCACTATTTAATACACATGGCAGTCTCTTTGCGCAGTAGATGCACCGGCGGCGCACCATAGGCGTGTCTTAGGCAAGCCTGTTTGTGCCTATCCGCGGCCGACCGGGGCCAAGGCCACAACCCCTGCCCGTTTCCAGATGCTTCTTAGGTCCTATCCTTGACCTTAGAGGAAGGACACATGACAGTTGCTGACAGTCCTCGAATGTTGCAGTTGAGCACACTATCTGCTCACACTGTGGGTTTCACTTTCGACCGACCATTAAGACACGCAGCCCCCTACTAATCTTGGCAGCCTAAAGATGTTCCTGCTGAATTGCAGATCACTCCCTAAGCATGCCACCGAAATAGCCCTGTAAGTAGAAGAATTTAACCCCAATGCTCTCTTCCTGCCAGAAACATGGCTCAATGCAGAGTCAGAGCCAGTCCTCATTCAAGCTCTCTCGCTAGGGGAGTACGCCAAGGGTGCGTACTGGCACCGACCCTCTTTTCCTTATACATCAACAGGGTGATCAACTATTACGAACAACAACCAACTGATGCCCCTAAGCTAGATGGTAAGTTGATCCCCCTGCTGATGTTTGCAGATGACACCTTACTAATTTCAAATACACAACAAGGCCTGCAAAAGGCCTTAGAGGTCTTTGAGGTCTTCTGCAAAGATTATGGACTAGTCATTATTGTAAGTAAGACCAAGTTTATGGTTCTGCATAAGTCCAAGCTTGTTAGGGGGAAGGTGGCCATGAATGGGGTACAACTTGAACAGACTCAGGTCTTTTCTTACCTGGGGATTACCCTAGCCTCCAAATTAGATTGGAAACATCACACTAACTAACCCTGGGCGAAGCACTACGCTACGCTCGCGGAGTTTGCGAAGTTTTCGCAACTTCGCACTACGCAAGCTACACGTAGCACAGTGTGAACATGCGTAGTGCAGCGTAGCGTAGTGCAGCGGTCATTTTTTGCTTGTTCGCGGTCCTGAACGTCATGTTCGCGACCGCGAGCAAGCAAAATGACATCCCGGCGAGATTCTCAACGCGAGGAAGTCAGGTTTCTCATTTTTGAGTGGTTGCGCATGCTCGCGACCGCTCTCAATGAGAAACTACCTGTTCGCGTTGAGAAAGCTGCCGCTCGAGTAATAATCTACTCGAGCAGCAGAAAACTACAGCTCGCACTGTGCAAGATGCCATTTTCAATGCTTGCACAGTGCCGGATGCTTGTCCGCACTGTGCAATCATGGAAAACGCATCTTGCACAGTGCGAACATGCTACTACGCAGCTCGCGTAGTACTACGTGAAGTTCGCGTAGTGCGAAGAGCTGAACCAGCCCATCTCTAACTGATTTTCTTGAATTAAAACACTCTACCGCTTTTGAGGGTTACTGGGACTGGATTAGTGTCCCTGGAGACAGGAAGGAATACCACCAGTTTAGGGTTGGAACACTACCCATTAATACCTTCACTGCGAAATGGAGTGGTGGACATAGTCCCAGTTGTCCTTTCTGCCCCACTCAACGGGAAAGCATTGGTCATATACTTTTTATCTGTCCCGAATATAAAGTCCCTAGGCTAGCATGGTTAAAACCTATCTGCTTTCAGCTAGGTCTCAAAACAGGCTGTGAGTCCCTAAGGATTCTTCGTACTAATAATTCTCAGCCTTTGGTTATAGCTGTCGGGAAGTTTCTCCACTGGATGTGGATAATCCGAGCTCGTAAATTATGTTTACAGTGATACTGTGTGTCTCTTTTTAAAGTTATTTATTGTGATCATGCCACCTAAATGTATATATATATATATAGATATATGTTGTAAGTGTAATCTTTTGAAATTTTATTTTCTATTTTTAAAACTTTTAAAATTTGTATAATGAATTGTATGTGTTTTAAATGGATGTTAAAAACACATGACATTACTTATTTAATGTACTTAACTTATTGTTTTATTTACTAGTCGGACGGCTTATAATTTGATTTAACTTCCTAAAGATATTGTCACGATCGCGCTTGGTGAAGGAACTAAAATTCCCAGCAAGACGCGAGTCGGGACTACCACTCCCATGCTCCTTCGCGAATCTCGCGAGACTACGATCGAGGAAGCATAAAGAGGAAGCATTTCCCGAGATCGGCGGCGGGAATTCCTCCTGTCCAGCGCTTTCTGGTGGCCGTTGCTGATTGTCTGTGGGTGCGGTAAGGGTGCTTGCACCAGGAATTTTGGCCATTTTTTGTTCTATCTTGGTTGTGGTCGTGTTGGCAAGGTTTGTTTACGCACGTTATCTGGATCTTTTTGGGGTAACTTCTAAGTCAGTCAGGAACTTGACCCGGTCGGTATTGTCGGCCGACGGAGATGTGGATGTTTTGAGATCCACAAGTATCTCCAGTTATTTTGAATGTTCTAATATTTTGATATGCAGAAATTAGGAGCAAGGAGCTCTTAACTACGCTAAAGAATTACTCGAGGGAATAAGCCTCTGATTCATTTGCCACGAGTGTTGTAAACTACCGGGCAATTCAAATACATTACTATTCCCACTCCAGAGAGTGCAACAGTAGGGAAAGTGTTGGATAGCGTAGGGGTAACAATTACTATTCCCACTCCAGAGAGTGCAACAGTAGGGAAAATGTTGGATAGCGTAGGGGTAAAAATTACTATTCCCACTCCAGAGAGTGCAACAGTGGGGAAAGTGTTGGATAGCGTAGGGTTAACAATTACTATTCCCACTCCAGAGAGTGCAACAGTAGGGAAAGTGTTGGATAGCGTAGGGGTAAAAATTACTATTCCCATTCCAGAGAGTGCAACAGTAGGGAAAGTGTTGGATAGCGTAGGGGTAAAAATTACTATTCCCACTCCACAGAGTGCAACAGTAGGGAAAGTGTTGGATAGCGTAGGGGTAAAAATTACTATTCCCACTCCAGAGAGTGCAACAGTAGGGAAAGTGTTGGATAGCGTAGAAGTTACAAATAACATACTTATAAAAAATCATTAATATTTTTAAATACTTAAACAAATTATTTATTGAATTATTCTAAACTATTTACAAAAACCAGTAAATAATTTTATTTAACATAATTACCAATTAATAAAATTATTTACCAATTAATTTAAAAGATTTTATAATTCCTAAAAAATGAATAGTTAATTTAGTATAAATAAATTAATTCCCACCCTATTCCCCTATAAACCGATAACCCGTCTCAAACATAATTATCAATTAATCAATTAATTAAAATAAATTACCAATTAATAAAAATTAATTACCAATTCATTTAAAAGATTTTATAATTCCTAAAAAATAAAAAAATAATTTAGTATAATTAAATTACTTCCCACCCTATTCCTCTACAAACCCACAACCCGCTACAAACATAATTATCAATTAATCAATTAATTAAAATAAATTACCAATTAATAAAAATTAATTACCAAATAATTTAAAAGATTTTATAATTCCTAAAAATTAAAGAAATAATTTAGTGTAATTAAATTACTTCCCACCCTATTCCCCTATAAACCCACAACCCGCTACAAACATAATGATCAATTAATCAATTAATTAAAATATATTACCAATTAATACAAATTAAATACCAATTAATTTAAAAGATTTTATAATTCATGAAAAATTAAAAATTAATTTAGTATAATTAAATTACTTCCCACCCTATTCCCCTATAAACCCACAACCCGCTACTGTACTAACATGCAAAATTTACAAAAAAAAGAATACATATTAAATACATAATAATATACATAAAATTAATATAAAAATCGATATTAGTAACATCGATATTACTAATATCGATATTAGTAACATCGATATTACTTACATCGATATTAACAAAATAGATATTACTTACCTTCTATATTATGTCCCTTCGATATTTCAAACTCGATATTATGGTATATCGATATTAACACATCGATATTTTGTCTGCATACTACCCAGGCTCCATGGGCCAGGGAAAGTTTAACTGACTATTGTGGCCTGTTCCTGGGACGTGCATCACCTTCAACCTGCAAGGGTACCATGCAAGTCGACCTGCACATGACCGTTTGTCTCTACTGGTTTTCCCATTCACTGCAATGTTAAATTTTCACTCTATTATTTTGCACTGATTTTACACTGCTTCTAAAATCTATGACTCCAGTTGTATGTATGATACTCTGTTTGTTTTGGTGTTTAAATTAAGATAAAAATGCACTTTAGTTTTATAAATTGGGGGGGGAGCCAAAAACTTTACCTGGGAACGCCGCCGCCACCTCCAGGAGTCAAACGCCGCCACCGGCCAGAGTCAGACCACGCCACAATCCGCGCCGCCGCCCCAGGACCACAATTACCGGAAGGCTTAGCGGCGGCGCGCCCCAGTGACGACGCGCCGGCGCCAGGAGGCGCATAAAATCGGCGCAGAGCCCGGCGGAGTGGGGGAGCCAAAACTTTACCTGGGAACGCCGCCGCCGCCAGGAGTCAAACGCCGCCACCGGCCAGAGTCAGACCATGCCACAATCCGCGCCGCCGCCCCGGGACCACAATTCCCGGCAGGCTCAGCGGCGGTGTGCCCCAGTGACGACGCGCCAGCGCCAGGAGGCGCATAAAATCGGCGCAGAGCCCGGCGGAGTCAAAAACTTTACCTGGGAACTCCGCCGCCACCGCCAGGAGTCAAACGCCGCCACCCGCCAGAGTCAGACCACGCCACAATCCACGCGGCCGCCCCGGGACCAAAATTCCCGGCAGGCTCAGCGGCGGCACGCCCCATTGACAACGCACCAGCGCCAGGAGGCGCATAAAATCGGCGCAGAGCCCCGCTCCGCGGGACGCACGCGGGATGAGCAGGAGAAGCCCGGGCCAAGGGCGGGCCCGTTTAAGCCCGTTCAAGACCGGTCAGGGACGGGACGGGCCACCCCCCTAATATCACCCACAGCGTAAAAAGGTTTGTGACATTCTGTATTGTTTGGCTGTGCTATAACTTGCTACAGAAGTGTATAAGAGACAGGTCCCACATAGTAAACATGTCTACTGTACTAACTGAAGGAGTGAATGCTAGGAAGTCTACTGGAGGATCACTAATGGGCACCCTGGACAATTTCCTCGTCAGGGTAACATCAGCACTGGCCAAGGATATTGAACTTACTGAGCAGAGACTATCCTTGGAAACCCCTTTTGACAAGAGATCTTCATTGGGAAGTCTGGCGAGGGTTAGATCACCAATCTAGCACCAGGCTGATTCCCAGGACACGCTGCCCCCTTCGGGAGTGGACAAGGGAAGCCTCTTGTCACAGTCAGCTGTCACCCTCGAAACAAGTCTGAACTCCTCCAATGGGATCGATGCACATAATGTTGTAAGGAGAGTTCCCTCTCCTAATATTAAAACCCGCTCAGCCTCCCATGCAAATACAGGTCCTGCCCACCGGGAGGCGGGAGCAACAGCCAAAAGAAAGCGTACCGGAGATCAAATACTTGCAGGGGGAAAAAGGCCAAAATTGGTAAAACGGTTGTGCCTAACGAAGATCTAGCTGCTAGGCCACCTCCTAGTCCTGCACATCCTACAGTAATTTCTACAGAGGGGCATAGTAGGCACAATTCTACTGTGGGGGGAGATGCACAACCTGACTTGGGCCCTTCGTTCTGGAAGAGACTGGAAAGTACCCTCAAGAAGTTATGCAATCCAATTTCTGCCCGGCTGGACTCAATCGAGAATAGATTGGTGTGTCTTGAACTTTCACTCGCATCAGTCCAGAAGCAGGTGGGATCCTGGAAAAGTGATCTAACTTGTAGGCAGACAAAAACTACAGGACACATTTCTGCTGACTCCAACATTGTTGGAGCACCAAACGGGCGTACTGGCTCTACCCAAAAAGCCCCCACGTTATCTACTGACATTTCTCTGATTTCTAATTTGCCAGGGGGTGAAAACATAGCTCCGAAGGATAGGCCACACCAAGTAGTTGCTAGTAGATCTGCAGCTACACATATAAAATTGCCTGTGACGTCTCAAGTACACAGTGTAGCTACCCTACCCAGTATTGATCTCCCTCCTGAATCAGCCCCCTACGTGGTAGTTTTGGTGGGGTTTCCCCCATTGGCCCTGGGGAAAAGGGAGACATATACAGACCAAAAAAATAAGTGCACCTTCTGGCTGAATGAGTATCGAGCATTGCCAACAAACACACAAGCAGAAATTTTGTTTGCCAGGAGAGTGAATTGGATAGGTAGGAGTACTAAATCTATGGTGGGGAACTGTGTCATAATTAACTTTAGAGATTGGAGGGGTGTTGATTTTATCTGCAATTGGCCCCAAAATGATCTGTCGCCCGGAATTCATACATTGCCCTTGTCCTACTTTTATGGACCCCCGCATTCCATACCAAGAGATACTTTCTCATTGGGAGAAGTGCTGAACCCATGTCCTTGGGGGAACATCCAAGATGGCCGCCGGGTAGGGAGCTCCTGTGAGGAGCTCCGGTGCTGGGGATCCCATTCGGGCATTATCCCTGTCAGCACTCACCAACACGACGGAACGGAAGGAGAAAGAAGAACGGAACGTAAGAGTAACTGGATCGAGTAACTGGATTGGATTAATGACCCCTGAAATGCCCCGAGCGGACCTTCGATTCTGACACCCTCAACCCAAGGCGGCATAAGAGATGAGCATCAATAGGGGCGGCTGAAACTACAGGAGCCTAGTCGAGACAGCTCGATTACTTCGGTGAGTTGGAAGTGGTCCCCCGCTACAAGGCGGAGGAGGGCACTGGAGCTCGGTTGAAGCTTCAGGAGCCTAGTCCAGACAGCTTGACGACGTCGGAGAGTTGGACGTGGTCCCCCGCTACAAGGCGGAGGAGGGCATTGAGTTCGGCTGCTGACCCATCCCTGGAAGCTCAAAGGCTGATTTGGTGAGCACCCTCGGCAGCACAGGTTCGGTGACGCTGAGGAAGGGGGTCGGCGTGAACAAGCGCCCCCCCCTCTAAGGAAGGTTTCAAGACGGAGCGGTCGATGTCTGGCGCGGCTCCGGTGTGCCCCGTGGTGTGTTTTTAGCAAGGACTCGTCGGAAGACCTGCCCCCCCCCCCCGCCGTCCAGTGGCTCGGTGAGTACCGAATGGGGGCATCTGGAGCGGCTCCGGTGAGACAGTGTTTGGATGTTTGTGGCAGCTTTTTGGGCGGGAGGCTTCCCCCCTCCCCCCCTCCCCCCCTCACACGGCCGGTATGCTCTGTTTACCGGTGTGCTGGGGGCACCCTCTGCGCAACTTGGGAGAAGCCTGATGGGAGCAGCAGCGTCAGGGGGGATCTCTAAGGTAACTGCACGCTGAGCTATCCACCAAAGTTCCATTGCAGGTCTTTTCACTCCCTGCCTGGAATACAGCACACAAAACTATTTAGACAGCCTTTGGGGCGACGCGAAGGGCAACTACCTGTAATCACATCATATCAAACATTCATGCAGGCTTCTTTTACGCTTTGCCCGGACTTCTATATGACTGGTATTTGCGCGGGCTTTTCACTCTCCATTGCTAACCTGGCTGGGGCCATAAAGCTGGAACCATAAATCGCCCCCCTGCCCACCATGAAGCTACATACCAACGCGGTCAGGGAGCAGCAAAACAGAGATAAGCCACCATCTAGCAGCATAGAAGCTGAACTCTGCTCCCCCCTCAATCAACATGGAAGATGGACTAATTCGACATCCCCAGAGTAGAAAGAGAAACCAAACTCTGGAATCCTTGCATTTTGGCTGCCATCTTAGACTGGTCTCTCCCTCTCTCTCTACCTCTGTCGGCCATTCTGGACTAGTCTTTCTCACCACTTGAACTCACCCTTGGGAATCATTCATTGGGCTAATATTAACTAGCGAATGTCTGCCACTTTGCAGTATCATACCCCAATCACTCTTAATGCACCGATAGTTAGCCCATACAGCATCCTAAGAAATACTACTATTAATTAGAAAGAATAATATTAATTAGCGTGTGAATGCCTTTTATTGTAGTACTATACTTCTATTTGTTTATAATGCACCGATCGTTAGCTCATATAGCACCCTAAGAAATGGCCTATTTAGATTATTATCAACTAGTGAATGTATGCCTTTTTATTGCAGTATTATACCTCTATTTGTTTTTAATGCACAGATCATTAGATCATATTGCACCCTATGCATGACTTATCTGATTATATTGATTGCTTCTTTTGATTTATTTGTGTGACGATGTTTTATCTCTGAACTATGATCCCTCATGTACTTCTTCCATGTAAAGCGCTCTGATATCCGCAAGGATCTTGTCCGCGCTATATAAAACTTTCAAAATAAAATAAATAGATAAATAAACATCAGGCTGTTTAATAGATTCGATGCTCTGTCAGGACTGGGGGACTGTGACTGACGGTATGTTTTCCAAAGCCCAGTCCAGAATAGTATAGCCTTAGGAAACGGGGTGGATATAGAAAGGCGGGCAGGCCAAGCTACTAGCCAGCTATTTCCAGTAGACCACGAGAGGGTAGGACAGAAGGGGGTAGAAGGTCCTACCGACCTGTTATTATCCTACGAAGAACGTCCCTTTGATGGGGGAGTATTGATGAGGGGAACAGTGGTTACTTCAACAATCCCCCGTACTATTGTACCTACTACTGTACCATCCCCAAAGTTCACTTATACAACCCGCCCCAGTACAACATGGCCTTTTTAATGCACTTGGTAGCCCGAATAGCTTGGTTATCCGTGGCAACTTGGCATGTAGGAAATCCAATCAAAATGCGACTCTAAAAATCTTATCCTGGAACATAGCGGGTCTCGCTGCCAATCTAGAAATTCCCGAATGGTGTGCCTTTGTAGACCTTCATGGGATATGCTTATTCCAGGAAACATGGGCCCTTAATCCCATACATAGATTGGGCTATGTTACTTACATGGAGACAGCCACAAAGGGACCCAGAGGCAGACCATCGGGGGGACTGTGTATATGGGTAGGTGCTTACCTTGGGTTTACTATGAAAAGAATAGACACCAATAGCCCCGATCTGACATGTATTTTACTGTCACATATCAAAACACCCAAACTGGCACTCATTAATATCTATTTGAGGCCAGCTGGACCGGGAGGCACCTCCCAGACTCTAGACTCGTTGACCAATTTACTTCACTCTCTTCCGGGAGATGTCGCACTGATGATTGGTGGTGACTTCAACTGTCACTACGAACCACTCATTGGTGTTTCCCAGATCTCAACAGAAGAGGATGAGGCATGGCTAGTCCCGCACCCGAATATATACCCAGTAAAGGTAATCTCCATAACTTATTCTTTCTCTATAAGAGCGTGTAACGGGCGATTCCAGGTGGATAGCCCAGGGCACCCAACTTATCGTGGAATGGGGCGCACTTCTGTAATTGATTACTTCATGATTAGTACATGCCTTTGGCCTAAGATCCTCAACTTCCACATTTCTAGTCGCACGGAAAGCGACCATAACCCCCTGTCAATTGAGACAAATTTTAACTTGACCACTGAGGGTAGTGAAACCCACGAAAACAGTGACCTTTAATATAATCCAAGGTGAGAGGAGAATCCGATGGGCAAATATGACGAAGTCTACCAAAGATATGGGCAAATTGTATCTGAGTTTAATTCCTCTGCTAGAAAGGGCAAACATAATTATGGCTCTCCCGTTTGAAAATAGAGCGCAAAGGCTCTTGTCAGGATTACACGAGGAACTCATAGCACTATTGGCAAATTCCTTTTATAAAATCGCCCCCATTAAACCTAAGATACAGGGTGTTAAACACCCCTGGTTTAATAGGGGTTGTAGAGAATCGAAGCACGCACTGCTTAGGGCACTGAAACAAGGTACACCGGTCGCAGTGACTGAAGCTAGGCACGCTTATAAGCAAATGATTGTTAACGCTAAAACAGAGTGGGAAGAAGAACGATGGCTTGCCATCAGATCTGCACTCGAGGCTAAAGATACAGGGACCTTCTGGAATCTCGTCCATACCGGGAAACCAGAAGGCAGGACCTCGATTGATCCAAATATCCCCGAAGAATCTTGATCTCTGCATTTTAAAGAGCTTTACTCCATCCCCCCAATACTAAAAAGTGCATCCCCCTTAACCCTGCTGGTCGGGGATCCTACGTGGTCTACACCGCTTTTCACTTTGGACGAGGTACTTATTGCTGTGCACAACCTGCAATCCAACAAAGCCCCATGGCTAGATAGGATTCCAGGCGACCTTTTCAAAGAGGAACCGGTAGTTTGGGCCCCTTATTTACTATTACTATATAACGCAATTCTGCAGGGCCTACCTCTCCCAGGTACTTGGTTGGGGGCGGAGATAATACCCATTTACAAGAAGGGTTCTCCACTCGAACCCTCAAATTATAGGCCGATCAGCCTTATCGATGTTAGCCAGAAAATCTACGAAAGGCTACTCTTACAACGCTTACTGGACTGGGTCAATGACAACAACATTTTGACCCCCCTTCAGGCAGGGTTTAGGGCCAAAACGTCCACAACCGACCAACTATTTCGGCTCCAGGTTCTTCACTGGAAGCACGTTGTTCTGGACCGGGGAAGTCTATATTTAACGTTCGTGTACCTAAAGTCAGCATTTGACTTGGTGGACCGAAACCAACATTGGTCTATTTTATTATCCATGGGGGTTCCACCATACCTATGCTACCAATTCAAACTCCTCCACAATGGCACTTTTGCCAGAGTACGTTATGGAAAGCATGGCCAATTACCGGGACCATTCCCGGTTGAGAAGGGGGTCAGGCAGGGTTGTGTGCTTGCCCCAACCCTCTTTTCCCTCTTCCTCCACGGGCTTATAGAAGACCTACTATCCACCAAAGACATTGACTCCCCGAAAATGGCTCCCAAAGATTTCCCGCATTAATGTTTGCGGACGACACCCTGTTGCTTTCAAAATCCCCCATGGGCATGCAGAGGGTCTTAAATCAGTTCATTAAATTTTGTAACCAAAGAAACCTGGTTGTTAACATTGATAAGACCAAGTACATGGTATTTAACGCCAATACCACTAACTGTCCCCGTCCTATGATGGAAGGTAGACCACTGGAAAGAGTCCCAACTTTTGACTATTTAGGTTTAACCATAAACGACAGAATGGGGTGGGGCGCACAAATGGCCAAGGCCAACTTAAGATTAACTCAGACCACTGGGGGGGGGGTTTAAAAGTCCCAAAAAACTGTGTCCACAAAATAGTTAGTGCCCCACTTGAAATCTTCAAAGTTCAAGCAAGGTCATCATCCCTCTATGGGGCGGAACTTTGGGGGCACATCCCTTCACCTGAGTTAACCACTACAGAAAACAATTTTATCAGGCAAATTCTAACTTTGCCCAGAAATACACCACTTGTTCCATTCAGGTTGGATTTGAACATTACTCCTATTACTGATGCCATCGCCTCACGCCCACTCCTTTATTGGAGGAGGCTGTGGAGCACCCCCGAGCTGAAATGCTACAAGGAGGAATTAAAGATGGTGCTGGCCTCCTTAGGAGGAGGCAGGATTCCATGGCTAACCTTCGTAAGGCAGTCATTCACTTTGATCGTACACAAAAACTTATGGTCAAACCCTGAGGCATCCTGCTCAGCTATTTCTAAGAAAACATTGTCCAACACTATAAAGGACTTTAATCTCAGGAAGATATTCTGTCCAGCTATACCAATGAGCTTGACTGATGCCTTCCTAAATTATAAGTCATTCTACAGCTTTGAACAGGAAATTGATGTAATTCAACCCACCCTAGCGAAGAAGCTGTACTTACAGTTTAGATCTGGAACACTGCCCCTTTACTCTATGACCGACAGGTGGACGGGGGGTCCTGTACACTTATGCCCAGGCTGTAGAACAGAAGACGAAACGATTCTTCATGTTACTCTCTTCTGTCCGGCCTACTCAATCATACGGAGAAAGTGGATAATACAGCTGTGTAATAACTTGGGCATCAGGAACTATCTAGCTTTCTTCAGGATTTTAAAGTCTGATACAAATCCAGCGATAGTGTCCGCTGTAACTAAGTTTTTGTTTTCTATGTGGATTACCCGAAGGAAATTGCTTAGCTAAGGATGGCACATATGTATATTATTGTAGTGACTTAGGGAACTAAGTGGATCAGCAAATGTTATTCTTAAATTTCTTTAAACATCTGAAGATTATTTAAAGTTGTATAGTTTTAATACATTGTCTTCTCCCCTCTGATGTTTTAGATGATGCATTTTAGAACATATAAATACCAATGAACTGTTTAAAAACTGTACAAGTATCTCTATGTGCTTTTATGGTTAAAGCTAACCGAAATAAAGTTTTTTTTGAATGAATGAATAAATTGGTGTTGGATTTCCCTTAAGTCGTGTCCATTACTTAACGCCATGTTAGTACTCTGAAATGCTTCATAAATGTTCCCTTTAGTAAAGCCAGACTGCTGTTTGCCACACTACCAGGGCTGAGCTAAGGATCTATTGGTGTGAATCTAAGGACCATCTTTGAGTTTGTGACTGTAAGCTTTTCCACATAATACTCCACCTTCCTACAATTATTACTAATATTAAATATTTCCCATGAATATTAAAATTAACATATACCGTACTTATTTTTAGGTCATGTTACAGTTACAAAATATATATTTATTAGAAATATTTATTCAAAAATGATTATAACATGCTTAACATGAATTAATACAACTGATTTCCAGACATAATTTTAAACATATGTATATTTTATATATAAAAACAACTATATAGGTGAGAAAATAACCCTGCTGAAATTTGCCCTCTCTGCAATCTGTATTTAATTTACTTGTAAATCCCAATTAAAGTGGCATACCCTAAATCCAGGACTGATAAATGAAATGCTATTAGAGGGCCTGCAGCACTTATTGTGTCTCCCACGTAAGTAGCCCTTTAAAAACTGTCTCAGGCCTGCCATTGTAGCCTGTGTAGGCAGTTTGAAACTGCCATTTCGACCTGGCAAAAAGAACCATTTGCCAGGCCTCAACCCTTTCTTTTAATACATATGTCACCCATAGGATAGGTCCTAAGCACAGCATATGGAAGGATGTGTTGTATTTGAAACATTTTGAGGTACTTGTCCTGGTGGCAAAAAACTCTCAAATTCATTTTTCACTATTTCACGGCCTACCTTTCCCATAGGTTGATATTGGGTTACCTTATTACTTTCAATAAGTGATAACATTTGTTTTGAAGCAGGTAGGAATATCATGTTTGGAGTTTGGAGAATTGTAATTTCATACTCTCTTTTGAAAATGGCACTTTTAGCATTTGGCATTTTCTTGTCCAAGCCAAGCAGTGCCTGCAGACTGTTTCTTGAGTCACATTAGTAGGTGTAGTTGGCAGTTTGCCTTTGTATATTCCTCCCGGACAGCCACACAATAGAGGTTCTGGGTGATGTGAGGGGTGGAGCTGTCACCAATCATGCTTGCACTTCATAGGCACTGCCTCAGTTCACACACAAAGGACTTCACACTAGCCTATTGTGCCTGCAGACAGACTGGAACCAGGGCAGGAAGGCAGGAAAATCCAAACACTTCTGTAAGGAGAAGGCTCTAGACGTTTCTTCCACTTCAAAGTAGTCACCAGCTATACAAAGGGGACCTTCAGACACACTCTTCAGCACACTCCTGGAACAGTGGATACTGCAGAAGAAGGATTGCCTTGATGTCAGCAGGCCATCCTGCTGATTGAGGCCTGCCTTGTTATCTGAGAAGGAAGACTGGACTTGCACCCTTCATCTTAGGCCAAAGTGACTCCAAAGGTCACCTGACTGACCTCCTGTTTCGAGCTACATGGACAAAACAAGCTGTTGTGGCCTCTCTGCAACGGCCTAGCTGAAATGCTGTACTGGACTGCCTAGACCTGTTTGAGCCCTGCTGACCTTGGCTAGAATTTGTTTATGATACGCATGTGGTGCCTTCTAGGTCTGAAGTCTTTGTGTGGCATCGGTTGCATTCCTCCTAAGAGAAAGGGAGAAATCCTGAAGTTTTGGGCTCTTTTCAACCGCGAACGGGCTAGTTCTTGCCAAGATCTTGATGCTGGCATTGACCACCAATGTGAAACTCTGGGGAACCCAATTCTTTGCACTACAGTGGCAGCCAGCGATGACAGGCAACACAAGATCAGAACTTTGTGCTACAGAATCAACACACCCTGATGTCCGCCAATGCAAAACTCCAACAGTGAAAATCTGTGACAGCTAACAGGATATTTGCACTACAGTGATAGCCATCTGTGACAACCGGCCTGCTCTTTGTAATACAGTGACGACCAGCTGCAGCTGTTGATGTTTTGGTGTCAAATTATTAAATTTTACTTTATTTTTATAAATTGGTGTGGCTGCATCAGTACTTTATAGATTACCTCTAAGTTAAGCCTGGCTGCTTTGATATTAAATTACCAACTAATATAAACAAATTTTAAGACAACATACAAACAAATAATGTAACTACATTAAACACATATAAGCTATAAAAGTAGTTCCTTTAAACTACCTCTTCTACAACAGCTAAAGGTATTACAGTTGAATGTACGGTCACTAGCCAAGCATCATGCGGAGATACTCGACCTCATAACTGATGAATCTCCAGATATCTTTTTCCTTATGGAAACTTGGATGTGTGATGACATGACGGCTATTCCGAATCTGGCCTTACCGCCTGATTATTCGATCTCTCTGGTAAATAGAGCTACCAGAGGGGGTTTCATTGCCGTGATTACGAGGTCAGTCTATCCTTGCCTCTTTGAGGAGGTTAACATGGATGGTGGGGAATGTGCACATTTTAGCATTGCTGTTAATACTCACTTTACCTTCTCTGGGCTGTTAATATATAGGCCCCCCGGACCCGCTTCCGGGTTTAAAGACACCCTCTTAGAGATAGTAGGAGCTTTCGCTGTGGAATCAGCGAACTTTAGTGTCTTTGGTGACCTTAATCTTCATTTCGAGTTAGAACATGACCCGACCATTCGTGCCCTGATGGCTGATTTAGCTGCTTTTCAGCTTCTTAAAATAGTCAGGAGCCCTACACATATAGGAGGTTACATGCTGGACCCGATTTTTACTAACATCGAGATGTCCAACACTACTAAGCCCATTCCTGTAGCGTGGTCGGATCACTTTCTGGTTGACAGGACTTTCTCTATTCCTACATCTACATCCTGTACTACCCAACGCTCTGTCCTTAAAAGACCTTGGCGTAAGCTTCGATTAGAAGACTTTCATGCACTATTAGGATCCGACCCTTTAGGCCCAGTTGATAACGTCGAGACAGGATATGATTCCTTTTGTGCATGGCTCACGCGGGCACTAGACATACTTATACCAGCGGACGGACGCAGGATGCCAATCCCTGGTATAATGACACCTTAGCAGCCCTGAAAAAGACCTGTAAAAGGCTTGAACGAGAGTAGAGGAAAGAATACTCCTCTGCGAAAAAAGCTCGGTATCTAATGGAGCTTAAAGCCTACCATAGGGCCATACGTAGGACTCGGGCGGAGTACTATGCCAACGAGATAAAACTGAGTTCTAATCCAGCGAAAGTCATTTTCAAGATTCTTAAGGAGCTGAGTACTAAAAAATCTCCAAAAATCATTTCAACGTCTGCAGCCCAATGTGAGGAATTAGCCTCCTTTTTCGTGAAGAAAATCCGAAGTATTTATCAATCCTTCACTCCTCTGAATTTGTCTGAACACAGCCCCCTCACGAGGCTTAGCCCAGCCTTCCAATTGTCTGTTATCCCTGAAATGTCTTGGGAGGACTTTCACAAGTTAACTTTGCGCAACAAGTCCGGCTCTCCGGCTGATCCGCTCAAGCCTGCTCAGTTTAGAGACTTATCTCTGTGCTGCCTTACCCCGTTACATAATCTCATTAATATCTCTTTTTCTACAGCTACTGTTCCAGTTAAATGGAAGCAGGCATGGGCCTCTCCTATACTAAAAAAACCTAGCTTAGACCCTTTGAAGTCAGAACATTTTCGACCCATCTCCCTCCTTCCCTGGGCCGCAAAGATCACGGAGTTCCATGTTAATTCAATCCTTACCAATGTATTGAGCGCCAATAAGATTCTGGACAAAACTCAACACGGGTTCCGCGCAGGTCATAGTACAGAGACAGCTCTCTTGGCCATGACGGAACACCTTCGGTCTACTCTTGACCATGGTCAAACGGCGGCCTGATCCTGTTGGATCTTAGTGCCGCCTTTGATACCGTCTCCCATCAGATTTTGCTTCAACGGCTTGAGGCAGGGATTACGGATAAGGCTCTGTCTTGGTTCAGATATTTTTTGACAGAGAGGTCATTCCGGGTCTCTAACCCTCCCCCTTTCTGTCACGGGCGCACACTGTTGAACAAGGTGTTACTCAGGGCTCGGCACTGAGCCCCACCTTGTTCAACCGTTATGTTCAGCCAATAGCTGCGGTCGCCAAAAAAAGGGATCTTATCATCGTCTCATATGCGGACGATACGCAGCTGGTGGTTGCCCTTACGGAAGGTACTGACTCGGACTGTGCTAGATTCAAAGCCGGTTTGGCCGATGTGTCTGAATGGATGACTGCTAGCTGTTTACAATTGAATGCTTCTAAGACCGAGGTGCTACTGGTTGAAAAGAACACTCACCTTTGGGGTGATTATTGGTGGCCAACTATATTGGGTAAAGCTCCTACGCCTAAGACAGAAGTTAAAAATCTGGGGGTCTGACTAGACTCGTCCCTTAGCTTCTGTACTCACACCAAAAAAGTTGCCGCCACATGCTTTGGCATTTTGCGCAGCTTGAAACCTCTATTAAAATTCTTTGACCCGGTTACTAGGCAGCTAATTGTCCAGTCTATGGTATTGTCTAGACTGGACTACGCCTGCTCTTTGCTATTAGGTGCTAATCAAGCGGAAATTGATTGATTGCAACGCATCCAAAATGCGGCGGCCAGAGCCTTAGTTGGCCTTCCTCGGTTCAGGTCCGTTTCGGCCAGCATTCGGAGGCTTCACTGGCTCCCGGTGTCCCAGCATATACAATTTAAGACCCTATGTATTTCATTTAAAATTCTTATACTTTCTACCCCAAAAATGCTTGGCTCTCTGATAAACATGTATATGCCTACTCGGACTTTACGTCGGCTGGCCAAAATTTTGTTAAAGTGCCCAGGATCAAATGCAGCTGTGCAGGCCGGCGTTCCTTTCTCCTTTTAGCTGCTAAACTTTGAAATTCCCTTCCAGCCCATATCCGAGAAGTGGAAGGGCTGCTAGAATTCAGGAAACGTATTAATACCTACCTTTTTCCGCTTAGGTAATTCTTTTCATTCCTGCCTGGCTGTCTTCCAACCCTCCTCTCTTATCTGGTTTCAGCGCCGGGACACCCCTTTACTGGGGCAGCTGAGCGCTCTATAAATGTGTGTAATAATAATAATAATAATAATAATAAAAGACATACACTCTATGAGCGTGCACTACAAACTGCATTTACCATAATGCTAAGGGGCGAACTGTGCTAGGGGGTCAGCAGTCTGCTCCCACCCCTTCCTGTTTGAAAAGGCTCCCTTGAGCCATTGAGTTGATGATGTTGTGGAGATGCACCTATGCACCTGTGAGAGGTACTGAGACTTGAAAGAATTGTGGCAGCCTGCTCAGCCACCCCAGATGAAAATCGTTTTTTGATCTCTACTGATGATGGATAAAATCCAGAAACACATGTGTCTAGAGATGTACGGCACTAACCTGCACCAACTTTGGTGGAAAACTCCAGCAAAATACAAAGTAAGCGTGTACTACACACTGCATTTACCATAGTGCTAAGGGACGAACTGTGCTGGGAGGTCAGCAGTGTGATCCCACCCCTTCCTGTTGAAAAGGCTCCCTTGAGCCATTGAGCTGACGAGCTTTTGGAGATGCACCTGTGTACCTGTGAGAGGTACTGAAACCTGTAAGAATTGTGGCAGCCTGCTCAGCCACCCCAGGTGAAAATCATGTTTTGATCTCTACTGATGATGGATAAAATCCAGAAAAACATGTATCTAAAGATGTACAGCACTAACCTGCACCAACATTGGTGGAACACTCCACCAAAATACCAAGTAAGCGTGCACTCCAAACTGCATTTACCATAATGCTAAGGGGCGAACTGTGCTGGGAGGTCAGCAGTGTGTTCCAACCCTTTCCTGTTTGAAAAGGCTCCCTTGACCCATTGAGCTGACAAGATTGTGGAGATGCACCTGTGCACCTGTGAGAGGTACTGAGACATCTAAGTATTATGGCAGCCTGCTCAGCCACCCCAGATGAAAATCGTTTTTGATCTCTACTGATGATGGATAAAATCCAGAAACACTTGCCTAGAGATGTAGGGCACTAACCTGCCCCAAATTTGGTGGAACACTCCAGCAAAACACAAAGTAAGCGTGTACTACGAACTGCATTTACCATAATGCTATGGGACGAACTGTGTTGGGAGGTCAGCAGTGTGATACCACCGCTTCCTGTTGAAAAGGTTCCCTTGAGCCATTGAGCTGACAAGCTTGTGGAGATGCACCTGTGCACCTGTGAGAGGCACTGAGACCTGTAAGAATTGAGGCAGCCTGCTCAGCCACCCCAGATGAAAATCGTTTTTTGATCTCAACTGATTATGGATACAATCCAGAAACACATGAGTCTAGAGTTGTACTGCACTAACCTGCACCAACTTTGGTGGGACACTCCAGGAAAATACCAAGTAAGTGTGCACTACAAACTGCATTTACCATAATGCTAAGGGGAGAACTGTGCAGGGAGGTCAGCAGTGTGCTCCCACTCCTTCCCACTCTATGAACATGATGTAATTGTTTGTTGACCAGTAAACCTATTCAATCCAAATTGATTTTTATCTCTTAATGCCGGTTTTAGCAATCCTTCCAAATATAGGTATTCTGATGCATTCCCAAGTTCAAGAAACACGGTGAATCTGGGAATGCAGCAGAATCCATGGGTGTTGCATGGGAACACCCACAGCAACACCTATATAACGCCTCTTTCAAACTAAGTGGTGCGTAAAAAATGGGCTGTATTTACAAGGACATGAAAAGCCATGCAGGGTGGCTTTATGATTCCTTATGAATAGGGAGCACCACACTGTGGTGCCGGTGAGTCACAAAAAGTGACACAACATCAGCGCAAGGGGCCTGTAAATTTGCCCTTTATTACTTTACCTTCCTATTACATCACTTTAACCCTTGGTTTATTTAGGAAACATCTAGTTTTTTTATGTAAAGAATAATACTATTACCATACCTATCCATAACCTGAATTTAATCTTTGTTTTTTAGGTGAATTTCTGCTTTTTTTTAATCATATTCACCCAAATTCCTAACTGAGAATAGATTTTGACAGTACACAAAAAGAGGTTGGATCCAGAGCCTGTCTTCCTCCCTTGAACTATCCCCAGCCATGGAACACCAATTCCCCATGGGTAGCCAAGTCCTTGCCGCGCACACCATTATCCCTGTGAGGCATTGGGTGAGCTGTAGGGCCTGACCTTTAGCCAGGAACTGCTCCCTACCCCCTACAGGCAGACAACTGCCACTCTTGGCCAATCACTCCACGGACCCTCACCCCAGATGTTCCATTTTTAAAAAAAATGTTTTTTTAGGTCTTGTGATAGCCCCACGGTACTGCTGCAAAAGGGACTTCATAGGGAGGCCTAGCTGGGTGGTTCTGGAAGACTACTGCTGTATACGAGATACCATTTTTGTGTGGTTGTTCACAACAAGGGCCAGGACATTTCTGTTGAGTTTGCGATCAGCCAATCAGATAACTTGGTCACGTAGGACCAGAATTGTTATTGGTTCTTTAGTACAGAAGGGGCCTACAGTTGGATCAATCAGATTTTTTACATTTCCTTACCTCAGGAGTACCTCTGTACCAACTGATCAGAAATCTCTATATTTTGGGTAATTTCCCGAAAAAAAGTGAATGGATATACACCAAATCTGAGTTAAAAAAAATCAAACTTTCAGCCAAATTTGGTTCATTCTGTTCAGCTGGTTTTTCTGTATCACTTCCCAAAATTCCTATAGGATACTGCATGGGAAAAAAATGTGTTTAGGAAGCCTTCTTTTTCCTGTCCCCTGCTAAACAGATCACCTCTAAGGTTTCTAGGAAAGAGCTGAGATAGATAAATTATTTAAAAAACTTTTGTGAAGAATACTCCAGCACTTTCAAAGTTATTAGCAAAACAAACAAAAAAACGCTCTTTCTATGAAAACTCTGACCGAACTATAACTACTCAGTGGTGACTGAAAAAAGGGTACTTTCTAATTATTGATTCCTTTGCTGTAAAAGCCACTTAAAAGTAAAAATGATCTTGTATAATATTGTAAAGTACATCCCAAGATATACTAAAAAGGATGGGCAGTGGACCAAATGACAGAAATACAGCACCCAGCACGTTAATCACCTATGTCATTAATGACAAAATCAAATATTAGTATGTGCCAATCTCGACATGCACCCCTTACCCAACGGTGCCTCCCCTCAAAAGGGAGTATCAGAAAGCAATACACGAATGGAGCAGGACCACAAGTAGATCAAAAAATATGTTTTTACAACTGCAGTAATGTCCACAGTCAACAATCTCAAACGATAGTTCCTTTGAAAACAGCAATGTCTGTACGATCAATAAATTATTCTTTTCTTCCTTTATTATTATTTTTTCAATTCTTAAAAGGATCCTCAGCCAACGCGTTTTGTTCACTTAAAATTTGACTTCTTCAGGCCAACTCGAGTGTCAAGATAAGCCTATATCATCCGAATATATGTACCCAAATTCTCAAACAGGATTCAAAATTCGAAGCCAAAATAAGACTACTCAACAGGGCTGTTTCGATTGCAGTCTTGATTGTAACATACTATTATAAATGCTAGCAGCTTAAACTTCACTTCTACCGCTGACTACGAGCGGTGAGCGGCACACTTTGTGTTTTTACTTCCCTCCCCCATCCCGCCCTCCTGACTCCTCCCACCTCGGCATCATCGCCTATTTAGGCTCCGCCCACTTCCGCCTCGCATCTGACCGAAGCCCTGTGGCAGAGGGCTGAGGACTAACGCGCTGAGCGCTACAAAGCGTATTTTAAAATTTAAGCCTTGCCATCTTTCTGCTGCTGAGTGCTAGCAGCTTAAACTTCACTTCTACCGCTGACTACGAGCGGTGAGCGGCACACTTTGTGTTTTTACTTCCCTCCCCCATCCCGCCCTCCTGACTCCTCCCACCTCGGCATCATCGACTATTTAGACGGGCCTCATGTGTCAGCGCAGCGGACGAGCGCAGCGGGCGCGACGTAGGCGCGCCGGAGTCGCACCAGAGTCAAGCCCGTCTGCGCCCGTCCGCGCCAGGACGGGCCCAGGGCCTAGGGATGTGGATACTACTATCTCCTACTCATCCCCCGCCCTCATGCTCCTTCGAGCTGCTGCATGCCCCCTCTCGTTTGACACCTGGACGCGGATTACCTCACTCGGAATCACTGGTAACCTATCCCCCCACCTGGGCCCGCTCACTCCCCTCACTTCTCCCACTATCCCTGAGTCACAGATCCGCTTACTTTATTTGAACACCCGTTCTTTAGTCAGGCATCAAACTGACATCTTCCACCTACTCATGACTGAAAGGCCTGACGTCCTTTTACTCTCTGAGACCTGGCTTACGGACGACTCCCTCTCGGATATATTGGCAGCGTTACCTCCTGACTACTGCCTGCTTAACACCAACCGCCATGGGGGTCGCCCTGGAGGGGGGGTCGCAGCGGTAATACGAAAGGATATTCAGGTTATCACTCCCACCTCTATGATTCTTCCTGATGTGGATAACCTGGTCTTTAGTCTTGGAACCGAGGTGGGCGCAGTTACCTTTATGGTACTCTACCGCCCCCCCAGTCCATGCCTTCTTTCCCTGCACTGTTTATTGAACAGCTTGCTAGCATTGCTACCTCCTCTCCACGCATAGTTATCGCCGGGGATTTCAACTACTGGTTTCAGCATAGGGACGCTGGTCCCCATGCTTTTGAATTGTTCGAAGGTCTCTTGAGCCTACACTTCAGCCAATTAGTCACCTCTCCCACTCATAGTGGTGGTCATATACTTGACCACATCTGGGTCCATGGGGTGAAGCCCTCCCACCCGCTCATTACACCTTGCGTGTGGTCGGACCACCGCCTTATCGACACCACCATCTCTGTGGCTGGCCAGATTAGGATTCCTCCGCGGGAGGGTGGCATGGCCCGTAGGTGGAAGGCCGTTGATTCCTCCAAACTGTTAACTCACCTGTCTCATACACGCCCCCCTCCCCTGATACCCCCTGATATTAATGAGCTAGAGGGCCAAGTTTCCAGCTGGCTCATATCAGCCAGTGACATCTTCGCCCCACTAACTAAGTTCCCTCGCTCCCGCCATAACCACTCACATAAATGGTTCACTCCTCATCTAAAAACTCTACAGCTAGAACTTCGTCAATCTGAACGCAGATGGAGAAGAGACTACTGCACGGCAAGCAGAGATACTTATGTGGCAGCTCGCAATAAGTATAAATCCGCTATCTCAGCAGCCAAGAAAGCCTACGTCTCCGAGCGCATCCTGTCAGCTCCTTGCAAGTCGAAGGAGATTTTTAGAGTTCTGGACGAATTCACGTCTGACTCCAGAACGCTTTTGTCCCAGGCCCCCACCCAGGAATCTTGCAATGCACTTAGTACCTTTTTTTTACAGAAGATTGTTTTGATTAAGGGCACTATCCCGGTCACCTCACTGGGTGTTGATCCTGCCACTTCCCCTCACAATGCCTCCTCTATTATTCAGCTCCCTCCATTAGACCCCATAACTCTAGCCAACCTGGCTGTCCGCATCAAGTCTGGTTCTCCTGACGACCACTGTCCACCTTCCATACTTCGTGACATCTGCCACTCCCTACCTGACTGCATCCTTCCTCTGCTCAACTCTTCTCTTCTTTCCGGGACGGTACCCAGCTCCTTCAAGGAGGCCGTCCTAGTGCCCCTGTTGAAGAAGCCTGGAGCCGATCCTGCCGTCCCGGCAAACTATCGCCCCATCTCTCTTCTACCCTTTCTCTCAAAAATCTTGGAAGCCCATGTCACTGCCTGCCTCTCAGGGTTCATCGAGAGTTCCACCTTTCTCGAGGCCAACCAGGCCGGCTTCCGTCCTTGTCATTCTACAGAGGCTGTGATCCTGGCTGTCCTGGACACCTTGAGAGACGGAGCTGACAAGGGTACCTCCCAGGCCCTGGTATTATTAGATCTGTCGGCCGCCTTCGACACGGTGGACCACAACATCCTTCTCCACCGTGTCGAACAGGCTGGCATCCAGGGCCTGGCGTTGGCATGGGTGAAATCTTTCCTTACGGGGAGATCCCAGTCTCTTAGCCTAGGTACATTCAGGGCCCCTAGGGAACATCTGCCTTGTGGGGTCCCCCAGGGCTCCTCTCTATCCCCTCTTCTTTTCAATCTTTATCTTCACCCTCTCCTTTTTTCTTTGAGGCAGTGGGACGTCCGCGTGTTCAACTACGCGGACGACCTACAACTCATTTTCTCTCTAAACTCTCCCTCTGCTATTCCCACCTTTCAGGCAGTTATGTCCCATATCTTTCAGTGGATGTGTCAGAACCAGCTGAAATTGAACCCAGGAAAGACGGAGCTCCTCCTGCCGGGTAAGAGCGCCGTCTACTGGGGTCCACACTTCTGGCCGACAGAGCTTGGCTCCCCTCCCACCCCGGTAGCCTCGGTGAAAAGCCTTGGGGTCACTATTGACGCTGGGCTCTCTCTCGGGCCGCAGGTGGGGACGGTGGTCTCCTCCTGCATGTTCCAACTACGCAGGATCAGGAAGGTGGCCTACCTCCTCACTCCAGATGCCCTGCTACAAGTCATCATGGCCCTTGTTCTCTCCCGCCTGGATTTTTCAAATTCCATCTATCATGGTTTGCCCAAATGTTCCATCAATAGGCTGCAAATCATTCAAAACCAGGCGGCGAGACTGGCCCTCGGGATTCCGAAGTGGCAGTCCGCCAAACCCCTCCTTGCCAAACTACATTGGCTCCCGGTCAGCCTAAGGGCCGCCTTTAAGGTTGGCTGTCTGATCTTTAAGTCTCTTTCTGGTTCTTGCCCCGCTTTTCTGAAATCTCTTATCCGACCCTACTGTCCATCACGTAACCTTAGATCACTTCACCTACATCTCTTGGTGGTCCCCTCCTTTAAACTCTGTAGATCTGGGGGTCGAAGATTCGCCTTCCTCGGCCCCAAACTCTGGAACTCTCTCCCCCTCCCAGTTAGGACCTCCGGCACTCTCATCCAATTCCGCAAATCACTAAAAACCTGGCTCTTCCCACAATCCTGTTAAATCCCCTCTGTTTCCTCAGCACCCTTTCAGCGCCATGATACCTCCGGTGACAGTGCGCTATACAAACTCCCCTTAACATAACATAACATAACATAACAAAGCATTTCCACATGAAAGTGTGGTAGAAATGAATATATATAAGCGTTGTATTTCAAATCGGTCTAACTGGCATCAGTGTGCTCTCTATAGTAAAACAAGGATTACATAGTGGAAAATTATCCATCCATCTGAAAGCACTATAAGACGCGTGTCGTTGCAATCACAGCTTCCCGGCGTGTTAAACATCACAATATATAGAGAAAATGTTCTCTGTATATACATTCCTTTAAACTGTTCATATAAGACTCAGCTTCCCAGATTCCCAGCATATATTTTACTAGGACTGTCTAATCCCCTTACCTACCCACTCAAAGCCAGGAGGGGTTGTTTCATTGCCATTGCTATAGGCTCAGCCCTCCAGAACATACTGATACATTGGCGATCTTCCTAAACCCCCACTTTCACAGGGTGGCTACACCGCTTGTGGCACGTTTTGGGCATGGAGAAATTAACACTCACACTTGCGGGTAAAGGAGCCGTCTTTAGTGAGCTATGGCAACCCTTCATATCCATTCTTACATCAGAATTTCACAAACTGTCATGCCCCAGGGGCCTCATTTATGAGGCCTTGCGTGAGTTTTGCACTTCCGATGCGTCACTTTTTGTGAGGCATCAGGCGGCGTGAAAACATGCCTCCTGATGCGCACTATTTACAAAGTGATGCATCTAAGCAGATGCGTCACTTTGTAAACCACTGCGCTACATTATACCTGCGTCAGGTATAATGTATGCAAAGGGGGCGTTCCCCTGCAAAAAGCATCGTAATAGTGACGCAGTGAAATCTATGAGATTTCACTGCGTCACTTTTAGGACGCTGTTGCGTCAAAATCTTGCGCCTGCCTCACAGCAGGCGTAAGACTGACGCAAGCCCTTTTACATGGGGATTTTCCCCATGTGAAAGGAAGCATTGCTGGACTTGCGTCACTTTTGTGACACACTCCAGCAATGCGTCACTTTTGCGCCTACAGATACGTCAGAAATACTGACGTATCTGTAACTCCTTGCGACATGATGCGTCATATTATAAATATGACGCATCAATCATGTCGCAGGGAGAGCGCAGTGAAAAGTGACGCATCGCTGTTTTCACGCAGCGATGCGTCACTTTTCATAAATGAGGCCCCTGGTATCTAAGGTTCCTGCGCCTTTCTGATCCTCCATGATCAGACTTACGGTGTCGTATAACATACTAGAGGTTTCAGTTATGCCTTCACTGTTCCTTTTTCTGGTGGACGAGGAGGGGGGTGTGGGGAGGGGGTAGGGTAGTATAAGTTTCCTTTATTGTTATGGGTTACATGTTTACTTTGAACAGCTCTGCTCACACCACAAAAAGCGCTCTTGTATGTCTGCCACTGCTGTGTATCGCTACTCATGTTGAGCCGCTTTCGTAGAGCAGATGGTCTTTTTATATGTTGAAGAAAATTCAATAAAAGATTTAAACCATAAACTGTTCATATATTTTACCTAGATATAAGGGATACTAAAGATCAATGCAGAAAGAATGAAACAAATTGCTGTTATTTCACCAATGCTCCATAGAAGCACTGCTGCAAAGTGGCGAAATTCTGTTAAATATGACATAAGGTTTAGTTGATGTTAGCCTTCTGTCCTGTGATTTGAGGTAACAACTTGAGCTGAAATAAACAGATGCCTTTTTGTTTTTGCTCCTATATAATGAGACAGCTTGGACAACTAATGAAACACACCTCCCGTTCAGTAAAAGAACGATTGTTTTAGAAACACAAGGACATTTTACTGGGGCTTTTGGGAAAAGAACACCTTCTTGAAAAAAATCATCTGCAAATGACTGAGTAAGCGCTTCATTGCAAGGTGAAATAAAATAACTGCAATCTCAGGGTCTGGAGCTGTTATCTACAGTGTAGTAAGTAGCATTTGTCATTATATGACCAATGAAAGCACGTTTCTTGCTGAGAGAGATTGCTGATGCTCATTTGTCCTGGTGAGGTGGTTCATTCCTCAGCCTAACACCTCGGTGTCGTTTGCTTGAGATAATACAATTTAATTAAGTCATGCATTGTGAAATCCTTTTCAATCTGAACACTCTATACAGAACTAAAATAAAAGGATCGTGAACTTTGAATAAAGCTCTCCTTCATATGACAGTGTTGAATGTCTTTAGACACATGCCGAAACTTTTAGTGTTAAATGTGTCTATAAATATGAGTGGTGTTTTAAAGACAGAAGAACATTCAGGACAAAACTCCTGGAAGGTAATGTTGAAATTGAGCAGCAGATGCATTTAACCTGTTTCCAGTGTCTCAGCACAGGGACATCTTAGAGATGTTGGGGGCCCCGTGCTGAGATTATTCGGGGGTCGCTTGTTCGGAACAGTTTTGAATTTATGATCTAATTACAGCTCTTGCATGCCCTCTTTGGAAAGTCCCTGACACATTGGTCCAAATTCTAAATGTGTTGTCACCTTATATTCAGGGAAAGTGCCATGTGTTTTTAATACTGTAATACAGCAGCAGCTCACTAATATTACTGCAAGTAATCTCTGTGACCCTCTCCCATTTCTAACATGTGAGGTCCTGTTCCGATCTAAAAGACATTTTTTATCGATGTTGCATGTGTTGAAAAGCATAAATACATTGCTCTGCAAAATGCCTGTAACAGACTCCCACGCATTATCGTAATAAAAAAGTAATGAATGGTAAACAGATTTAAACTTTTGAGAATGACTCAAGGTCATCAGGGCTAGACTGTCTGCAAAACAGAGCTAGAGCCTGAAAGGCTGGGGCCCTGGGCTACTGCCCACTTTGCTGATTCCTGAAAACATCCCTGTCTCAGCGCACTTTGGAGGAGTTCTACAAGAAAGTGCTGCAGCGTGGCACCGCAAGCCCTTTGGCTGCACCACGTTGCAGCACTTTCAGAGCACAGGAATGCGACATATTTACAATAATATGTTGCCTTCCTGTGCTCTTCCCTGCGCTGGAGCAGAAACAGCTACCAAGCGCCGGCGCAGGCACCCCTGCCTCATGGGGAGATTGTTTCTGTGCAGGAAGGGGCACATTCCTGCACAAAAACAATCACTAAAAGAATTTCCCTATTTCAATGTGTGTTGTAGAATGCAGCACGCAATGCTGCATTCTACAACAGCATTGCGTGAGGAAAAAACGAGGAGAAATTAAAACATTTCTCCTCATTCCCCTGGAGAGGCATAGCATTGACACACATTTCCAGATTTACAATTCCCCATAAATCTGGAAATGTGTCTGGTTCCATGGGTGTTGCATGGGAACACCCACAGCAACACCCATGGAACGCCCCTTCCACGCAAAGTACTGCGCGGCATATTAGCAACAAAATGTGATAAATATCGCAATCCTCGTTTAGCGAGGTTTTTATTATCACTGTCTATTGCTGGATTACATCGCCCTGTTAGTGGCGTATTATCAACAAGCCGCTAACAGACGATGCAAAATCCAGTGATAGGGGTGAAAACCTGCGATAGCCGGAGAAATCCTGCGATAAAAATATAGCGATACGAAAAAGTTTGCTAATACGCAAGTGTAGACTTAACCCATCAATCCATCTCCCATTGGAAAGATGGTTAAGTCATATTTTTCAGGTGTTAAATACATGCGAAAAACAAGGCTTAGCGTGACTTTTATTATCGCTGTGCAGGTCCGTATCGTGTTGGGCCTCAGGCCCACATTACAAGAATAGTAGACACAGGCACCAGGTGAGATAGTTAGATAACTGGCCACGAGCACGTGCACCCGGCCCTTTTATTGACGGGCCATGTCACTCGTGGCTCCTCTGTTGTCTGCGCTCCTTCTTCCTGCTGCTGCGTGCCTCCCTTCATCTGCCGGCAATTTGGCTGGGTGATGCAGGGAGGGTCTCAGCGTCAGCAGTGCAGGAAGTGCAGGTGTGGGGCCGGTTGTGTCATTAACACCCTTGCTTGACTGCCGCCCTGTGCAGTGTTGCGAGGCTGCAGCCAGATGGAGCTTTCAAATGCCAACCTCTGATCCTCATTGCAGCGGCACTTCTAAGGTCGCCGCCCGCACTGAAACGCGGCCCAGAGCAGGCAAGTCACACACTGGGGCGCTTCCCTGTCATTGGCAGTGTCCCCTTCATTGCACCACTTGGTGTCTTGCGCGCCGTGATAGCCGTGCTGTGCGCAGCAGACTGCAGGGTTTCAGGAGGGGCTGGGGTGGGCTGCGCACCCCACCAGTGCAGTGGAGCTGTCTGCTTGCGGGTAGAGGCTGCGTGTCACGTGCTGCTTTTGTGTGCTGCTTTGTGAGGTACGCACTGCCTTTAGGCGCTCGGTAGTGTTGCTGTAACGTGACCTGTATGAAGTCTTGCTCTGCAGTGGCGGGACGATCCACTATAAGGCCATACCTTGGGGGTCACCGGGCGTCATGGTCGCGGCAGAACTAGCTTAGGCGCGACGGTGGGCACATTGCAGGGTTAGCAGGGAGCTTGCACTCTCACCAGGATTGATGGGGCAAGAGACGGTCAGTCTCCATACACCCTTCTTTGAAGGCACAGAGCAGCGACTGTGTCGAGCCCGATTTTCTCCACACATGGGAGTGATATCGCCCCTTTTTGCACATCGGTCCTCCAGGAGGGACGAAGATAGGGCCACGGCTCGAGTCGGGGTACCACGCGGGTGGACGACGTCCTCCCACTTATTTTACCGGGAGCTCGATTACTGGAGCAAATGGAGCCACACATTCACTCTTTGGCCTCTCTGGGGCGAGATCGCTGCTCATTCAGAACGCTGCTCACACGCATGCTTCTCTGATGCAATCGCATCTGAGGGGTGAGCAGGGGAGGCAATGAGTCTGATGGTTCAAGCCACCTTTCATGACGTCACTTCCTGTTGTGACGTCAGCGTCCTCCCGCTTATTTTTTTAGGACTTGTGCCCTGGATAGGGCTGTGCGGCGAGCACACTAGAGTTAGACCCGCCTCGTCGCCATTGTCGTGTTGGGCCTCAGGCCCACATTACAGGACTAGTAGACACAGGCACAAAGCGAGATAGTTTGAAAACTAGCCACAAGCATGTACACCCAGGCCCTTTTATTGACGGGGCCACGTCACTCGTGGCACCCGTGATGGATTGGTGTGGGGGTGCAGTGTGTCCAGCCCTCAAGGGAGTTGCTGGGGTGACAGCTTCTTGCGGGACACTAGAACGTGTTCGCAGGACACTACAGTCCGGGGCCGCATTGATGATAGTGGGAAGTTGTGTTAACGACTATTTACATGGAGTTCAGGTAAGAAACACCTACCTTGCATGTCATTAGCAATGACTATCGCTGACATGCAAGGCGATGGGGGAAGTGCCAGCTATCGCCTTAAAACTTGCGCTGACGCATGTTAGTGCAGACTTGTTAATAGGGCAATAAAAATATTGCTGCTTTTTCAGCAAAAAGTGCAGCAAAAGCGGCAATATTTAACTTGATAATATGCCACCAAGTGTGAAAGGGCCATATTTACAAGGACAGGAAAAGCCATGCAGGGTGGATTTTCCTGTCCTTGTAAATATGGAGAAGTGAAAAGCGCCACCGTTACGTAACAAAAAGTGATGTACTGGTGCTGCAGGGGGCTTGTAAATCTGCCCCTTTATTTTTTACTTTATGCATCATAGACCACCTGTATAGCGAACTACATCGTCGTAACTGCTGTTAGGAACCTGCCCGTGTTGAAAATGCCAGCTATTGTCTTTGTATTAAAAAGATGGGCAAGGGTGTTGGGCGATAACCAGTTGATACACTGTTTCTGCTGGTCAGCACCTTCTTATTACGGTGCTGTGCTACAGCTCTGATTCACTCATTATTCAGTGTTTGCTGTAGATTATCTTCATTGAGTATGCTCAATGACTTGCTCATTGATATACGTTTTGGAAGCCCACTGACCTCAAACTACACTGTCAGAGTAAAGAGCATGTCCCTTATGTGCTAAAAATATATCCTTTACCTGTATGTAGGATGTTGGACATCATAATGCACTGCCTTTTTGAATAAGGGATTTACTCCCCAGTCCAGTTCTAATTCATGAAAAATACGTTGCGCCTGTCCAGTAGTATACCAACAACTTTGTGTGCGTTTCTAAAAAAAAAATTTGACTCATGACAAACAATCTAGTTCGCCCCTTTGATGTAATAAAACATGCACACAATCAAGATATACTTGCTCTATGAGTTTACATTGTTCATATCGGCTTGTATACAGATATGATGTCTCAATTTACACATTCATCAATAGCAAGACCGCATATTGTCACCACTTTCTTCCATATTTCCATATTTCATAGCGATTATTTTAATTGTCGACATTTCTTGTCAAGAATAGCAGAGTTTCCAGATGCTTAGGAAAAGTTTTAGAACATACAACAGCCGCGGCCGCTGGAGGGAGTTTCGTGGGGCAGAAAGGCAGGGCGGGGGAGGGTGCTAAACACCGGAATATGGATAATGTGATGTAGGTAAATAATTTAATAAATAGAACGAATTTCGAAGCGCGCCCTGCATCTCATTTTGAGATGCAGTGCGCACTACCACATTTTTTTTATTTATTAAATTGTTTGCTTACCTCACATCATCCATATTCAGGTGTTTAGCATCCCCCATCCTGCCCCTCCCCCACCCTGCCTTTCTGCCCCACGGAACTCCCTCCACGGGCCGCGGCAGACATACAACCGGGTCCAGTGGTGAAATTGCAATTTTTTACATATTCAAATTGAAACTGCACATTTGAAACTATTTTTTTCATGTGAAAATGAGAAGACAGGGTCAAAGAAAACACCTGACGTCTTGACCAAGTTCCAGGGGGTTGGATTGGGACCAAGATTGAAGGACCAACGAGCTCGGAACCACATAGTGGTTGGGCGATCCACAACTCGCACCTCAGTGTTCTCTGAGTCACGTTTCAGCCAGTTGGAACTCATCTAACTAGTTCCTTCAGGTAAACAAGTACAACAGTAAAAATGAGAAACAGCTGCATCTCCATAGAGACATAGCACAAACTAAGTATCATCTGTTTGTGACATTAAGATAGATCATAATGGGGAATGTTATAAATTGTGTTACTAGTTGACAGAGGTGTGCACCCTTTCCAAGCAGGAACCACAATCCAAGTCAGGGTAAGTCACAACACACCCTTAATTATCCTGTGTTCATCCTCTAGTCGCTTGGCACAGAGCAAGAGTCAATGTGTAAAGTATTTGTGCAAAACTTTAAAAGGTAACACAGCGAAAACACCATAAAAATAGAGCTCGATTTTATGAATGAAACGACCAAAACAACAATAATCCAAAAAGTACAATTCGAGATATGAATTTTTAAAGAGTAAGTGTAAAATAGTGCTTATAAGCAATAAGTGCTTATATGGGGTTTCTGGTCACACTGGATTGGGACAAAGTCAAAAGTGCAGTCTGACCACGATGAAGCAGAGGCTGGATATAGGAACGCACTACCGCCCACTGAACCAAAGTATCTTGATCCATGCTTGCGTCGACGTCTAAGAAATGTGAAGTGCAACCGAAGTGATATGTTGTTGTTGTGCCACGCAGTAGGCGAGATGCTTTAGGATTTTCCAGTCAATGGCGGTGATGCATCAGTACAGAGTGTGAGGCACCGGTTCTGAAGGCAATGCGTGGGTTCTGTTCCTGCAGCCGTCAATGTGTCAATTCTGATGGTTTTGCACTGGTTTAGAGTGCCATGCGCTGCCTCTGTCTCACACTTTGACGAGGATGCGCATGTTCAGATCCAAAGGCAAAGATGCACCGGTCCCGATTTTAGGAGAGTAGGATCTGCTTACTATGGTAACCCCCACTTTTTGCTGGTGTTTAACTGTTTTTCGACTTTAGTCTGGCTGGGGCCCTGCTATCCAGGACCCCAGCCTAGCTGCTTCCTCTCTAAAATGATTGCATGTACTTTAGGTACACTCCACTTTGGTTACTGGGGTACCCAGTATATGGTACACTATGTACTAAGGGCATAGGTACCCCAGAGACTTACCAGGGGCTGAAAAATGTATTATGCCACCCCTGGGAAGCCTTCCAAAATGGCACCACAGGACTGCTACTGCAGCCTGGGTAAGGTGGTGCATGCACCCATTACTGATTTATAGGATACCTATATCTACCTTAACCATTGACACATACAAACCTATCAGTCACTCCTATGGCAGGTCTTATCAATCCTGAAGGCAGAGTACTTGGTTTTGTGTGAGAGGGTGCCCATGCATGAGCTGGGCCCCTTACAGTGGAAAAATACAGTGAAAAATAAAATTCCCAGCTAATTTACAACATATGCAATGTAGGAAATGAGTTCAAGGAATAACAAAAGTTAAAAAACAATACGTTTTAATTATTTAAACAAATACAGTTACATTTGTAAAATCATCATCAATCACGTTTTGGGTAATATCAAAAATGTTGGTTTAAAAAGTACAAAGTGGACAATTGTAAGTGGTGGAGATGGTGTCTTTGACGCTCGTTTAGGCACTGGAGAGTGCCTTCGTCAGGATTTACCACCAATAAATCTAAAATTAGGTTAAAATAATGTTTTAGAACTTATTCCAGGCTATATTGCAAAAAAATGTTTGCTCTAGATTTTTTATTAAAATATTTTTGTATACAGGTTACAAAGAGTATAGGACATCATATTTTTAAATAAACATGTAACATAACAGACATATATGGCTACTTATCCTGCTAGTGGGTGATACAACAGACAATTTTTTTTAAAACAACCAAGGATAAGTATCATTATACATTTATATCGGCATTAGATTAGTAGAGAAAAGATTGGATGGGAGGGAGCAAAAAAGCTAGTTTGCTAACATTGGGTATCTATATGTATCTTTGGGGTTTAGGATGGATGGATTGGGAGGGTGGGGAGGTAAGGAGAAGGGAGGGGGAGAAAAGAAAGAAGGGAAAAGACAAGGAAGGGGGTGGGGAAAAGGTGGAAGAGAAGGGTGGAACTAGTTGACAGAGGTGTGCACCCTTTCCAAGCAGGAACCACAATCCAAGTCAGGGTAAGTCACAACACACCCTTAATTATCCTGTGTTCATCCTCTAGTCGCTTGGCACAGAGCAAGAGTCAATGTGTAAAGTATTTGTGCAAAACTTTAAAAGGTAACACAGCGAAAACACCATAAAAATAGAGCTCGATTTTATGAATGAAACGACCAAAACAACAATAATCCAAAAAGTACAATTCGAAATATGAATTTTTAAAGAGTAAGTGTAAAATAGTGCTTATAAGCAATAAGTGCTTATATGGGGTTTCTGGTCACACTGGATTGGGACAAAGTCAAAAGTGCAGTCTGACCACGATGAAGCAGAGGCTGGATATAGGAACGCACTACCGCCCACTGAACCAAAGTATCTTGATCCATGCTTGCGTCGACGTCTAAGAAATGTGAAGTGCAACCGAAGTGATATGTTGGTGTTGTGCCACGCAGTAGGCGAGATGCTTTAGGATTTTCCAGTCAATGGCGGTGATGCATCAGTACAGAGTGTGAGGCACCGGTTCTGAAGGCAATGCGTGGGTTCTGTTCCTGCAGCCGTCAATGTGTCAATTCTGATGGTGTTGCACTGGTTTAGAGTGCCATGCGCTGCCTCTGTCTCACACTTTGACGAGGATGCGCATGTTCAGATCCAAAGGCAAAGATGCACTGGTCCCGATTGTAGGAGAGTAGGATCTGCTTACTATGGTAACCCCCACTTTTTGCTGGTGTTTAACTGTTTTTCGACTTTAGTCTGGCTGGGGCCCTGCTATCCAGGACCCCAGCCTAGCTGCTTCCTCTCTAGAATGATTGCATGTACTTTAGGTACACTCCACTTTGGTTACTGGGGTACCCTTGTGAGTCCCCAGTATATGGTACACTATGTACTAAGGGCATAGGTACCCCAGAGATTTACCAGGGGCTGAAAAATGTATTATGCCACCCCTGGGAAGCCTTCCAAAATGGCACCACAGGACTGCTACTGCAGCCTGGGTAAGGTGGTGCATGCACCCATTACTGATTTATAGGATACCTATATCTACCTTAACCATTGACACATACAAACCTATCAGTCACTCCTATGGCAGGTCTTATCAATCCTGAAGGCAGAGTGCTTGGTTTTGTGTGAGAGGGTGCCCATGCATGAGCTGGGCCCCTTACAGTGGAAAAATACAGTGAAAAATAAAATTCCCAGCTAACTTACAACATATGCAATGTAGGAAATGAGTTCAAGGAATAACAAAAGTTAAAAAACAATAAGTTTTAATTATTTAAACAAATACAGTTACATTTGTAAAATCATCATCAATCACGTTTTGGGTAATATCAAAAATGTTGGTTTAAAAAGTACAAAGTGGACAATTGTAAGTGGTGGAGATGGTGTCTTTGACGCTCGTTTCGGCACTGGAGAGTGCCTTCGTCAGGATTTACCACCAATAAATCTAAAATTAGGTTAAAATAATGTTTTAGAACTTATTCCAGGCTATATTGCAAAAAAATGTTTGCTCTAGATTTTTTATTAAAATATTTTTGTATACAGGTTACAAAGAGTATATGACATCATATTTTTAAATAAACATGTAACATAACAGACATATATGGCTACTTATCCTGCTAGTGGGTGATACAACAGACAATTTTTTTTAAAACAACCAAGGATAAGTATCATTATACATTTATATCGGCATTAGATTAGTAGAGAAAAGATTGGATGGGAGGGAGCAAAAAAGCTAGTTTGCTAACATTGGGTATCTATATGTATCTTTGGGGTTTAGGATGGATGGATTGGGAGGGTGGGGAGGTAAGGAGAAGGGAGGGGGAGAAAAGAAAGAAGGGAAAAGACAAGGAAGGGGGTGGGGAAAAGGTGGAAGAGAAGGGTGGAAGGAGCGGAGGGACGGGAGAGGAGGGTTGGGAGGCCAAAGGGGGGGGGAACGGGGTTGGAAGGGGAAAGAGGGGGGCACGGAAAAGGGGGCAAAGGGGGGAGAAAAAAGGGAGAGGGTTTGGGTTGGGTGGGAGTCGGGAAGGGAAAAGAGGGGGAAAGGAGAAAGAAAAGGGAATCTAAAAGAAAAGCTACAGGGGTAAGAAAGAAGAAGGAAAGTGAGAAGGTACTGAATGAGAGGATGGAAAGGGAAAATGAGGGTAAGCGGGGTAAAAAACCTTCAGAGGTGTGAGAGATGAAGGAAGGGGATACGTTCTTATAATACAGCAACATTTGCGCTTACTTGTCTATAACACTGTAAAGATGAAGGCGAACCATCACGCTTGAGTAGTTAAAAATATAAACTGGTCAATGATTTTCTGTGAAGCGAGAGATGATAAGTAATTGTTATATATTGAGGGACGATAGGTTTGGCTAAGTAGGTGTTTCAAAATGAGGGATTGTGACCTACTTGGTAGTGTAATGGTTCAGCGATCTACCAAGCTAGGATGGATATCTATCAACCGATGTGGTAGTGAGCTTTCTTCAATGTGGAGGTGAAACGTACATAATGATGTGTACCGTTATGCTATGCTTGTTACAAAAATACAGTCTGTAGAAAATTTGATAGATATCAATATCCTGATGACTACGAAAATAAAGATCTTTTGGGTGGCATACATAATGTTAAATTCGTGATGTTGCAGATATTACAATGAAATAATCTATTAGTTGGTCATTATAAAAAACATGTCGGCTCTAGTGAGGACCTCAATTAAAGGAAATACACTTCGCTTGTTGTAATACAAAGTCTATTTATGTCTAGAATGTCTAAACATACTTATTTGTACGACAAAACCGACATATCTCTAGTAATCTACAGGGGCACATAATAAGGAGAAAAGCGGTTCAACGTTAATTACCTTTCGGGCGGTATGTTCTCTAAAAACTGGATGAGCTTGTTAAGTAAATATCAGTCTCCCGATTATTATTATGTTCGTTTTCGAAGTGGAAACAAAGAAACGTTCTTAGGCAATTACGGTGTCTGTCTGGAATTTCAACGACAGGGGAGAAAATGAACATGCATGAAAATAGCCCTAATGTTTGCTATTCAAAAAGCTGTACCTCAAAGCAATAGTGATTGTAAACAACGGTTACCTGTGGGGCGCAATAGACCCTCTGCAGCTTTCAGAGTTTTCAGAGCCTATTCTCTGAGGCTGTCTGTGATGCAGCCATATACTCTTAAGTGCATTATAACCTCGCGGTAAATGCTAATTTTGGGATGGCTACATGGAAACATGTCGTATTTGGTGTCAAGCACTTTGGAATCCTACCCCATTGCCCGTCCTGGCGGCGGGGGTAGAATTCCACCCTTCTAGAGGGAGAGACATGTACACACTGGACTAACCGGTAATAGTTTAATAGAACCCTAGCATCACAAAATGGATGCTGCAGCCACAGACAAGGGTCTGACCTCCTGCTGCAGGATGAACCTCTGGGGTAGGGGAGGCCTGTACAATAGGTTTCCTGTCACAAGGAGGTGTAACCACCTCCCGGACAGGCTTTAGTGTATTGGGGCTGGGTGGGGGTACTCAGAGAGTGCTTTTCAGACGGCACTGGGGGCACATTTGGTGTCCCTTTGCATACCCCAGTTCAAACCTGTTTTAGGGGCACTCACCCCCTGCTCTGGTGTGAAACTGGGCAAAGGAAATGGGTGTAGCCACCCCTCTTTCCAGACCCTCCCATAGGTGGGTCCCCAGAGTATGTCCAACCCCTTTTCGTAGTATAAGTAAAGGACCCCTGGCAACAGGACTTTAGATTATACGTGGACAAAACTCTGAAGCTGAATCCCGGAACTTCGACACACTACTAACGACTAGAGGACTGAAGAATCTGCATTGGGGCAAGGAGTGACTCCCCTGTTCAAACAGGCACCAAAGATGCATCTTGCCGATCTGCATTTCTGAAGCTCCTGCCGGACTCTGAAGTATTTGTGACTCAGGACATGGACTTCCAGACTTTTCAGAGGCCCAAACGAGATCCCAGCAAAGTTGAGACCCGCCGCCCTCACGAGTGATGTGGAACCAGAACTGCTGGACACCGTGCACATTTGCTAGTGCATCAACTTCTTGAGTTTTCCCAAAGTTATGCATTGGGCTACTTATAGTCCAAGTCCGAGCACCATCTGCACTGAAGATTGTGGGCCTACAATCCTCGAGTGTTCCCTGAGCACGCTTCTAGAATTTCTACACAAGGCCCCTTCGTGATCCCTGGTCCATCAAATGGTGGGTCCCCACAAAGGTAACTCTACTTACCTTTGAGCTTCCCTGGTTGCTCCAGATGGGTCCTGACTCCCCACCGAGTGGTGAGTTCCTCAGACCTTGCTGGTTTGCACTGAAGCCAATCTCTGCTTTCTACGTGGGTTGCTGTTGCCAAGGCTTGTTGGGTCCAATCCGAAAACCAACACCGCAGCACTCGACATCCTTTGGGGGACAGCTCAAATCCAGCACCTGATTGTCATCTACACCTCCTTGTCCTCGTGGCTGAAGAGTCAAGCTTCACCTCCTTCACCTGCAAGCACCCGACATCGGTGGGCATCCGCAAGTGACCCAGACTCTGTCCCCTCTGCTTTCAGGTTCTTCTCATCCTTGATCCAGGCTTCGATCCACCCGGACACTTTCCACTTGGACGCCAGCAGCATTTTGCAGGAGATCGCCAATGAAAATGATGACAAAACCTGACACAAAAAGACACCCATGCACCCGGCTTCCCTGGGTGAGGTAACGCGAGTACTCCAGTGCTCCCATGAGTGTTGACTCTAGAACCTCCTAGTTCTAAAGAGGTTTGCTCCAAGTTCTCTTCTAAGTGTCCTTAATCTTTAAAATTCCAACCGCGACTTTCCCAATAGAAGTCAATAGTGATTCGCGGCTGTGTTTAGACACTGCATTCTTCCCCGTGGGTCCCCTGTGTCACTACCTTGGGTGGTTCCTGGTGACCCCAGTGATTCTACAGGCTCTAGGCCTGGTCTCTATGCCAGTCGTGGTTCTTATACCACTTTCTTAATATATGGTTTGGTACACCCCTAGGGCTCAACGTATATAGTGCTAATTTACTGTGTGCTAATTGAGTTTGCTGAATGTACTTATGCCTCTAGCCTCATGAAGTTACTAGAGGGATGTATTTAGAATTAATACATATATTTTATATGTATGCCTGGTGTGGTTCTTCTTTCATGTGGTCATTAGCGAGATTATAGACTGGTAAAACAAGCTGCTTTACATTCCTTCAAGACTTAACCTGAAGGCTGCTCTCCACAGCTACCACTAGGATAGCTTTCAATAAAGGTTGTCTTAAACCTACCATCAATAAGGGTGTTTGGACTGGTGAAAGGTGCCCACTAGAATAGTGGACAGCATATGTCAGGCCAACTTCTCACATCGATCAAAGCAAAGGCAAAGATGAACTGGTTACAATGAGAATGCATCGGTTCAGGTTGTAGAAGCACCTTAGACCTCACTTCAAAGGTTCCAGGACTGGGGTGTACTCAGTAAGGCAGACTCACAGCTTGTAGAGTCCAGATACAGATACAGGTAGTTGAAGTCTTTGATATTCCTGAGACCTAGAGCAGGAGACAAGCCAGCAAGCACTTTGAGGCACTCTGGGTTCAAGTGATGCAGGTCCAGTCCATCTCACCCAGGCAGCAGGGCAGCTCAGTTCGGCAATAGCACAGGAAGGCAGAAGTCAAGCAAAATAGCAGCACAGCAGAGTGGCAGTCCTTTCATCAGCACAGCAGTTCTTCTTCCCAGCAGAGTGGACACAAGTCCAGATGTGTACTGAAAGTATGTGTCAGAGGACCAGTTCTGTGCCTTTGAAGTGTGGAAGTCTTCAAAGGAAGCTTTGAAGTGCACAGAGGTCCTACCTTCCTGCCCGGGCTCCAGGCTCACTTCATGGGGGTTTGCAGTCCTCTGTGTGTTGACAAGGCACTGCCTATTTAGATGTAATTGTGAGGCAGTACCCAGCTCCTCCCTCCCATCTCCCAGGATGACCCATCAAAATACACCTTAGCTCCCATTGTGTGTGGCTGTCTAGAGGGAATACACAAAGCCCAGCTGTCACCCAATCCAGACCAAACAGAAACAGGTAGCAGGCAACCAAATGGCTAAAGTACGTAAATGCTAGCTTTCTAAAAGTTTAAACAATGGAAGAGGTGGCATGCACACCATTATAGTCCCTATTTAATCCATAAAGTCTTTATCCATCCTTGTCAATTTGCGTGCAAAACTGGGATTTGCCTTGCCCTCAAAGCACACTCATGAAGAAAAGCCATGTGGGGAGCGGTTCAACACTGCTCCACTCCCAGATGCACAGCATATTTGTGGATATCAAATCCAACCAATTTGTCATCATTTTACTCCTTAGGTATGTACGTCCTTTTTTTCACCGTTATGTTGCCATTCTTTCTCTTTTTTTTAAAATTATCCACATGTTAAACAAATTGTATTTAGGAAACTTCACGTATTCACATGTGCCCATCCAGGCCTCCTTGAAAAATACGATCCCATACAAACAATAGTTCAAAGCAGCGAATCTTTATTTCAACCCAATGCATTTCGGGCTTTTTATAGCCCTTCGTCGGGGGTAACTGAAAGTCAATAATAACAGAACATTGCATTAATGTATATATAGTTTCTTCATTACAGTTAAAATCCTCTTAATTTAAACAAATGCATATGACATTTAGCGTATAAAAATAATTCCCATATTCATTGATTAAATTATCCGATGTATTACTAATGTTCATCCCCTTACGTCCAAATGTATAATTTTCATTATAACAAATGAAACTGTTAAACGCATCTATATCATTATATTATTCAGCTCGATTTTTACTTCCGACAATCGTTCAAGAGAAAACTTCCATACAGCAGTTGAAACCATGTTATTTTCACATTTATTGTCCCAACTTACACTGGATCCAGCCTGCGCGTTCCTAGACTGTTATCTACACCTGAATGTTGCATTTATGTCTCTCTCTTTGCGGGCGTGCCTCGCTCATTAATATAGCTTTTCTATCGAGCTTCTATCAACTGCCATTTTCTTCGCGCACAATAACAAACCATTTCAGCGTTACACATTGCAACAAAACTCCGTGCGTACCTGCTTGAAACATCGCCTAGTTTTTCTTGCTCAGCATTAACTTCTAATTCTTCTTTGTCCAGTATAATCGTCTTACTGATCCCTCCCGATTTAAACTACGTGTACTCCACCCACCTCACGTGCAAAAACCTCCCAGAGTCCCTAGCGTTCATCGCGTTACTACAGTGTCCATAATGCACCTCTTCCTTACGCCTGACCAATGCTCACAATAAAAAGGGGATATACATCTTGCCTGACCAATGCTCACAAAAGAGGGGATATACATCTTGTTTAACATATGCGTACTATAACATCAATTTCTGCTTTTATATCAAAAAATATATCATTTTGTCCTTTCACGTTATCTCCTTCTTCCAAAGCTGCTTGGAACTTGCTGTTACTATAGTACGTGGAAATTTTCATCAGAGCCAATGTTTGTCTTTTTTTAAACTTGTTATTTCCTCGGGTGCAAGACCAGCGTGGGGCAATCAATATTTAAACCATGGAAGAGGTGGCATGCAGTTGGTGATTGGACTGGACGCAGCTGGACATTCACTGGTGGCGCTGTATTACCTGAATAAATACTGGTTTCCACCTATTTGGACTACTATCATTCTTAACACACTCCTTGAAGCAAATATAAAAGGGTGTTGGGGCTTCTTGGAGGCCAGTTGGGTGTAGCCGGTAGCGTGGTGGGAGAGAGAGTAGGTGAAGGCGTCACTGGCTCTTCCATCTTGCTGCTATTAGAAATCGAGTGGGGGCCAGTCACAGAAGTAGCCAACGGTCCTCACAGATCCACTCAAGGCTTAGGTCCACAGATTCTCTTGCGGTCCAGGTCCAGTGTTACTACGCCTGGAAATATCAGGTCCAAAGGTTGCAAACTCTGTATTTCTGACTCAGAGACACATGTAAAGTTACAAGGACCCAGAGCAGTCTCCCGCCAGGGATAGTGCTCCAGAGCGCTAGTGATTAGGGCCAGTAACAACAAGTGAAGCAAAGTTGCAGTGTTACCACTAGTACATCGGTGTTGTGGGCAAACACCATGGATGGGTTCTTGCATACCTCCCTAAATGTAATAGAGATCTAATCACGAAGTTGTGTGACACCAAATAAGTTAAATGTGTTTGAGTAGCTCTCCTGTTGGACAACGAATCCAGAATCAGCTACATTAATCCAATTACACCAGTGCAACCAACAACCAACTGAAACAGCAAACCTTGCACTGACTTCAGCCTTTGTTTACCCTAAATAGCAACAGTCACATTTTTATGCATATCGTGCGAATGTATTTCATCTCGAGCATTGGTCTCCGACTACCAATGTCACGCACCCTTGTGCAACCAATGTCTGCTTAATCTGCATTTTAAATGTGTAGGATTTGAAGAAGTTTATCACGAACGCGTAGTAGAGTAAATGCGTGGTCTGCAAGCACAATTAAATAAATCGAGTCTTGGAGTCAAGCTACGTGAGTTGGGGATGGGGTGAGTGAGAGTAGATGAAATATAGAAGTGTGAATGACAATCAAGAACAATGAAGGCACTGCCACAATAGACGTGGGGGCAAAACTTTAAAAGTTAAATGGGGCACGTCTAGCAGTATAAGTATGTGATAAAGGGAACATTAGAATAAAAAAGTAAGGGATGTTATAGCTTGAAATGAATTTGTTCAAAACAGATACACAGCGGCGAAGAATGCACATGCTTCTCAAGACATATTATTTAATCCATTCAGTAACTGAGTGTAACGATGTGCCTGGTGTTTCTGGACAAGTTAAGCATTATTATAAGCGGAAGGAACAGGCTTCAAAAGCTCAAGCATGTTATTTAATACATTTCACAATACATTAGTGCCAGAGCTAAAGAAAAATGCCCTGGAACGTTTTCTAGCTAATTTAAAGCCACAGCACTTGGTTTATGAGCATGAGGGAGTGGTATTGGACTTAGGAGTCCACGTCCGGGTGTAGTTCTATTTCTATTGTCATAATTTGAGACTGAAAATATAGAAAAATATATTACCTTTGTAGTTGATGCAAGTGATCATATTAGCTTAAAAAAATATGTTCCCCCTTCCCCATACCTGTCATTCATTTGATTATTTTTCTGAATTCCTTTAACTATGAAACACGAACAACAACGTTATTAATGTATTGTTTCAGTTATAGAGTAAATCTTTGTAATTGTAACAGTCTTCTGTCATGTTTTTTCCAGTGCAGATAGTAATATTTCATAGATTTAATAAAGGTTTTGCTAACAATGCAGACACTGGAATAGTGGCTTCTATGCTGCACCCCTTTCTTTGGTTGATTGGGTTGCACAATCTCTAAGACATTTCAAAGGGCATACGATGTTCACCCAATGCATACATTTAATGGTACAGATCCTTGTGAAAATCTATACATGTACTGCAATTTTAGCACTCTTTCGAGGTCTCCAGCTTGGTTTTCAATATATTTTTCCTCCCAAAAATGTTGTGGCAGCTGTGCATGTCCCATTGCTGTTCTAGTGCGATAGAATGTTTACAAGTGTCGTTTTTGCCTGTTTTGACGTTTTGCCAACAAAGGCCAAAATACATGACTAAAACAATTAATTAAGTTATCATTCATTTATAAATTCACATGGCGATCTTCAGTGAGCGAAGAAAACAACAAAGAAATCTTTGGGTCTGGGTTGCACATGCATCGCAGACTCAGGGATTTCTTTGTTGTTTTCTGAGTAATGATTTGGGGATTCAATTCTTGCAGGTCTTTATGCTTCCCTTGGACCACCCCTCTCTCGTTTTTTTGTGAAGGGTCTTCAGTGGGCTCCATGTGAATGGCAAGTCTGCATACCATTCAGTAATTTCATTTGAAGTCCAATGACCCATGCTATTCCCCCAGAGTAGACCACAGACTTCAGTTACGGTGGATGGAATCAGTAAGACTCAGTATACAACAAGCTGCCGCTGAGTGACCTGGATTCATACTGCATCTACAGGCAAATATTATGTTAATTCAATGCGAATCTGAGAGTATCAGCAAATACGATTGATCACAGTTGTTCTTATCTGACTATTGCATATTATACCAGTCTATCTAAATTCTATCTCGATTCTTGGGTTTTACAAGAGTTTCACATCAAAATAATATGCTGGGTTACAAGAGTGATGCTTTTTGCATATTGACATTGTATTCCACATATTCATAACGTGAGGTGTAATCAGAAGAAGAGATTTACCCAGAATTACAAAATGCTGTGTAGGGTGATAATTGCAAGCTTAGAGCCTGCATTCCAGATTTACTAGTTCAGCAATCTTGTCAATTGACAACTCTGCACTCATCCTTCTTAACATATAGGATGTCAACTACTCATAGACAGTAGACTGGCAATAGACCGGAAGAAAATTGAGAAAGTCTCGTCACATGGTAGCCCTACAGGAGACACATTTCAGGGGAGGCGCAATGGGGAGAAATATCTTTATTTCTCCTCGTTTTTCCTTCTTCTATGTGTGCTGCATTCTGCAGCACACATAGTTTCCCTTACTGTACAAAAATAATCATCCACGCAAGGCAGGCACCCTTGCACCATGGTGCAAAGGTGCCTGCGTTGGTGCAGGCAGCTCATTATGCGCCGGCGAAGGGGAAATAGGACAGGAATGCGACGTATCTTATAGATACAGCGCATTCCTGCTCTTTTCTTTTGCCGTAGGGAAGCGCAGCAGGAAGGCCTGCTGCGCTTCCCTACGGCAAAACCTCATAAATGAGGCCCCTCATTTGTTCGCTATTCTTAAAAAGCAAACAAGTACTACGGGGCTCATTTATGATCCCCTGCACCACTTTTGCGCCACCGGTGCCTGCGACGTAAAACATGCGCAATGTTGCGCTATATTTCCAAAGTGACGTATCTAGGTAGACGGTCACTTCATAAACCCCTGCCCTACATTATACCTGCGCCAGGTATAATGTATGCAGGGTGGGCGTACCCCTAAAAGAAAGGGTCGTAGGAGTGGTGCTACGAAATCTATGAGATTTCGCTGCACCACTTCTAGGACGCCAATGAGTCAAAACCTTACGCCTGCCTCATGGTAGGCGTAAGGGTGACGCAGGTTCTTTCACTTGGGGCTTGCCCCATGTGAAAGGAATATTGCTGGAGTTGCGCCAGGCTTCCGACACAACTCCAGCGATGCGCTACTTTTTGCACTGACATTCGTAAGTTATACTGACGTATCTGTCCTTCCCTGCGACATGATGCGTCATGTTGTAAATATGACGCATCATTAGTGTCGCAAGGAGGCAGCACTGAGAAGTGGCGCATCGCTGCTTTCACGCAGCGATGCGCCACTTCTCGTAAATGAGGCCCTAAATATTTACTAAAACAATAACGTTTTATCTGAAACTTGTACATTCAACAGCTGTGGTTTGCACATAGCTTTGCATAAAGTAATGTCTTTTTTTTGTAAGGAGACCGGGCACCGCAAGCGAGAAGTATTCAGCTGACGATAAATTATTGCGGTATTGGGAAAATATGCAATTACTGGCTAGGTCGATAGTATTAGACATTATAGTAGGAATGAGGGGACACGGAGATGAATAAATAATTGAATTTGCACTGCCTTTGCAAAACTCAGCCTGTTATGCTCTCCTGAACAATAGCATTTGTGAATATTTTGTTGCTTTAGTGTAATCCGGCAAAGTTTTGATTTGTTTGACAATTTCCCGAGTTATATGGCTTAAATAAATGCGTAAAGACGGTTAAAATACCTCATCACAAAATATGTTTGACGTACTTCGAAACATAATTGAAGGGATAGCGACGGATAGGGAGTGCACGACTTCTAATAACATTTTCATAAATTATTCATTATTTTTTATTTCGTTAAATATTGAGGGCAGGTTTGTGCTGCCATATTGCTGCACTGGAAGATTGATATCTAATATGTATGAGAATAAATCTGCACAATTTATTTTTCTGCAAACAGTTAACAATGCCGAGTTATGTGCATATTCTAAAATGCAGAAATAGCATTAAGGGATCTTGAAAAGGTAGAATACAAGTTTTTATTGTCCATTGCCCGTGCCTCTTCAACACGTCGGCATTACAAATCTGAGTTTCTACACACATAAATATTCTAGTGCTGTATGAGTGGTTGGACGGGCGCTTCATGTATTTATCAGTCAAACTATGGATCAGGAATATGTGGTTTGGTTGGAGTTTTTTTCTCTAGTGTATATTGGGGTTGGGGGTTCTGCCCCTCCAGAAAGTTGCTGGGCATGCAGCATACATTTTGCTATATATTCACTAAAAGACCATCGTTTTTAATGGAGTTCGGCTAATGTGGTACTACAAATTAGCATGACTTTTCTGATTTAAAAGCTAAATATATACATTTGTATTTTCCTTTAATGTATCTACAACCTCCTTCCATTTTCCCATCCCCTCCCCCAAGTAGATTCTTACTCCCATCTTATTACTGAGAGTCTATTTGGAACTTTAAGGGTGAATACATGAAAAGCTACACAAATAAACCTCACAATCTCAAGTTTTTAGCAGAGGGGGTATCTACAGCTTAGACACGTTTTTCAGGGTCAGACACCAGAGGTAACATTGAGGCTTACAAAACCTTTCTAATCTGTTTCTAAAATGAGTAGAATATCATTCTAATAATATAGCTGAAGTTAGGGTATTCAACAGCCAGTGCGGCTCCTCCGCTAAAATGGAGTAGTGTTGCCCCTCTGCTTTTTGCTGTGGAAAAAAAGGAAAAATAAAATGATCAGAACTCTACGTTTTTATCATTATATTTTTCCTGCTTCAGCGTCTCGGCGGGGGGTGGGGCAGATCTGCTCTGCTCTGAGGGTAACTAGCTATAATATCGAAAAAAATATATAGAATGGACATAATAGCGAAGTAAAAATATAGAATGGACAAAATATCGAATAGACACAATATAGTAGTTAAAAATATTGAATTGAAGGTAATATCAATTGTCAAAATATAGAAGTCAAAATATCGAAGTATATAATATAGGCATTAAAATATATCGAATTTTTAATAATATCGAATTTTTTAAAGTGTTTTGTATGTTAGTATATGTGTGAAAACTGTATATTATTTTTGGAATGTATGTTTAATTTATTTTAAGTAATGAATCTTATGTTATTTAATTTTTGCGTAATTTAATTCTGTAGCGGGATATGGGTTTATAGGGGAATAGGGTGGGAAGTAATTTAATTATATTAAATGAAATATTAATTTTTAGAAATGATTAATTATTTTTAATTTAATTTTGCTTTTTAGTTTTGTGGCTGGTAGTGGGTTTATAGGAGAATAAGGTGGGAAGTAATTTAATTGTAATTAATTAAATAATTGTATTTCTTGGTATTCATTTTGAATTCATTGGTAATTATTTTTAATTGGTCATTACTTTTTATTAATTAATTAATTGATAATTATGTTAATTGTATTAATTTATTTTCTGTGGCAGGTTGTGGGTTTATAGGGGAATAGGGTGGAAGGTAATATAATTGTAATTAAGCAAATACATTTGTTTATTTATTGGTATTGATTTTTAATTTATTGTTAATTCATTTTTAATTGGTAATAATTTTTTTAATTGGTAATTACTTTGTATTAATTGTTTAATTGGTAATTATGATAATTGTATTAATTTATTTTCTGTAGCAGGTTTATAGGGGAAAAGGGTGGGAAGTAATTTAATTGTAATTAATTACACATTAAAAATACATTTTTTGTATTGATAATTAATTTACTGTTAATTAATTAATAATTGGTATTCATTTGTATTAATAATTAGTTGTTGTTATTGAAAACGAATTCGCTGTTAATTAATTTTGAATAGGTAATTAATTTTAATAACTAATACGTATTTGTATTTCTAATTGATTAAATATTACATAATATTACATTGGTATTGATATTAAATGTATTTTTATTAATATATTAAATCATTAGTTTTCCTACTGTTAAACTCACTGGAGTGGGAATAGTAATTTTTACCCCTACGCTATCCAACGCTTTCCCTACTGTTGCACTTTCTGGAGTGGGGATAGTAATTTTTACCCTCTGGCTATTCAACGCTTTCCCTACTGTTGTACTCACTGGAGTGGGAAGAGTAATTTTTACCCCTACGCTATCCAACGCTTTCCCTACTGTTGCACTCACTGGAGTGGGAATAGTCATTTTTACCCCTACGCTATCCAACGCGTTCCCTACTTATGCACTTTCTGGAGTGGGAATAGTAATTTTCACCTCTCCGCTATCCAACGCTTTCTCTACTGTTGCACTCTCTGGAGTGGGAATAGTAATTTTTACCCCTACGCTATCCAACGCTTTACCTACTGTTGCACTCTCTGGAGTGGGAATAGTCATTTTTACCCCTACGCTATCCAACGCTTTCCCTACTTATGCACTCTCTGGAGTGGGAATAGTAATTTTCACCTCTACCCTATCCAACGCTTTCTCTACTGTTGCACTCTCTCGAGTGGGAATAGTAATTTTTACCCCTACGCTATCCAACGCTTTCCCTACTGTTGCACTCACTGGAGTGGTAATTGTAAATGTTCCCTTCCGCTATCCTATGGTAAAAATATTGTATATTTTTTATTAATATTACGGTAATATATATGTATTAAAAAATAAAATTGTATGTTTATTTTTTTTTCTTACATTAATTATTTATTAATTTTAAGGTTATATAAGTATTTTTAAGTATGTTTTAGTTCATTAGATTTATTAATTCATGAATTTTAAATTACTTTTAAGACATTTAATAAAATTCGATATTTTGATTAACTATATTTTTTACAACTATATTTTTGATTCGATATTGTTGTACTTACCTGTTTGCAGATAGGAATTCGATATTTTTTCATTCTATATTTTGTTCACTATATTTTGGTAGGTCGATATTTTGGCGTTCTATATTCTGACAGTGATCCGCTCTCAGAGCAGGGGGAGGAGTGTTGAGCACTATGCAAGTGTGCATGAATGTTTGGCTGGTCTTCTGGGCCGGCCAAACATTCATGCGCTCTTCGCATGTTCTCCATGCAGTCTGCATTACAACCTGTATGGAGAAAATGCCCTGCCTCCCATTCCCTGGCTAAGCCCCGAACTGGATTGTTCCCATGAGGCACAGGGTCAGAGCTGATTTGCATATAGCCAGTGTCTAACCCAGGGTGGTGTGGAGTGCAACAAAACGATGGATTTAGGCCCAGATCATTGTACTGGGGTGAATGTATGACATTGTTCTACATTCTGTCCATCAACTGTGTTTTAACCCCGAACCACAGCACAGACCTAGCACATCCCTGCATTGTAGCATTGTGATTGGCTATTGGGAGTCTGGGAGCCATTGCTTCCTGCTTCTTTTGTAGAGAAGATGGCAGGAAGAGAATGCAGGAGAGGCAGCCGGCCAGCAGTTAAGTGTTTTTTTTTGTTTAAAAACCCATCTCCTCCACTTCCCCCTTCATGCCCCACTTGTGCTAGCCGGGAGCAGCTGCGCCTGCCAACAGCAGAGGTACATATAGAGCTAATTACAGAATACAGACATGTTAATCAAGATTATCACATGTTCTAACAGTTATGAAATAACTCCCATAGCAGCAATACCCCATTGGAGGAAAGCCAATGATGCCAAGACATCATTACCTCCCAGTCCTTGCAATGTGAGGTCTACCCTGACCCACAGACAAGTTTTACTGAACCCATCAACGCAAACCAACATCAATTTTACAACAATATTTAACCTCAAATTGGTGCATAGCCAAGACCACACCCTCTCACTAGCTCCCACATTTTAGTACTAATTCTAGGCACTTCCTATTTTTTGCTGTTTATCAAGTATGACATTCCTTATTGAGCCATTCGGGTTGGACTGTTCCCATGGGCTTATTTGCATATGGCTGAGTCCAAACTGGAATGGTGTGGTGAGCAAAATAACGCAGATCTGTGACTGGGGGTGAATGTTTGAAAAAGTTTAACATTCCGTATCTCTTTGTGTTGCATTTTCACCATAAGTGGGACGGGTATTCCCAGATGTGGGACCTGTGCTCACTACACCAGTTTCAAGCTGGCCTGGCTGATGAAAGGTGATACCCTGAAACCGGTCCCAGGGTGCTTGTTATCCGGGTTCAGTGAGAACCTGGCATGGCATTTCAGGCTGGACTGTTCCCATGAGGAATAAGGTCAAGTCTGATTTGTCTATGGCTGGGTCCAAACTGGAATGGTGTGATGAGGAAAATAGCAGTGGATTAAACCCAGATCAGTGACTGGGCGTGAATGTATGACAATGTTCAACATTCTGTACATCATCTCTTTTCACCCCAAGTGGGAAAGGTGCCCAGACATGGGTCCTGTGCTTGCTACCCCACCGGATTCAAGCTAGCCTGGCTGATGAGGGGTGATGAACTGAAACTGGTCTCAGGATGCTTGTTTTCTGGTCCAGAGAGGACCTTGCCTGGCAGTTTGGGCAGGACTGTTACCGTGGGGAACCGGTTAAAGGCTTATTTGCATTTGCATATGTTCGACAATGTACAACATTTCGTCCATCATCTCTTTGTGTTGCATTATTGAGATGACAAGTCAGAAGTGAAATTACATTTAATGTACCGAGCAGCTATGCTGTAGCCAGCACTCCTCTGTATACCTATAATGCAGTATTTGGCACAGCATCCGAGACCTTCAATAGTGGTTCCTGTTTCTGTCATTCTCTGTGTTATGTACTGCAGTTAGTATTTTCCTTGATGAGCAGGGCAAATTTTGTATTTTTTTTATTTAAGAAGTTTTACATAGCGCTACCCTGACCGGCGGGTATCGGAGCGCTTCAAAACAATTACAGAGCAGTGCAAAAGAAAGCAAAACATAATACAATAAAGCGAGACATTCAGGATAAGAACAGTAGTAAAGAGAATGTTGACGAGTTCCATTACAGGGCCTTGATAATCCGCATCCGAGAGAGGAGCAATGTCACTTTAAACACTCCGACTGCTCCTATCTGTTAGATGGGGAACGGTCGGGTAAAAGGATTTTGAGCTGACATTTGAATTTAGGGAAGGAAGGAATAGTTCTGATGTGGGGGGGATAGAGTTCCATATTTTAGGCCCATTTCCGGCAAAGGACCTGGCCGCGTTTTTTTGTTTTCGAGCTTTTAGCGGGATAAGAAATAGAGCTTCTGAGGTTCCTGTTCTGACCTGCTTTTTTGAGTTTGGACGCCAGATATTCGGGTTTGCCTGTGTGAAGGGCTTTGTGGGTGAGGCAGGCTGTTCTGAAGTTCGCCCGCATTTCTATTGGTAACCACTTGAGTTCTTTTAGTGCAGGAGAGATGTGATCAAATTTCTTTATTCCAGTGACCATTCTGGCAGCCGCGTTGAGGGTTGTTTTCAGAGGAGCCAGATGAGTTTTGGCTATTCCCAAAAGGACTGCATTTACAAAGTCCAGTCTTGACTGCACCAATGCTTGGGTGGCTTGTTTGAGATCTTTGGATGGAATGAAAGGTTTTATTTTATTTAGTAGCTTAATGTGTTTGGTCATGTCTAGTTTGGAGTCTAGCATGATGCCTAATGATTTAACGGAGTCAGCCAGGGTGAGGTTCCCATTGAGCGCATCAATATCTTTTACCACTCAACCATTTTTGGGTTCTTTTCTTTGTTCGAGATGAGGAGTAGTTCGGTTTTGTCCGGGTTCAGCTTTAAAAGTTGCTTGACAGCCAACGTTGCACTTCCTTTAGTGTTTCATTGAGTCTATGAATGTCTTTAGAAGAGGAGATTTCCAAGTAGATTTGGGTATCATCAGTGTAGAGATGGAAGGGGATGTTAGCTTTTCTGAATAGGGTGGTGATGGGTTCCATGTAAATGTTGAAGAGTTTAGGGGAGAGCACTGTTCCTTGGGGCACTCCCCTCTTGACTGGATGAAGGTCAGATTCAAAGCTTCTGATTCTGATTCTCTGGGAGCGGTTGTCCAAGAATGAAGAGAACCATTTGAGGACCACCTCATGGCAGATGTGTTAGCACAAGTTTTCCTTAGTTCAGGGCCATAGGCTTAGCCTGACTCTTTCATTCTGACTGTCAGTGTTAGTTGCTTCCCACTGCAACCGGCATATGCACAAAGCCCACGTCGGTCTTCAGCAGTGAGCAGAGCTTTCCAGTTTGTTTTGCTGCCTAGTGTCACTCTGCCTGACATATAAAGCCTAGAAAGCATTTGTGAAAGCACATACACTGACATTTGTGGTGATACTTCCCCTTCTTCACAGCTGAATGATTAGCCAGCTGCTGCTCCTTTTGAATTTCCTACTGTTGACCTCTTGCAGCAGATGAGATATAGTCCTGTCCCAAAACAATTTACATGGATGATTATCTTGATCTGGATCAGGAAGAAGAACATGATGTCAGAGAGCAATATGTCTAGGGGAGTGATTGGACTGTAGTATTGTAACATATTAAATACAATCACAAAGATTTCCCCTGAATCTTGAGCCAGGCGGACCTACGAATCTCTGTGGTGATCTTTTATATATTTTTAACCTGTTGTAAATTTAGCTGTGATTCTTTTACCTTTACGATTTTGCACTTAACACTTGGCACCTCTCCCTAAACCAAGGATTGGCCACGGCCACATGCGACGGCCATCTTGGGAGGGAAGAGGGTTACCGGGCTAGTTGCTGAGCACACCTGCCTACAAACAGGAAGCTGGCGCGAGCGGTCACAAAGATGTCCCCTGAGGCTTGAGCCGGGTGGACCTACAAATCTCTGTGGGGATCTTTTAAATATTTTTAACCTGTTGTAAATTTAGCTGTGATTCTTTTACCTTTGCGATTTTGCACTTAACACTCGGCCCCTCTCCCTAAACCAAGAATTGGCGACGGCCACACGGGACTGCCATCTTGGGAGGGGAGAGGGTTACCGGGCTAGTTACTGAGCACACCTGCCTACAAAACAGGAAGCTGGTGCATGTGCGCAGCGGACGCGCGCAGCGGACGCGCGCAGCGGGCGCACCACTTGCGCGCCAAAGGCGGGCCAAAGGCAAGCCCGTATGCGCCCGTCCACACACAGCCGGCGCACAGCGCCAGCCATGCTGTCTGTTTGGCCAAAGAAGCCCCAGGCCCATATGTCTACTCTAGTAGATTTCTTCACAGCCTAAACACCACGAAATATCACTCCTAATGCGTTACAATTATGCCTGGACAGAATACCCACATTGGAGTGGAAAGGTGTCTGGGTTGCAAACAAACTGTCCAGATATCTATGAGCCAACAGGAGAGGCCAATAAAACGAGCAACCATGGGTAAAAAAGGAAGCGAGGTAGGAAAACATTTTAAATGCGCCCTACTCAATGCAAGATCCCTAGTCAAACATAGTATTGAGGTAGCGGACATAATCCAGGAGAAAGCAATTAAGATTGCTTTTATTACCGAGTTTTGGACAGACGATGGGTCTGGGCCAGACTTAATAAAAGCAACACCCATTGGTTATACCTGTCACACATTAAATAGGCTGGTTAAGAAGGGCGGGGGTCTAGTAGTGATATATGTACAATCGCTGAAGGCAAACTTTAGCCCCTCTCCCAACATGGAATGTGAGGCATTAGATTTCAGCTTTTCGTTGTCTCACCATTCCACGTTTAAAGGCACACTGATATATAGACCGCCTGGACCCAGGAACCGGTTTATTACAGAAGCAGGCAGCTGGCGAGAAAAAGGGATAAGCGCTACTTCATACACCATTTTAGGGGATTTCAATTTCCACCTGGAAATGGATAATGAGGGAGATACATCTAATCCAATAGACTTAATGAGTTCATTAGATTGAAGTCAACGGGTCACCGAGGCCACACACATAGCTGGACACACACTTGATGGCATCTTTTCCAATAATAGGCATCTAAGGTTTACGAACACTCTCCCGGTGATCTGGTCAGACCACAGGATGGTGTTTTTCGAGGTGATATCATCAGTTCAAGACATTCTGAAACCAGTGCGGAAACAAACGACCACCAGAGCATGGAGTCGAATAACCGCCAATGAACTACAAGATCAGCTAGTCTCCACCTCCCCTTTGCTACCAGGAGATTTAGATGAGGCCACTTCGGCCTACTCCACCTGGATAGAAGCAGTAACAAACAAGCTAGCCCCAGAGAAGACCATCTATACTAATAGGGAAAGACCAAGCTCTCCGTGGTACTCCCAGGACCTGAGAGAAAGTAAACTCCTCTGTAAACATCAAGAAAGGGTATGGAGGAGAGAGTATAATGCCAAGGAGAAAAGCAAATATATATTATGCCTATCAGATTATAAGAAACTACTGCATAAAACAAAACAAAATTATTTTGCAGAGAAAATACGGTCTGCAAAAAACTCCACCAAAGAACTAATTAAAACAGTTACAGCCTTACCCTACCCCCCTCAAATCCCATTGTAGCCAGTCAAGAACTGTGTGATAAGATAGCCAACTTCTTCTTTAAGAAAATTGAGGATATCTATGCCACATTTATAGAAGATACAAATCATACCCCTCCAATAAAGAAGGCTAATTGGGAAGGGGATGGGATCACTATGCCTCAGCTCTGTAACTTTACACCTACTACAGCAGCGGAAGTCCACTCTATCCTGGTGAAAGCTAAATCAGGATCACCAATGGACCCTTGTCCTCCTTCCATATTGAAGCTGGCATCCGAACCAATCACATCAATCCTGACAGTGATTATTAATAATATGTTTTTCGATGGCTATTTTCCGAAAGCATGGAAGACAACATCGATTCTTCCCCTGCTAAAAAAGCCCACGATGGATCCAATGGACTGGAAAAATTTTAGACCGATTTCCAGACTTCCCCTCTCTGCAAAAATCACTGAAAAATTAATGAACACCCAACTCAGTCGATTTCTAGAGGATGGACATGTACTTGACCTACTCAGTATGGTTTCAGAAAGAGCCATAGCACAGAGTTGTCTCTCATCAAGTCCACTGAAGAAATTAGGGCCTCTCTGGATCAAGAAGGGAACGGAGCCCTGATCATGTTGGACCTCTCCGCGGCGGTTGACACGGTCCATTATGTATTGTTGATGGACCGGCTGCATGAGATTGGTGTCAAAGGCAGGGCTTGGAAACTGATCAAATCATTTCTAGCAGAAAGAGTGCAGACAGTTACGCTTGGCAACTTTGCTGCAAAGTCATTTTATCTCCCCTGTGGAGTTCCGTTGGGGTCGTCTATGAGCCCCACTCTTTTTAATGTTTATGTCTCGCAGCTTCCCCCCCTCATCGAATCCTTTGGGTTCAAGTTGACTTTCTACGCCGATGACACACAGATTGTTGTCTCTCTGCTACCAAATGAAACTCAGGAGCCAGCACTCCGTTTCCACGATTGCATGACAGCTGTGGGCGGTTGGATGGCCCAGAACTGTTTGAAGCTCAACTCCACCAAGACAGAGGTGATATTGTTTGATAACAACCCCCAATTTTGGACCCCAGCATGGTGGCCAGACTCTCTTGGCCCTCTTCCAACACCAGTCAGGAAAGTGAAAAACTTAGGGTTCATAATTGATAACAAGCTGTTCCACAAAGACCAAGTAAACTCAGTTGTCTCAGCTACCTCTTACATTTTAAAATCATGCAAAAAAAGATTGGCCTATCTTCCTATAGAAAGTCAGAAGACAGTCGTCACAGCTTTAGCCATGTCCAGGCTAGACTACTGCAATGGCCTATATGTTAACGCTCAGGAAGGTCTTTTAAGGAAACTTCAACTCATACAGAATGCAGCAGCCAGATTGCTGTCAGGCACTCCAAAATATGAATCTATTTCGGCAGTAATCAGAAAGCTACATTGGCTGCCTGTTAAGAAGCGAGTTTGGTTTAAGGCCTTATGCATACCCATAAATCACACCATGCCACTGGTCATAATCATCTGATCCAAAATTTCAACTGGTATGTTCCTACAAGATCCTTGCGCTCCTCAGTAGCCAAACTCATCTGCATTCCATTGGCTAAAAAAGCCAATTGGGGTGGCAGGAGTTTTTTTGTAGGCGCCGCCAAAGCTTGGAATTCCCTTCCACTTTCCCCCAGAGGCATAACAGAGCTGATTGTTTTTAGAAAAGCTCTGAAAACCTGGTTGTTCAATGCCTAATGCTCATAGTAACCCCCGTACTAGGTCTTAGGTGGACATCTTATACAGCGCCAGGACACCCTTGGGTAGCAGCGTGCTTTATAAATGTCAATTACATAACATAATAATTTGGCTTTCCATAATCCGGTGCAAGAAGACAGAAAAGATGATTTCTTTCTTCAGCATGAAAAAAGTAAACTGAAAGTCTTTTTCTACAAAATATCATTGAAATGTGGTCTCTAGAGAGTGGAAGGAAGTGGACCAAACCAGCCGCGGTCGGCAGTAGGAGTTCCTGCAGGGCAGTGATGTGGGGAGTGGGAGGGTCACAGTGGGGGTTAGTAATGTATGGATTACGGAGTTTAACAGGTAAGTAAACATATAAATAAATAAAACAAATTTCGTTGCACGCACTGCATCGCATTTGGTGATGCAGTGCACACAACAAAATTTGTTTTATTTATTTATATGTTTCCTTACCTGTTAAACTTCATATTCCATACATTACTACCCCCCACCCCGCCCCTGCCCCTCCCCACGTCACCGCCCTGCAGGAACTCCTACTGCCGACGGCGGCTGAACCAAACACTTTTTTATAGAAATGCTATCATTTATGTAAATTCAGTGGAGTTTAACTCATGTCAAAGTTGAACCCCTGAATGGCTTGCCTTTCCTCTGAAAGGTCCGTTATATCGCAGGACGACTCCCTTGTTGATGTAACCTTTAAAATTAAGGTGGTGAGGTGGCAATTATGATATCCTATTTAGCTTCCCCCTTCACTATTCACTCTAATGTGTACACTACGGATGATGTTCAGTCCCTTCTTATATATTTTCAAGGTTGGTAAAAGAAATGCAGCAGGGAAATGACTATATGAAAATGCTGTCAGTAATGGAATAGCAAGTGAGGGTCTAGCTGATCTTTTTATTACCTCTGTACAGCAGTTGGAGCAATTCCTTTCTTTGCGTCATAATCAGTTGTGGTCTTAGAAGATGGTTGGCTACCAAAGGTTTTTGTCGTTGCATTTGTCTTTCACAGGATCAAAGCTGTTTGGTTCCCAGTTGGCAGGAATGATTCCAAGCAGCACTATTCACAAAGGTACATTACACGAGAGAGTAAGTTGCAGGTGTAGGTGTGGCGCAGCAGCCAGGGCAGCTGACTTTGGAGTGCCGGGCTCAAGGTTCGATCGCCTGCAGCAGCTCAGCATCATGTGACTAAGCCGCTGTGACTCTGGACAATAGCTCACTTAATTTCACTGACGGCCACCAGCACATTGAAAGCCTTAAGGGGGTAATTAGTTTGCGCTTTACAAAATACTGGATATGCAACTTTAATTTTACACTTTTGAGTAACTTTACTACTTTATGCAATTCACAAAATCAGCATGCAAAGGTATTTAAAAAGTATAAACGTGCATGTCTCTACCCCGTCAAAAGAGGGTGAAGTAAAACTATTACTGCCAAAAATGAAACAGTAATAAGTCCAGCACCACACATGGTCAGCCACTGATACTTCAGTACCCTCCAATATCAGATAGAAAATAATGGCGATAGGAACTTGAAATAAAAACGCTATAGAAAACAATGATACATTAAATATTGATGTAAAAATAATTCAAAATATAGGTAAGTATAAATGATGTAAAAAATATAAAAATAAAATATATTTGATAATAACATATCTTAACTTTATTAATGTAAAAAGGAATACGCTTACATTTTATTAAAAGGAGAAGCTGCTTTTGTAGGGCAGATGAGGTTCACACAAGGAAGGCGTTGTTCTTTTGTTTTAGTACACATGCTGGTATTTTGGGCTAGGGAGCTCCACACCAAGATAAGGGTTCTGCCATGTTGGAAGTGGGCAGAAAAGTTAATTCTCAGGTAGCTAGATACAACACTTCACAGAAAGTCGTAAGGCTGGAAGGGACCTGGTAGCCCATTAGCTCATTAGTCACCACATCTCCTGGGCAGAAAGGGGCAGAAAAGAGAAACCCGAAACACACAAACCTCAGTTCACATCTGTACTAGATTGAGGACTGAAGAAGGACTAGCTTTCTGTTGCCTTAACCCAGCAAAAAGAGGTTGCACTAAAACCTGGACTGCACCTGTTGAATCTTGGGCTACCAAAGAAAGGACTGTAACTTTGCTGTCACACACATGTAAAAGACGTCCTTGAGTCCCATACCGAGTAGGTGACTTCAAGAGTCAGTTGGCTGACTTCCTTTTACAACCTCAAAGCTATAAAAGCTGAAAAGCCTTCTCCCTTGAGAGTTCACTCCCAAGAAGCATGATCACTGTTGAACACTGAGGTGCAGCCTGGGAGACTGAGTCCTGACCATATAAAGATGCACCCAAGTCTGCTGGGCCTGGGAGAGTTTTCGGAGTGAAATTTGGTTGGACAGCACTGCAGTTTCTACAAGTTAATGGAAACCATTCCTTTTGCTGTAACTGGAGACCAGTAGACCAGTGGCAACTGGTTTGATGATGAACTACACCCGGACGTGGACCCCTAAGTCCAATACCACTCCCTCATGCTCATAAACCAAGGGGTGGCCGCAGCAAGAACATCCCGCATCCCTTGCACTAGGCCCACTCTATTGACTTCTATAATGGTTCGCTCATAACAGCTGAAACTGGAATGAAGACAGCTTTAACTATGAGATAAATGATTTACTGCACCTGACTGGTCCCTGTAACTGGCTCCCTGTCAGAGTTAGTCTCCACAAAACTACCTATATAGCTTTTTTTTAAGACACTTGTTATGGATAACCTTGAACTGCGAGTCGCAGTAGATTGAATGGAGTGGAAAGTTGAAATTTATTGTTTCTTTGAAAATTATTATCTCTAGATTTTTGTCATTGAGGTGTCTATTCAGAGATAAACGTACAACCTATTGTTATAAATTGGTGGCAGATTTTTATTGTTTTGAGGTTTCTTTTTTTCAATTTTTGGGGTATTTCCGAATGCTTTACACTTGTTCCTTTAACCAAAGGCTGTGCTAAGGTTTTACAAACGTTCCTGACTGGACCAGAACCGTATATTTATTACACGGTAAGATCGCCCAACCACACCATATAATACAGCACTTTCCTCACAGTGAATGGGCCCCAAAGTATGTGAAAGACAGACAATAAATGGCCCTTTTGCACCCAGTGGAAGAGGCTATGGCTTTGACTCCCAAGAGCTTTTGGTCCTTAGTTAGTTTACAGGGATTGTATCCAGTCCTTTGGAGGAAAGGGTTATGGTCAAGGACCCCCTCTCTTTGACCAATCCACCTCAGCCCTCCTCCATCCTTCCCCCTCCTCCTCCAAAAGATTAAAATCATGACTAACTATCCAGTCCTCCAAAAGAGATAGACCCTCTCTCAGGTCTCACCAGGGGATTTTCTTGCATTTTTTGATCTCAGGAACACTTACTTGAAAATCCCAGTTCATCCAGAATCACACGATCTTCTTTGATTCTGTGTACTCAACTGCCAGTGTAAGTTTCAAGTGTTCCCATTTGGACTGACCTCTTCACCAAGAGTCTCGACAAAGGTTTTTATGCCTTTGGGGACATTCATGTATGTCCATAGTTAGATGCCTAGTTAATCTCTCCATCTTTTTCCCAAGGGGTGTAAGGTCATTTTGAAGAATTTGATGTCACTTCTCTACCCACCTCAGCATCTCGAGTTCACTCTTTTGAAAAAAATATTTGGGTCAAGTGTATCTTTCCCAGACAAGAAAGCTGAAATTAAAATTTCATCTGTGAGGTTTACCTAAGAAAGTAGATGCCACAACTACTGATGGATTAAGAGTGCAGGGGGATATGACCGCTTGTCTAATGTTGCTTCCTTGTTGTAGAAGTCACCGCCAGACAAATGACTCAGCATCTCCAAGCCCTTTGGAAACTTGTGAGACTATTCAACTTGTATTTTCCAAATCTGCCATCCCTTTCTGTGGTGGCTAAAGTCAGAGAGTTTTAACTAGACAAGAGTATATTTCATTGACCCCTGCCACTTCCATGGACCTTACTAGGGATGTCGGAAGCAAAGAGTGGGGTGAAACCCTGTAAAGTAATTCTGTCTAAGGTGATTTTCACCAAAGGAGATCCAGAAATGTTCAAACTAGAAGAAGCTAGCAGCTCAGGGGCCACACAGTCTGGGTAGAAATGGACAATCAGTTAGCTTGAATATATGGAAATCATCAAGGGACACTAGCATTCCAGAGCGGGGGTGTCTTGCTCAGAAGATTTGTCAGTGCACTGAGTCCAATCCCCTCTATCTGACAACAGTTTATCTGCTGGGATGAGAGAATGGTCTTGTGGACCATCTGAGTCTAGTTAATTCATCCTCTGTGTACTTTCCTGTTTTGGTAGCTCACACACTAGCTTAATTGCCCCTGGCTGGATCTGTTTTCTTAATAGGTGAATGCCATTCTTCAAGACTTTTGTTCCATATTTCATCCTTGAAAGGCTTGGAAGCAAGATTCCTTGTCCATCTACAGGTCAAGTGAACTTCTCTATGTTTTGTTTTTAAATGATTCTGAACTTCAAGGTTCGAATAAAGATCCTAGAAAAACATGGTCAAGTTATCCTGATAGTCCCATGTTGGCCTAAATATGCCTTGTAGTCAATCCTGACAGTTGGCAGTTTAACTTCAATAGATATTCCCCATGGGCCCATCCCCATTGCAACCTTTGATTCTATTAGTCATCCCTCCTGTGTCGCTGGGAGGGGGTTGGGAGCTTGAGAAGTTGCAATTGGATGCTCAGGGTTGTTCAATTGAAGAAGTTCTTTGTATCCTGCATTATAAACATCTTGAGAGTCTTGATGTGCCTGTAGGGGGCTCCGGGTCACTTCTTTTGAGCTAGTTGGTATACAGCAAGAATATCGACAAGGAAATATCGACTAGCAGAAATATCGAGGTAAGAATATCGTCTGTGTGAAATATCGATGAATTAAATATCGATGTAGTAAATATCGTTTTGATGTCAATACAAGGCTTATTTTTTATGTTATACTTCTCGCAAGGCGTGAAATATGCAGAGCTTGGAAGGATCCAATACCTCCGGCTTTTTCGAGCTGCCTTAAAAATATCATTCTTACCAGTACATCAGATATGGCTTGCGATCCCACAAGTTTTGATAAAGTTTGGAAGCCTATAGTGAAATGGCAAGACAGGTAGAGGTAATTTGGTCTTCCAATGATTTATCTTGGGCCCTGTTGGTTCCTATATCTCCCTAGTAACGCAGGGGGCCAGATACGGCGAGAAAAGGAGCGGATTGGGAAGGCAGTGGCAACTTGAGGGATCAGGCTGGGCTCCTTCCGAACTTGGTCGTTTAACATCAGGGCTGGCTAGGATTGACCTATTCGAATTGAGTTGCCTAAGCTCCCTTCAAGAAGTCCATAACGGTATATGAGGAAACCAAAAAAAAGAAAAAAAAAGAAGAAAACAAATATTGTTTTATTAGTACAGCAGAAATATCGACATTGTTAAATATCGTTGTAGTAAATATAGTTGTAATACATATTGATGTAAATAATATCGACTTAATGTTTTTAATTGTATAATTTGTTTAATTGTTTAATAGTTCTGGTATTTTATTTATAATTTTAATGTTTTTATGTGAATAATAAATGTACATTTGTAATATTTTTTAAATTTTGTAGTAAATATTTTAGGAGCGGGTTGTTGGGTTTATAAGGGATAAGGGTGGGTAGTATTTTTAAAAAATTGTTAGAAAAATTTTGTAAAATGTAAAAATAGAAGGAAATAAAAATCTAAATTCGAAATTTGAAATTTGAATTTAGAATTTTTTTATTATGATTTTAATATTTATATATTATAAAATGTGTAAATATTTTAGGAGCGGGTTGTTGGGTTTACAGGGGATAAGGGTGGGTAGTAGTTTAAAAAATGTGTGTGAAAATTTTTGTTAAATGTAAAATTATAAGGAAATACATTTTAAATGCGAAATTTGAAATTAGAAATTTTAATTTTATGATTTTAATTTTTAAATATTATAGAATGTGTAAATATTTTAGTAGCAGGTTGTTGGGTTTATAGGGGATAAGGGTGGGTAGTAATTTAAAAAATTGTGTGACAAATATTTTAATAATGTAAAATTTAAAGGAAATAAATATCTATAATCGAAATTTGAAATTTGAAATTTGTTATTATAATGTTATTTTTAATATATTATAAAATGTGTTAATATTTTAATAGCGGGTTGTTGTGTTTATAGGGGATAAGGGTGCGTAGTAATTTTAAAAATGTGTGTGAAATTTTTAAAAATGTTTAAGTTTAGTAGGAAATACATATTTAAATCCAAATTTAAAATTTAAAAATAGTAAAAATGTAATTTTCCTATATTTTAATATATTATAAAATGTGTACATAGTTTTGAATTGGTTAGTTGTGTTTATAGTGAGTGAATGTGGGTATCAATAAAAAAAATGTTAATTAGAAATTTTAAGGAAATAAACATAATTTGTAGGAAAACATTTAAAAAAATTGCAATTAAAAATGTGGAAATGTTTTTATTTATTTTAAATAAATTATGATATATATTATTAAGTATTGTATATATATTTAGGGAGTGTATTCTTGTATTTATAGGGGATAAAGGTGGTTAATAATTTTTAAAAGTTCTGAATATTTTTATATCAAAATTGAAAACTAGATTTAAATGTATTTTATATTTCGAAAAGTGAAATTTAAATTTTAAAAATTATAAGTGTATAAATTTGGATATTTTTACTGTCCTGCATTTTTCCTGAGTTATGTTTGATTTGGATTTAAAGTAGTAAATTATTATGGTTTACTGTCCAGCACTTTCTCTGAGTTATGTTACATTTGGAGTTAGAATAGTAAATTATTATGGTTTACTGTCCAGCACTTTCCCTAAGTTATGTTGGAATTGGAGTTAGAATAGTAAATTTTTATGGTTTAATGTCCAGCACTTTCCCTGAGTTATGTTGGACTTGGAGTTAGAATAGTAAAGAATAATGGTGTACTGTCCAGCACTTTCCATAAGATATGTTTGATTTGGAGTTAGAATAGTAAATTATTATGGTTTACTGTCCAGCATTTTCCCTGAGTTATGTAGGATTTGGAGTTAGAATAGTAAATTATTATGGTTTACTGTCCAGCACTTCCTCGGAGTTATGTTGGACTTGGAGTTACAATAGTAAATTATTATGGTTTACTGTCCAGCACTTTCCCTGAGTTATGTTGGATTTGGAGTTAGAATAGTAAATTATAATGGTTTACTGTCAACCACTTTCCCTGAGTTATGTTGAATTTGGAGTTAGAATAGTAAATTATTCTGGTTTACTGTCAAGCACTTTCCCTGAGTTATGTTGGATTTGGAGTTAGAATAGTAATTTATTATGGTTTACTGTCCAGCAGTTTCCTTCAGTTATGTTGTACTTGGAGTTAGAATAGTAAATTAATATGGTTTACTGTCAAGCACTTTCTCTGAGATATGTTGGATTTGGAGTTAGATTAGTAAATTATTATGGTTTACTGTCCAGCACTTCCCCAGAGTTATGTTGGATTTGGAGTTAGAATAGTAAATTATTATGGTTTACTGTCCAGCACTTTCTCTGAGTTATGTTGGATTTGGAGTTAGAATAGTAAATTATTATGGTTTACTGTCCAGCTCTTCCCCAGAGTTATGTTGGATTTGGAGTTAGAATAGTAAATTATTATGGTTTACTGTCCAGCACTTTCTCTGAGTTATATTGGACTTGGAGTTAGAATAGTAAATTATTATGGTTTACTGTCCAGCACGTTCTATGAGATATGTTGAATTTGGAGTTAGAATAGTAAATTATTATGGTTTACTGTCAAGCACTTTCCCTGAATTATGTTGGTTTTGGAGTTAGAATAGTAATTTATTATGGTTTACTGTCCAACACTTTCCCTGAGTTATGTTGGACTTGGAGTTAGAATAGTAAATTATTATGGTTTACTGTCCAGCACTTTCCCTGAGTAATGTTGGAATTGGAGTTAGAATAGTAAATATTATGGTTTACTGTCCAGAAATTTCAATGAGTTATGTTAGATTTGGAGTTATAATAGTAAATTATTATGGTTTACTGTCCAGTATTGTCAGTGATTTATATAGAGTTTGGAATTATAATACTATTTTTTTTATTTACTATATAGTGGTTTTTTTTAACTTTAATTGTATTTGGAATTATAATACTGAATTAAGTTTTGTGCATACTTTTTTAATTACAATATTGTAATTAAATGAAAATTATTATTGTTTTAATAGTTTTTTTTCAATATTCTGTAATGTATTTTGAAGTATTTACTGGATTCTATTTAATAGCATATGCATAAAAATTATTTACACATTTTTGTAACATGTTATTATTTATTTCATATGCATGTATAATTATAAAGTAACATAATAAAATTTTTTGTAGAATAAACAGTATTTATTGTGTGGTTTCTTTTTGTAAATGTAAACATTTATACATGTTAAAAAAAATTTGTATTTTATGATGTATAACATTGCAGTATTTGTTATATACATACATTGTACATTTTTACAAATAATGTTTTATTAAATAGCATATTAATTTTTATTTTATGTAAATACAATTTAATATGTTAAATAATTTACAAACAATTTGCATTTACTAAAGTATATACATAAATTTTTACATTTGTTTATTATAACTAAATAAAGAGTTGTTATAAACATATTTTTAATATACTTTACTTTTTTATTATATTTATTTTAACATCAAGTAAGTAATGTATATTTTACAATATTAATATGTTTATTTTATACATTTGAAAAGTAATAACAACTTTTAAACAGAATTTACAACAATGTTTTATTTGTTTTCATTAATTTCTATGGGGATGTAGTCCTATTTTTGTTTTAATTATGGCACCATTTTGTTTTCCTTAGTTCACTTTTTAGACTATCTACATCGTTGTTTGGGTCATTTGTGAAGACGGAACCTCGCGGTTGGGAGCTGCTTCGTGTTTCTTCATGTAAGTTTGATTTTAATTACTTTTAAGTTAGTTTTAAGGTATTTTGTACTTAGTAGTAGTGTATATGTGTTGCTATGTGTGTTATTTAATTAGTTATGTAAAATGTATGTGTTATTTAAGTACGTTAGTGATACCGTAGTTTGGTTACTAGCTAATATTATTGTAATGTTAATGTTTTGCTTTTAATCATTATTTTATGTAGATTCATACGTTTTATATATTGTTTATTCGATTTGTGGGTTTATTATTTGTTATGGGTGGGTTTTGTATGTACTTTATTTATAGGTGGCGTTTTGGTGAACAGACGGAATTGCTCTCGATTTTTTTTTTTTAAATAAAGGAAATTGTTGTTACTAGAGTTTTTTACTAGTTTACATACATTCCCTTATTTTTCGGTAATTTGGTGCGTTTTTTATAGTGATTTCTTTTTCGGGTTTTTATGGTTTCATTCTTGAGAGGATTGCTACGTTGGATTCTTCTTAAACAGTTGTATTTTTAAATTTTTGGGGGTTTGACATCACTTTGTGCATTATTTTTGGCTTGGATTAATTTTTAAAGGATCTATTTTGGACATATTCTACAGCTACAGACCCGTAAGTTTTAATTAATTATTTTTTGGGGTGGGTCATGTTTATTTGTGCATTTGTATTGTTATTAGTTATATTATGTCTTGTGATATTAATTTATATTTTTAATTCACATGACATAATTTAACTAACATTAAAAAAAATTATATATGTTTTTATGGTTTGTTATTTGTATTTTATTAAAGGATGTATTTTGCTATTAGGTCTATGTATTCTAGACCTTGGATACTTGGGTACATTCTAGTTTTTTGTTGGAGATATTCGTACATATTTATTGTTTGTTTGCTTAGTTTTGGTCCTATTTTTGATAAAGATTGTTCTATTCTTAGCTCTTGGTAGCTTTGTTCTTTTTTGATGCATTGGATGAGTTTGTGAAGTGTTGGTTGTCCTCTCCCTATTGTGGATTGAAAGGCATTATGCCATCCTTCTACCGCGTTATTTGTTTTGGCTTTTTGTGCTATAGTGCTAGCGTAGACATTCCACAAGGGAATTTGGAATTTAGGTTTGTCTGCGGTGACCTGAACGATGCAATCTTCCTACACAGGTGTCTTCAAAATAGTCTAAGAAGGGAGTGAATTTTTTTTTCATTGGTGCGGTAGAAAGGACTGTCAATTAATAAGTTGTAGTAATTTGCCACTTCTGTTGTTGGGACGTATGCTAGTGCTATTAATTTTTTGATCTGGTAAGCAAAGTTGCTGTTTGTAGAGTAGTCTATACTTAAGGTACTTTTTTGTAAGTGTCTCCATATACTTTGATTGTAATGATAATAACACCCTTGTATGGCAGTGTGTGAGTATATTTTTAGTATAGCTTGTATCATAGCTATTTCAAAGTCTATTATTCTTCATTGTGGATAGTAATTATCTGTTAATTCTTTGATAGTTGTTAATATTTCTATGTAGGTTGCATTTGTTTTATTTGGCAGCAATGTATAAAGTAGGGGGATATTAGTTTCCTGGTATTCGCCATGGATGGTATAAAGTTGATAAAAAGGTTTTGGACACACTTTAAAAGTTCCGTCCATCATCCATGTTTCACAGTTTTTTAGTTTTTGCAAGTTGTTATGTGTTGCAAAAAGTAGAATTCTTTTATCATGGCTTTTGTTATCATACATCAAGAATTTGTCTTCTTTATGGGTAATAGTATATTCAGGATATATTTCAATGTCTTCAAACGTTTGGGGTGGAGGTGGAGCATCAGATGCTCTTTTAGTTTTAGCTATTAATCGTTTGAAGTTGGGGATTGAGGGTAACTGTCCTGTTACGTGTTCTGGTACTTTGGTCAATACATTTTTCAAAATTGCAGTGCTTGTTTGTTGGGAGCCTGTACTTGCTTCTCTCAGTGTTTCTAATGCTTCCCTTACTTCTACTTTGGTCACATTGGGTGGGTGGTTATGCTCTCATACATTTACAACATTGTCATCTACAGTTGTAGCTCTACCATAGCATGCAGTTGAATAGTATTTGCTACATTTCCAATGTGTTTTGTTATCTTTTACTTTTTCTTGGGTGTAGGTATAACCCATGTAGCTGAGCATTATTTTTCCTTTTTGAGACGTTATAAAAGTAGCTCATTCTGTCATTTTAGGTATATCTGTGAAGACATATATATGTGTTTTTAGTAAATATGCAATAGATTTATTTCAATTCGTAGGTTAAAAAAGTAATTTTAAAAATATACTAACAATGTTGTCTTTTTAGTTTTCCTGAAGTTTTTCTTTCTTTTTATTGGAGTTTCACTGTTGTTTTTCCTGTAGTTGTGGTTGAAAATAGTTGTAATTAATGATATTGTTTGATTTGTAGTTAATTCTTTTATGTTAATATTTATTTAAACTGTGAGTATACTTACTTTATTTGGTAGAAGCTTTTGTTTGCGTAGTTGAAGTTTGGTAGATGAAGTTGCATTGGTTGTGTATTATATTTGGTTTTATTTACAGCTTGAACAATTTCATTGTAACCTTTATTTTGGCAAATCTTTATTTATTTGTAACATTTCTATGTAGCTATTGCTAAGGTTGGACACATTTTCGGTGCATTTATTCATTTTTGCTGATGTTGATAGAAAGTTTTGTTTTACTTTAAAAAAAAAAAAACATTTACATCTTTTATGGACTTTAGCTAAGGTTTTTAATTTTATAATAATACATAAAAATCGAATTTACTTACTTGTGTTGTTGTATAATATGTTGTAGTAGTTGGTCTAGGTTAGTTTTCTTTTCTCTTCAGCAAAGTAACCATTTTTCTTCGTGTTTGTTCCAAAATGGTAATTTGTAGTTAATTATGTAATTGTTTTTATAGTAGCTAGTTAAGTACTTCTGCATTTTGATTGGTTGATGGATATTTATTTTGAATTTATTGGTTGAGAAGTTAAGTTTGAATTAGGTATCTGTTTTTTTTAATGAGGGTGTTTTTTTGTTCTATAGTAGTACTATATAATTAAATATGTTTTGTATGTGTTTTATGTTTAAATTTATAAGTTTGGTTTATAAATTAAAAATAGTTTATATATGTAATGTGTGTTTATAAATATTTATTATTTAGTATATTAGAATTATTAAGTATGTTTATATGTATTGGTGTGTTGATAATAAATGTATATGTATTTTAAATATATACTATATTTATATATGTTTATTGATTTACTATTTAAAAGTTAATAATAATAATATTGTTATGGTGCTGATAGGAGTGTGTATTTAATGGGAAATAAAATTGACGATATTTTTAGTATTCGTTATTAGGCAGTATGTAAGTCGATAATAGTGTAGTCGATATTTTTGTAGTGTTTAATAATATTTAAACTAATTTCGATATTTTTGTAGTCGATATCTATGTAGTCGATATAACATAAAACGATATTTTTGGAGTCAATAATAAAATATCGATATTTGTGTAATTCCTATTATACGTATATGGTGTCGATATTTATGTGTACGATATTATAGCAGCGATGTTTTTGTAGGTCGATGTTTTTGGTATTGATATTTGATCAGCTAGTTAACAGCTTGTATTTCTTTAGGGATGGTTGTCTGTTTCTATTCTTATGAGCAAGTGGCTTTTATTTAGGCTTTTGAGAGACAGAAGTTCTACCCTTTCTGGATCTATCCACCCAGGTTTTTTTCCTAAGGAATACTGAGTGGCAGCATCACCTTGCAGTTGGGAGCCTCATTTGAGCCACTTTCGTTATTGGACTTGAAATTTCTTTTTGTAACCCTGGGTGAGAAAACTTAGGAGTTTATTAGGCGATAAACTGTTTCACACTTTCTTCTCATACAAAGTGTCCTTCACCTTAGGATTTTGTTCTTCCATTGTTCTACCCTTCTAATACTCCTGAGGTTGAAAAAAAGTGCATACACTTGATTGTCATAGGGCCTTTTATATGTGTTTGGCCAGAACTGCTTAATATTTTGGAAGGTCAATTCTCTGTACATAATATGTGGACTTCCAGGTCAGGGAAAACATCAAACATTATCTAACCTCAATTGCTTGGATTGTTTGGTTATTTCAACTGCCTATAAGGGTGTAGGAGCAATGTTATCAGGGCCTCTACAATGTCGCTCATCCAATTATTCCTTGACTTCATGAGCAGTTTTCAAAGAGGCCTATTAGAGATAAATATGTAATGTGACCACTCAGTCTTTTCCACATACAATCATGCCACATTATTAGCTGTAAGCTGGTGGAGGTTCATCGTCAGACTTTAGTTCTCATGTTTTGAGTTTTCATACATTTTTTGATTGTGTGGTTTTTCCTGTTCTGTGTGTGTTAACTTTGTTTTAGGCCCAGGGGTCACTTGTGGTGACTTGGGTATTTCATTATATTCTAAGGATTTGGACGAGGAAGACTGACAAGAAAGGAATGACACCGTTGCTTACTGCTATTCATCATTACTCAATTACTCAGAGTCTTGGACTTCCTTGTTGCTGTCCTAAGTTCCCACCTTCCTAATTTTGATGTTCACAAGTTCTATTGGGTGATTGGTATTTTTTAGGAAGTGCCTAGATTTACCTCAGCTATTTACATCCAAGTGAAGGGCAAGACACAAGTTAGGCACAACACTGAAGTTATACTTCTTGCATAGTAGGTGTTTTTGTTTTTTAGCGTAAGTAAAATGTTTGTGAGGGACTGGAAAGACCTCACATTATAAGACCAGGACTTAGAGGAGGACCAGGCCGTGTAGAAATGGAGATTAACCAGGTCAATAATGATAAGTGCCTAAACACTGCAAATATAGGCTATTCTGGCAATGTACACAATATAGGTGAAATCTGCCCGAAAGTACAGTTTCATGCTTCTTAGGCCTACAAGGTCCAGCGAAGGGATCCCTGATGAAATATCGACAACTAAAACACCGACCTACAAAAATATCGTTGCAAAAACATCGAATACATAAATATCGTCACCATATACTTAAACAAGGATGTACACAATTATCGAAATTTTAATATCGACACTTTTAATATTGTTTAAATCATTATCGACTACATAAATATCGACTACTAAATTATCGACTAATCTTTAAACAATGTTACAACCAACACAAATATCGATAACACTATTATCGACTTAATGACTGCCTATTTTTTAAATACAAAAAATATCGACTTCTTTCTTACAAATTAAACACACAATCCACTCAACATGAACATTATCTTATGATCTTTACTTTTCAAATTCTGCTTAATTAACAAATATAAAATGAGTATATACTTAAAAATATATTATTATTTTCTCAAAACAATAAAAAATACAAACAAACTTATTATTTCAAATTTACATTATTATTTTTATTTTACTAAACACTTTATATATATATATTTTTTCATAATTATAAACAAATAATATAAAACACATGCAAAATATCTAAATATATATACTACTACTAAATAACACAATAAAGTGACTCATAAAAAAATAACAGTTCTCAAATTCAAACTACACTTGTCAACCAATGAATTTAAAATAAATTTCGGTAAACCAATCAAATTGCAATAACACTTAAATTACTACTATAAAACCTATTAGATACTTTACTAAAACTACCTTTTTTGGACCAAACTGGGAGAAAAACGGTTACTTGGCTGAAGAGGAGAGAATACTCACCTACAGCAACTACTACAAAAGATTATAATACAACACAAGTAAGTAAACTCCCATTTTATATACTATAGAAGTCTCAAACGACTTAGCTAAACTCCCTAAACTAAATAAATCCTCTCTATACATTCCGACCAACAACAGCCACAATTAAATAATTATTTTTAAATAATGTGGCTTAGCATCATCTACATAGAATTTAACTCATAAAAAAATATAGGTACCTAAACTTTTAATTAACTTAATATTGTATGAACTATACATATATACAAATATAATATACAACTAATACAAACATGTATTTTTCCAGATTCTACAAACCTCATCTACCAAACAACATCTACGCTAACTACTGCTTCTACAAAATTAATTAAGTATACCAACTGTTTTAATTAATTAAAAGAAAAAAGAAAAAAACAAGTATCAAACTATATTATTATTTACTACTGTTCTCTACCACTACCACAGGAATTTCAACTTTCAAACTCAAAATATAACAACTAAATACAACAGAATAACTGGAAATACAACATTGTAAGTACATTTTAAAATTACCATTTTCACCTACACATTGAAATAAATCATTTACATATGTACTTAAAACACATATATATGTCTTCACAGATCTACCCTAAAAATGGCAGAAGGAGCTACTTTTATTACATCTCAAAAAGGAAAAGTAATGCTCAGCTACATGGGTTATACCTACACCCAAGAAAAAGTGAACAAAAATAAAATACATTGGAAATGTAGCAAATATTATTTGACTGTATGCTATGGTAGAGCTACTACTGTGGTTAATAATGTTGTAAATGTACGTGAGCACAACCACCCTCCAAATGTCACTGAAGTTGAAGTACGAGAAGCATTAGAAACTCTGGGGTCGATTCCGATCCGGTAATATCCCCGTCCGTACGAATCGTATCCCGAGCTATTTCCATACGACTCGTACGGACGCCATACGACCGGACGATTCCGATCCCGATCGTCCGACCCGGGCGCGATTCGTACGGTACACGTCGATTCGTACGGAAAAGCGCACGATCACCTACACACCGTACGGCGCGTACCCCCCATGATCGCAGGGGTACGCGCTGTACCCCTGTGATCATGCGGGGTACGTGCCGTACACCCAGCGTACATGGGGTATGTGCCGTACACCCACCGTACATGGGGTACGGTGCGTACCCCATGTACCCTGGGTGTACGGCACGTACCCCGCATGATCACAGGGGTACGGCGCGAACCCCTGCGATCATGGGGGGTACGTGCCATACCCGGGGGGGCGTTCCGTACCTGTTTCGGCGCGAACTCTGCGTTTACGACTGTTTTCGGCTCCCGTAGGAAAAGGGTCGTACGGTGCGTACCCGACACGGATCGTACTTGCTGGGTCGTAAAAACCAGCCGCGAACAGTAATGATGTCGTGTACAGCGGGTTCCAAGTGAGACTCGTACGGAGATTTGAGTCGTACGGAGTCCTGTACGACTCGTACGGAGTTCGGCTCCTGGTACGGATCGTACTTCGTCGTACGTACGGGATGTTTACGGGTACGATTCGTACAGGGAAAAAACGCTCCGTACGACGATTCGGAGCGCATTTTACCGGATCGGAATCGACCCCTCTGAGAGAAGCAAGTAAAGGCTCCCAAGAAACAAGCACCACAATTTAAAAAAATGTATTGACCAAAGTCCCAGAGCACGTAACAGGACAGTTACCCTCAATCCCCAACTTGAAAAGATTAATAGCTAAAACTAAAAGAGCATCTGACCCAACTCCACCTGCACCCCAAACTTTTGAAGAAATTAACATATATCCTGAATATACAATTACCCATAAAGAAGATACATTTTTATTGTACGATAACAAAAGCCATGACAAAAGAATTCTACTTTTTGCCACAAATATCAACTTGCAAAAACTAAAATCATGTGAAACTTGGATGATGGACGGAACTTTTAAAGTGTGTCCCAAACCTTTCTATCAACTTTATACGATCCACGGTGAATACCAGGAAACTAATATCCCCTTAATCTATACATTGCTGCCAAATAAAACAAATGCTACCCACATAGAAATCTTAACAGAAATCAAAGATATGACAGATAATTACTACCCACAAAGAATAATAATTGACTTTGAAATAGCAATGATACAAGCTATTCTAAAAATATACTCACAGAGTGCAATATAAGGATGTTATTATCACTACAATCAAAGCATCTGGAGACATTTACAAAAATCTACCTTAAGTGTAGAATACTCAACAAATACCAACTTTGCTTACCAAATAAAAAAATTGATAGCATTAGCATACGTCCCAACAACTGAAGTAGCTAATTACTACAATTTATTAATTGACAGTCCTTTCTACCGCAGCAATGAAAAAAAATTAACTCCCTTCCTAGACTATTTTGTAGACACTTTGGTAGGAAGATTACATCGTTCTGGCCACCGCAGACAACCTAAATTCCTAATTCCTTGGTGGAATGTTTACGCTAGCACTATAGCCCAAAAAGCCAAAACCAACAACGCGGTAGAAGGATGGCATAATGCCTTCCAATCCACAGTAGGCAGAACACAACCAACACTCCAAAAACTAATCCAATGTATCAAAAAAGAACAAAGCTACCAAGAGTTAAGAATGGAACAATCTCTATCTAAAATAGGACCAAAACTAAGCAAACAAACAATAAATATGTTCGAGTACCTCCAACAAAAAACAAGAATGTACTCAAGTATACAAGGTCTAGAATACATAGAACTAATTGCTAAATCAATCCTTTAATACAATCCAGTAGCATACCATTAAAACATATATAGCACATACCAATTTTTTTAGTTAAATTATGTGATGTAATATAAATTAGCAACTATTATCACAACACATAATATGCCTAAATAAAATATAAAATCACCAATAAACATAAACCACCCCACAAAATGAATAAATATTTACTTACAGTTCTGTAGCTGTAGAATGTTTCCAAAATAGATGCTTCCAAAACGAATCCAACCAAAAACAATCCACATGGTCAAATTAAAGCCCAAAAAATTCCAAAAATACAACTGTATAAAAAGATTCCAACGTAGCAATCCTCTGGTTAACGAAACCATAAAAACCCGAAAATAAATCACAATAAAAAAAGCTCCAAAATCCCGAAAAATAAGGAAATGAATAAAACAATTTCCTATATTAAAAAAAAAACGTGAGCAAATCCATCTGGTCACCTAAACCGGCACCTGTAAAGAAAGTAAATACAAAACCCACCCTAAACAAATAAGAAACCCACAAACTCTATAAATAACATATAACACCTACTTAAATATCATAGTTAAACACAAAACATTAACAGTACATTCATGTTAGATATTTAGTAAGTACGCTATCACTAACGTACTTAAAAAACCCGTACATTTCACATTGACCGTCAAATAAAATACATAGCAACACATATACACTAGTACTAACTAACTAATTCATTAAAATTAACTTAAAAGTAATTAAAATTAAACTTACATTCACAAACACGAAGCAGCTCCCAACCGCGAGGTTCCGTCTTCACAAATGACCCAAACAACGATGTAGATTGTCTAAAAAGTGAAGTAAAGAATACAAAATGGCAGCATAATTAAAACAAAAATAGGACTTAATCCCCATAAAAATTACTGTAAAAAAGTATTAAAAATAAGCAAATGTTTGTTACAAAATGGTTCTTATTTTATAAATGTTTAAAATAAACATATGAATATTGTAAAATATACATTACATTTTTTTTTCAATTTACAAAAAAAATAATGCATATTTAAAATATGTTTACTAATTGAAATGTTTATTATGTATAACATACAAATGTTTACAATGTTATGTATATACTTTTGTAAATTCCAAATATTTGTAAATTAATAAAGATATTAAAATTATTTTTAATAAAAAAAGTCATATGCTAATTAATAAAACATTACAATGTATATATATTACAAAAACTGCAATGTTATACATCCCTACAAACAAAATGATTTTTTTAATGAAAATGTTTAAATGTTTGCATCTACAAACAAAAGTAACACAATAAAAACAATTTAATTTACAATCATTCATTGCTATTATACTTTAGAAATTTACATGAATATGATATCAATAAAAAATAAATACAATTTGTGTACTTATTTTTTATTCAAATATTATTAAATATATTCTTAAATATTTCAAATTATATAACAAAACTAAAAAAATGTATAAAAATTATTATAATTTTTAATTTTTTTTTAAAATTGAACAAAAAAATATTTCTGTATAATTATTCCAAATACTAATAAAATAAATAAAACACTATATACTAATTTAAGTAGACTAACCTAATTCCAAACTCTATATAAAAACCCTAGACAATAAACCATAATAATTTACTATTCTAACTCCAAATCCAACCTAACTCAGGGAAAGTGCTGGACAGTAAACCATAATAATTTACTATTCTAACTCCAAATCCAACATAACTCAGGGAAAGTGCTGGACAGTAAACCATAATAATTTACTATTCTAACTCCTAATCCAACATAACTCAGGGAAAGTGCTGGACAGTAAACCATAATAACTTACTATTCTAACTCCAAATCCAACAGAACTCAGGGAAAGTGCTGGACAGTCAACCATACTATTTTACTATTCTAACTCCAAATACAACATAACTCAGGGAAAGTGCTGGACAGTAAACCATAATAATTTACTATTCTAACTCCAAATCCAACATAACTCAGGGAAAGTGCTGGACAGTAAACCATAATAATTTACGATTCTAACTCCAAATCCAACATAACTCAGGGAAAGTGCTGGACAGTAAACCATAATAATTTACTAATCTAACTCCAAATCCAACATAACTCAGGGAAAGTGCTGGACAGTAAACCATAATAAATTACTATTCTAACTCCAAATCCAACATAACTCAGGGAAAGTGCTGGACAGTAAACCATAATAACTTACTATTCTAAGTCCAAATGCAACATAACTCAGGGAAAGTGCTGGACAGTAAACCATAATAATTTACTATTCTAACTCCAAATCCAACATAACTCAGGGAAAGTGCTGGACAGTAAACCATAATAAATTACTATTCTAACTCCAAATCCAACATAACTCAAGGAAAGTGCTGGACAGTAAACCATAATAATGTAATATTCTAACTCCAAATCCAAAAGAACTCAGGGAAAGTGCTGGACAGTCAACCATAATATTGTACTATTCTAACTCCAAATCAAACATAACTCAGGGAAAGTGCTGGACAGTAAACCATAATAATTTACTATTCTAACTCCAAATCCAACATAACTCAGGGAAAGTGCTGGACAGTAAACCATAATAATTTACTATTCTAACTCCAAATCCAACATAAGTCAGGGAAAGTGCTGGACAGTAAACCATAATATTTTAATATTCTAACCCCAAATCCAACAGAACTCAGGGATAGTGCTGGACAGTCAACCATAATATTTTACTATTCTAACTCCAAATCCAACATAACTCAGGGAAAGTGCTGGACAGTAACCATAATAATTTACTATTCTAACTCCAAATCCAACATAACTCAGGGAAAGTGCTGGACAGTAAATCATAATAATTTACTATTCTAACTCCAAATCCAACAGAACTCAGGGAAGGTGCTGGACAGTCAACCATAATAATTAACTATTCTAACTCCAAATCCAACAAAACTCAAGGGAAAGTGCTGGGCAGTAAACCATAATAATTTACTATTCTAACTCCAAATCCAACAGAACTCAGGGAAAGTGCTGGACAGTAAACCATAATAATTTACTATTCTAACTCCAAATCCAACATAACTCAGGGAAAGTGCTGGACAGTAAACCATAATAATTTACTATTCTAACTCCAAATCCAGCATAAGTCAGGGAAAGTACTGGACAGTAAACCATAATATTTTAATATTCTAACTCCAAATCCAACAGAACTCAGGGAAAGTGCTGGACAGTCAACCATAATCTTTTAGTATTCTAACTCCAAATCCAACATAACTCAGGGAAAGTGCTGGACAGTTTACTATACTAACTCCAAATACTACATAACTCAAAGAAAGGGTTGGATAGTAAACCATAATAATTTACTATTAGAACTCGCCCTTATCCCCTATAAACTAAACAACCAACTCCTACTACATTTTCAAAATTGTTTATAAAGCTAAATTATAATTATATATCACATAATTTCGAAATTATAATTTCATTTTTCTAAATAATACAATACTTTCCCCTAACTTTTAATAAATTACAATAATTTATTACACAATTTTACTGTTATTACCCACCCTTATCCCCTATATAAATAACAACCAGCTACTAAAATTTTCACACACTTAATAATTTAAATATTTTTTCAAAATTCTTCAAGAATTTCGAGATTTTAAAATCTAATTTCGAATTTTAAAATTTTAATATTCAAATAAAAAAATTAACATAACAAAATACACACATTATACAATATTACCCAACCTTATCCCCTATATATACAACTACCCACTATTAAAAATATTCACACACTTCAATTATTATAATTTTATAACATATCTAATTTAATTTCGAATTTCAAATTTCAAATTTCTAATTTACATTTTATTTTATCTATATTAATATAACATAAAATTTAACACACAATTTTTAAAATACTACCCACCCTTATCCCATATATAACACACAACCCGCTATTAAAACATTCACATACTTAATTTAATATAAATGTAAATTTTAATAAAATATTTTCGAATTACAAATTAAAAATTTCGAAATTCATTACACAAATTTCTAATTTTCAAAATTTTAATATAAACTTAACACACAAATTTTAAATTACTACCCACCCTTATCTCCTATAAAACCAATAACCGGCTCCTAAAATATTTACTATTAATTTATTAAAAATATATATATTTTTTATAATATTTAATTAAATTATTAATTTATAAGAAAATAATAATCATTAATACATAATAATATACAATTTATTAAAATATAAAAATGATATCGATATTATTTAAATCGATATTTATCTCAACTATATTTACTACAACAATATTTAACAATGTCGATATTTCTGCTATTCTAAACAAACGATATTTTATGCATCGATATTTCTTATAACGATATTTATGTATTTCGATATTCTTACCTCGATATTTCTGTTTGTCGATATTTCCACGTCGATATTCCTGCTTCATACCCAGCGAAGTACCAATCTAGTAGTAAAACATGCACCTCAAGTGTGAGCTTCAAATTCCTTGCATACCACATGAACCCTTTTATGGCACATTAATGTTTGTCACATTTCATTGGCTCAGTTCAGAATCCTGTTCCAAACCTTTGCACAGCCAACTGGGCCAAGATCAGTACTGTGCTCCATATCAAAAGAAACACAGTCCTTCCCACATATGAGTGCAATTAACAATGCTTGACTCAGTTCCTGGGAAAGGAAGGGGTGGGTGCAAAATCTGAAAAATCTGCAACTGTTAATTAGCTTATCATTCTGTACCTAGACCGGGATAGCCCACAGGACAAAAACAGAATGAGGTCCAGACTTCTTGTACCAACAGAGGAGGGGCTTGTCTTTGATGTTTTGGTAGGAAGGAATCATGCAGCAGTGTCATTAAGGTGTGGTTCTGGGACTCTTAGGGGAGCTCCTTCAGGAAACCAATTTGAAGTCACTATATTGGTTTGTCACAGAATTTCTTTGCAGGAGTTAGGATGGAATGGAAGGATGATGTGGAATTCAAGGATGGGCTAGGGGTGCCTGGCTCCTAAAACTTTCCACCTCCACTTGAAAACCTGTGCATAAGGTAGAGACAAATGAGAAGACGCTAGACCTGGAAGCGACTATGGTGAAAGGATGCCCAGCTGGAACCAGAAGCCGCCTGATGCATTGCAAGGATGGACTGAAGGTGTTTGACTCCAGCTGATCCCTATAACCAGGATGGGACTTTCGGGAGCAGGAACAGTTGGAGGAATAGATGTGCTGGGGGATGCTGGCTGCTTCTGATAGGACTTCTGTGCATGGTCTTGAACTCCACTGCCCCACTAATGCCCGCCAAGAAACCGAAAGGCACTAGAGACTTGGGAGTATGGCAAGAAGGGTGCTCTTAATGGTTCCAGAGCTGCTGTGCAAGATACCCACACCAGCAGGAGGAAAGACACCAGGAGCCACGCAGACGACATGCCTTGCACAGGGAGCCAAAATGTCCAGCTCATCACAAACTGTGCTCATTTAGTGGTGAGGTGTACTGAAGCTGGAGCTAGGTACCCGCAGCATAACATACCCAAGAAGATTAAAATTAGCCCAATGGGGCTAGAGAAATGAGCCTGAAACGTTTGCCCCTTTTTAAAGAAAATTACAAGAAAACCGAGCACGTAGCACTCTGCCTCACTTTCAGTAAATACTGCTGAGTGGGACAAGAACTGGGGAGTCAGTGCATCTTTATTTAATTATTCTCTCTGTGAAGGAGAGCCCCCACCACAAGCACCAGCTCAGCCTGTGTCTGTGGGGAGGGACATGTACCAGATTCTCGTTCACCTGCCTGAACAGATCACAGGCAGGGTGCACAGCTCTTGTCCGTGGGCAGCAGCAAAAGAATTGCTTGCTCCTGTTGTGTCAAGAGCACACAGAAAGATGCTGGTTCCTGCACACAGCATAGTAGGTGCACATGGGGTGCTTGTGGGACCGTGGGACATTTGGGGCTCTCCTGTGACCCTCATATGTGGGTGCCATGGGTGGGATTGAGGGACCCACAAATAAAAACATGAATAGGGAAAACAGGATCACAGCTGCATCAGGCAGAAGAAATTTCCCATTTTCATATCACTACACTGTCAGGGAGTGCCCCATAAAGCCCTATGAAGAGGCTAAAATTGTTCAATGACTCTCTAGTGCCCCAAAAAAGTGCGGGGGCACACAATGTGCAGCAGCCACCCCTCCGAGATCCCCAAAATATTTTTGTTATGTGCCAACCTTACTCTCCCAGGGAGAGGTATACATGGAACTGGGAGAGGTTTTACTCAAGTTTAAGCCCTCACTGGAGCTTTTGGTCTTAGGCTCTGGGGCCCTCTTTTGCCTGGCCCTATAACTGCAGTGGCAGTCTAAACAACATTAAAGAAAGTTTATAACACATGTTTCTTAATTGAAAATGTGTTATTGACAAAATTGGCAATACGCTGTTTGCCACTATATTGAATGTTATTGATGAATAATGCTATCCTCATTGCCTTAAATGGTGGAGCAATGTTAAATAATGCCATGTGGCTGATATTTTACTAATCTGTTTTACACCATGACAAACCCAGTAGCAACCCTGCCTTACTTAAAATGGAACCCCTAATACTGTGATGTTGCATTTGGTATAGGTGGGGTTAATGTGACTATGAGGCTAGGGCCCACTAGTGGTGTATTGTGATACAAGGATGTCACCAGAGGTATTTCCATATACCGATGTACATATTCGTAATGTAATGGATATAGTTTTTTGTAGTGTGTGTGCATTAAATGTGCTTTTGCTTTTTAACAGAAAAAGTACTGACTGGACAAAAACGTGTTGAGTGATGTTGCATGCAAGCGCATTGGGATTGCTAGAACAAACCACCTCCCCCAAGCGAACCTTAGACTGCTCTGCTTCACTACCCTGAGAGAGTCAACTGCTACAAAGGGGTAGATGGTTCACAGAAAAAGACAACTGCAGATGTATTGCTTGTGAAGGACTCACATACTTTGCAACTAATAACTCAATTTCTTGCAGCTAACTTCACCTCTCCAGCTGCCTATGTGGATGTTCTTGTGTGAACAATATTTTCAAATGCAAGAGTAAACCATGGTTCAATGATAAGGAGGATATCTAGTTGATTGTCAAGTATCCTGATTGAATCAGACCTCATTGCTACCTGTTGTGAGAACCATCACCTACCACAAAGGCTGGTTCGGAGGAAATGGCATGCAATAGCATTTGAAAGAGAATCATCCCAAACTGGTTCTGCAGGCCTTGAAAGTGGTACCACAGCTCTATCTGTAAAATGTGCCCAAAATGGGCTCCAAACTACCCCACTTCTTTCCAGTTCCACATACTTTGTGATCAAGGAGGCCGGTACTCCTTAAAGTGCTTGGAGGACTACTGTGGGACCAGGTATGGTGACTGCATGACAACCAGTGTCTAAGAGTTATGGTGAGGAAAATCATCAGGATGTCTGCCCTTTCTGCATGTGGGGCTACTGAATGCCCTGGGAGTCTGCCTAGTGCCAGGAAGCCTGCCTGCCTAGAGAGGTGAGAGAGTGTCTGGTCCTGCAGGAGTAGAGACTGCTAGGTGAAGATTCCCTGTGGTTTCCCAAAATGAGGAGGACCAGAGAAATCTGACTGCCTTAGATAGTGATTTCAGGAGGGACCAGAACTTGTTGAGGGTCCCCATTTATCTCTGAGTGGTTTCTGTAAGACCTGTACTTAGAGTTTGCAAGTAAGAGTACTACTGCCCTATCTTCCAGCCTGCTGTGTGTCTGAGAACTACTGCTGACGTCAGAGAATTCGAGCTGTGTTGCCACTGAAGAGGGAGATTAACCAGCCTGAATGATCACAACTGCCAAAAACACATCAATGCCGATGAATCGTCACAGAGAATGATAGTGTACCTGTCTTCAGTCAACCAGGAGGACAGTAAACTGTTGATGATTGTGTGCCACTGAGCAGAAGCTGCAGGTCCGACTCTATCCAGTGAGTGCTTTTCCAAAAGGTTTCCACTGATTACCTCACAGGAACAGACTGCAGCTTAAGGGATACTGAAAGGTCCCCTCCAAGGGGTGGAGTGAAACCAAGTTTTAAATTTACATGTGAAATAAACACTTATATTGTTATTAACATGTTTCAGAGGTCGGTACTTATTGAATTAGGTATGTTCTTTAGGAACAATAAGAAAGTAATTCAAATAAAGTTGAGTATGAGGCTGTGAAGAGTCTAAGAAATGATACTTCCAGTATTTTTAAATAATTGGAAAAAGGAAAAAATGTTGTGGGTACGAATTTCTTGGATTATGACCAAGAGGCTAATAGGCATCTGAGTGTAAGCACCACATATCTACCTGTTGAGAAAGGAAAACTCTGCAACTGTGGGCACATATTTGATCTTGTTAACAGGTGAAAAATACAGATATCTGAATGTTGAGAGTCCAAAAATTGTTTCTATCTATTTCTCCTAAAAATGCATACATAATACCTCCAGGATATCTCATATTATTGGAGATTAGTTTAAATATGGAGAGAGTGTCAGAATTAGTTATATAGTTGTATGTTGGAACATCAAGTTCCTCAACAACGACTCCCTAAAAAATGTGGTGTCTATTACGACTGCTTCGCAACAACAATTTTTTTACCCGACATTCTTTTACCATGAATTTACGTGGTAAAGGAATGCATGGTAAACCCACCCTCTAAAAAGTAAACCAAACCCCTCCCACTCCCTAAAAACTACCCCATACCCCCCCACCTCCCACCCCCTAATAACGTACACAAATGCCCAACTTCTTAGTGTCTACACTGAACCCCTCCCTCCCCCTAAAAACTAACAAAAACCATACCCACGCCCTAAAACCGAACACAAACCCCTCCCACTCCCTAAAAACTATCACTAACCCCCACCCCGTAAATACTAACATGAACCCCCACCATCTAAAAACAAACTTGAACCCCTCCCACCCCCTAAAAATGAACACAAACCCACTCCCACCCTGTAAAAACGATCACATACCCCCTGCCCGCTAAAAACTAACTCAAACCAGCACCCCTAAAAATTAACTTGAACCCCTCCTACACCCTAAAAACAAACCCAAAACCCTCACCCCATAGCAACTAACATGGACCCCCCACCCCCACGAATCCCTCCCACCCCAAAAAAACTAACACAAACCCCCCACCACCCCGAGCCCCTAATACCTGTTTCTGTCCGATGCTCCTCTGAACTCCACCCTGCACAAACCTTAGACCGACTTAGCCTTAACCACACACAGGCGTGGTTAAGGCAAAGTTGCTGTTTGTTCAAGTCATTATTCGGCTTCCTTGATGCTGGAACTTGTTGTTCCCGAGTTGTAGTTGAGGATGTTTTGCCATTGATATGTCTCTTGCTCCTTTGCTCAGGACACTGCTGTCCTATTTAAAGGACACTAAAGACCTTTTGAATCAAGTCTCTGAAGTATCGTGGGAAGAGAGTAACTTTCTTGCAACAATAGATGTGTCCAGTCTCCATGCAAGTATTGTACATAACAGAGGATTGGAAGCCATGAAGGTGTTCCTCTTTATAAAGTCAGTTAGCTATCTGTTGCATTTCAAAATCAATCAATCAATCATAGCATTTGTATAGCGCATTATTCACCCGGCGGGTCTCAAGGCGCTTTGGGAAGGGGGGTCCGCTACTGCTCGAACAGCCAGGTCTTGAGCTGCTTCGTGAAGGTGAGGTGGTCTTGGGTCAGGCGGAGGTGGGTCGGGAGGGAGTTCCAGGTCTTGGCGGCCAGGTAGGAGAAGGAAAATGTTATTTGACTTAACACATTTTATCCTTGAAAATAACTTTTTCATGTATGAGGACTGTTTCCAACAGAAACGTGGGCCACTGATGGGTTCCAGGTTTGCTCTCTTATGTGAATCTTTTTATGGAGATGTATGCAAGGGAGTGTGCCTTGAAGGGCCATTGTTCAGTGTTAATAAACTGGTGTACTGGGAGGTACATTGATCATGTTCTGATGATTTGGAATAGCACAATATCGAAATTGACAAAATATCATGAATATCTGAATAATAATGATTCCAATGTTACTTTGACTTTTGATTTCCATACACATTTGATTGTGTTTGTGAATGTAGAATGGTTTGTAGACTGTAACATTCTTTCAACAAGAATGTATATAAAACCAACCTCAGTTAATGCTGAAGTACACTCTCAATCAGCACACACTAGAAAACAGAAGGATAATATTCCGTATGTAAAATGTCTGAGAGCAAAGATGAATTGTAGTAGTATGATAGATTCCCAGAAAGAAGAGAGATTGATTGAGAAGAATTTCTCCAAAAGAGGGTGTAATGGAAAGACCACATTGTTTGCCAAGATACAGACTAGTAAAGTGAATTGTTCTAGACTATTAAGGTTGAGAGAACAACCTAACAGTGAGGAAATGTTCTAACATGAAATATTCCCAGAGGAAGATAGAGGAAAGAAGAAGATAATACTAACTCTCTTTTTGTGGTAGTATGGGAGAGCAGTTAGGCTTATCAGAGGACAGTATTAAGCATTTCTTGTACTCACAGAGGCAATAAATGAGACACACGCTTAAGAATACATTTCAGACCGAATTTTGTTTATAAGTAGGAAGTTCCTTTAAATATTTTTTGAGAAGTAAGACTTCAAATGGGAAGTATACTTTGTACTGTTTTAAAATACTTCAATAAATACTTTGTAGACTGTGGTAGCTGTAATAAAAAGGCAATACAGTTCAAAATATGCATTACTTTCAGCATCTAAGCACACAGCGGTCAATATCATCAAATATTTACCATTGTGGCCAGTGGAGGAATCTCAGGAGGCATACAGATTTATTCGGGTTCAGTAGATCACCAACACAGTTGCCATTACAGTCGTCGGTAGCAGATCGCTGTACTTCTATGCAAGCACCGCCAACCCAGCAGTCGCGGTTGCTGAGATGAAGTTGTAGTCTTTGGATGGTGGAGGACTGCCATGCAGTTACCAATGCTGTTGCTGAAAGGAGAACTCTGCCAAGGAGTTCCAGAGGACAATGCTACTTAGGATGGTTGTAGGTCTTCTTCTCCAGCTGTGTGAAGGTCTTTGGAGGCCAAGGACTCGGGTACAGCAGGAGTCAGTTTGCGAAGGCTGGCAGTCTCTGGGGTCTCTTGGAGGCCTTGCAGGTTTCAAGAAGGACCACCAGTCTGATTGTCAAGTCCATATGCAGCTGGCAGGGTTTTTGGAAGTTTCTCTTGCAGCAGGGCTCAGTTCCTGTTCCATCAGTGGTCTTCTTCTGTTGTCGTCTTTTTGTCTGTCGAATCTGAAGTCACGTTCTCGGGGAGCAACGTTGATAATGAATTTAGGGGCGATTTCCAGAGGGGCTAGGAAGTAGCCAATGGGCTGCCTACCTGTAGGGTGGCTACACCCTCGTTATGCTGACCCTACATGGGGGGCATACCCTGACTCCTAATGGGCTACATCTCCATCCTCAAGGTAGGTGGATAGTGAAAAGTGGGGTCTACCTTGCCTGCTCCACTTGAGAAGTGGTCCAGGGTGAAGGTAAACCCACCTCCTACTTTACCTAATTTTCCCACAAGTACTCCCAACGAAAGTGGAGCAGGACAATGGGGGGGGGGTCACCATCTGCTCCTCACAGCAGAGGGCGGGGCAGAGTTTAAAGATGGCATGTCCTTTGAAGTTCCCGCTTCTGCCAAGGCAGATCCTGCAGGGGGGAAGGTGTGACTACCTCTGTCCAAAGCATGCAATGTCTTGGGATCTGGAGAGGTCTGGCTCTCTACAGACAGGTCCAGAATCATATCTGGTGATGGTGTAGTGTAGTTCCTATATTCCCAATAGGCTCTGCGCATTGGAATAATATATCCTATAGATTTGACGTAGGACTTAGGTCGACTAGGTCTCTATCGAATATATTAGACTCAATTGTGAGTGCCAGCTAGCTCAGAGGTCACTAGAAACTTTCTCGAATAAACAAGAAGGGATTAGTTTCTGACAACCGCATAAACATGACAACTTTGTTTCCCCAAGAATAAAACTAATCTTCAGAGTCATGGAAACAATAGATAGATATTTTACTCAGTCAATCGTGCATGCTTCGTTTCATCAGAGGTGCAGAGAAATAGAGAGACGGGCGTTTTCAATAACGGGTTCAATTGAACAGTCTTCTTTCTCAAGCAAGTAAAGTGAACTGCTACAATCGTAATACTGGTTGCAAAGTATAATGCGTACAGTAAGAAGAGCATTATAAAATAATACTGTAAAAGCATTTTATGGTTCCTAGACCATTATTAAATACATACATAAATAACAAAGGCTAAAAAGTACTCAACTGGTGCTTCTAAAATATGCCTACCCCAATGTACCTAACCTAAGTCTAGTACGAGGGAGGAAGTATGTGAGGTGTAGCATAGGTTTAGTTTTCTTTGCCAAGAATCTATCCACGATTTCTCTTAGGGTCTAATCAGCTCCGTACCTTGGTGTTAGAATGAAAGAGGTCTGGTATCTTTGTCTCGGGACTCGATTTCCCAACACCCCGCGAGGGGAGCTTGGAAACACTGGAGCTGGATTCTCAGCAAGAGAAAGGACAGCTTCTCGATCAGTGCATCAGCTGGAGGGTAGGCTTCCTTCGGCACTTGCTGTAGCGAGCTGCGTCATGGGGGATGTCACTGACCATGTCATGAGCGATGTAATATGTGACGTCATCAGCAGTGCATTGCGGGCGCGCAAGTTATAGTTAGCTGAACTAACTATAACGGGGGAATTTCAATGGTTTTGTATTAGTGAAATGTCCAGCTAACTATAACATGTGTGAAATCAATGTTTTTTTTAGTGAATTTGTAAGGTTTTTTAAATGCTAATTCCTAACTATAACGTGTGAATTGTTATATTTGTTATTACTGATTTACTACATTTTTTTAAAGTATTTATTTTTAGATATATTTTTTTAAAATACATTACATATTTTTAATATTAATTGAAAAAAATGTTTTAAAAATATTGAAATTGTAATATTTTTTTTTATTTTTTTATTTTTTTTATTTATATATATTTTTATAACAGGCAATGATATCCTATGGAAGGAAATTCAAGTTACTAGTAAGTACGGTTAAAATTACTTTTCAGGAACAGTAGTGACCTGAAAGATGCAGCACTGAGGTCTCTCCTGATAACAGGTGAGTAAATCGGAATTCGTAGTTCGGCTGATTTTAGAGAAATTTTTTAAAGTTCCAAAACTCCACACTTAGAAGAATTTCCAAGTAAAACCAGTCAATGTTAGCCTATGGAAGGAAATTCAAGTTACTGTAAGTATGGTTAGAATTACTTTTCAGGATCAGTAGTGGGCTGAAAGATGCAGCACTGAGGTCTCTCCTGATAACAGGTAGGTAAATCGGATTTTCGTAGTTCGGCTGATTTTAGAGGAATATTTGTATGTTTCTAAAATAGACACTTAGAAACTTTTCTGGTGAAAACCACACAATACATTCCTATGGAAGGAAATACAAGTTACTGGTAAGTACGCTTAGATTTACTTTTCAGGGTCCGTACCGGGCTCAAAGATGCAGCACTGATGTCTCTCGTGATAACAGGTGAGTAAATCGGAATTTGTAGTTCGGCTGATTTTAGAGGAATATTTTGCTCAATAGTGAAGGAAGGCGGCAGGGCCTGAGGTGACATGTCTGCAAACACGCCTTGTGGCGCGTTTTAGGTTGGGGAATTAATTCCTCTTCAATCCTGAGGTCCACTGTGAGCCAACTAGCCCACCAGGTACCTCCAGTATGCGCCAGGGAGCTGCGTTGCAGAGAGGTGTTCAGAGGGCACGCCCGCATTTTACAACACTCTGCAACGCAGCTCCGGGCTAGGGGGACCCCTAAGCAGGCCTAGGTGGTCAGGGTGTTTCTACCCGGCCCCCTTTGTGTGTTTTGCACGTTTGTTTCACTGCTTTCTTTCGTGTGGCTCGGTTCAACCGAGGCACAAGATGGCTGCCAACACTTCCTGGTTTGAAGTGTTGACAGCCATTTAGCATAAAGCTCGTGCTCGGGAAAGTAAGTGTACGGTACTTTGCCTCTAGATATATCTATGATTTTACTTTTGCTTTTCTCAGGAACTACTGAACGGATTTACACCATTTAACAAAAAGCATAAACTGTGAACCAAAATCTTTTTGCCAAATTTGGTGTAATTCCGTTCAGCACTTCGGGCTGTAGCCTCACTTAAAGGTCCCTATGGAAAGTTGCATGGGGAAAACACGTTTTGGGACCCCCTTTTTTCTCAGCCCCCGCTTCATGAATCACCCCGAAACTTTCAGGGAAGGAGCAGAGCAGAGCCGGCCATTTACTTGGAGAATTTCGCGTGTATTCATCGACTGGCGCAAAAGTTATTCCAAATAGAATGTTGCAGATTTCCTACAGAAACAAGGGCCTAACTATAACTTACTACTGGCGACCGCCAGTAGGCAATATATATAACTAGTTGGCTTGGGTTATGCTGGCTGCTGCTACGGCGTATTTGTCTAATTTCAGGGTGCTGAATTTACCCAGGCCCACCTCCGAGACTTGGAAAGAAGATAAAGAGGTGCTGGAGCTATTACGCTCCACATTGGGTGAGCTGGATTCCCGGACTTACACCCGCCATTGGAATCCCTTTGCTTCGGGGGTTGGTGCGGTCCAGGGGACTCAAGGGGACAACAATATTTCTGCTTACTCTGGGACACCATTGTGAGTGACAGCGAGAGGTCCGAGAGTCCGCACCAACATTTGTTTGTCCCTGCATTGCTCACCACGCCACAGTGCGGCATTCTAGCTCCTGTAGTCCACACGGCAGGCCTCCAGGCAACAGGTGAGCCAGATCATCAGCTGCGGGGGCGAAGTCAGATGTGACCCTATCGGTGTTTGGCAGGACACTCTACTACTAATGCTTTCGCCCACATCCCCATCATTACTCTGGGTGCTGAGGAAGGCAACACATATGCCCAAATGCATCCGCCACTACAGAGATATGCAGAAATAAAGAAGTTTCCTGAACTCCCCTACATGGCCCCTGCTCTCTTCTTGCTGTTGGGATGTTCCTCTTTATGTCTACACGCGAAAGCCAGAATCGCGCTACAGGGGCCCCGCATCACAAGTAGGCCTGGGTTATGCTGGCTGCTGCTACGGCGGATTAGTCTAATTTCAGGGTGCTGAATTTACCCAGGCCCACCTCTGAAACTAGGGAAGAAGATACAGAGGTGCTGGAGCTATTACGCTCCACATTGGGCGAGCTGGTTTCACGGACTTACTCCCTCCATTGGAATCCCTTTGCTTCCGGGGTTGGTGCGGTCCAGGGGACTCAAGGGGACAACAATATTTCTGCTTACTGTGGGACACCATTGTGAGTGACAGCGAGACGTCCGAGAATCCGTACAAACATTTGTTTGTCCCCGCATTGCTCACCACGCTACAGTGCGGCATTCTGGGTCCTGTAGTCCACACGGCAGGCCTCCAGGCAACAGGTGAGCCAGATCATCAGCTGCGGGGGCGGAGTCAGATGTGACCCTATCGGTGTGTGGCAGGACACTCTACTACTAAAGCTTTCGCCCACACCCCCATCATTACTCTGGGCGCTGAGGAAGGCAACACATATGCCGAAATGCATCCGCCACTACAGAGATATACAGAAATAAAGAAGTTTCCTGAACTCCCCTACGTGGCCCCTGCTCTCTTCTTGCTGTTGGGAGGTTCCTCTTTATGTCTACACGCGAAGCCAGAATCACGCTACAGGGGCCCCCGAATCACAAGTTGGCCTGGGTTATGCTGGCTGCTACTACGGCGGATTTGTCTAATTTCAGGGTGCTGAATTTACCCAGGCCCACCTCTGAGACTTGGGAAGAAGATACAGCGGTGCTGGAGCTATTACGCTCCACATTGGGCAAGCTGGATTCCCGGATTTACCCCCGCCATTGGAATCCCTTTGCTTTGGGGGTTGGTGCGGTCCAGGGGACTCAAGGGGACAACAATATTTCTGCTTACTCTGGGACACCATTGTGAGTGACAGCGAGAGGTCCGAGAGTCCGCACCAACATTTGTTTGTCCCTGCATTGCTCACCACGCCACAGTGCGGCATTCTAGCTCCTGTAGTCCACACGGCAGGCCTCCAGGCAACAGGTGAGCCAGATCATCAGCTGCGGGGGCGAAGTCAGATGTGACCCTATCGGTGTTTGGCAGGACACTCTACAACTAATGCTTTCGCCCACATCCCCATCATTACTCTGGGTGCTGAGGAAGGCAACACATATGCCCAAATGCATCCGCCACTACAGAGATATGCAGAAATAAAGAAGTTTCCTGAACTCCCCTACGTGGCCCCTGCTCTCTTCTTGCTGTTGGGATGTTCCTCTTTATGTCTACACGCGAAAGCCAGAATCGCGCTATAGGGGCCCCGCATCACAAGTAGGCCTGGGTTATGCTGGCTGCTGCTACGGCGGATTAGTCTAATTTCAGGGTGCTGAATTTACCCAGGCCCACCTCTGAAACTAGGGAAGAAGATACAGAGGTGCTGGAGCTATTACGCTCCACATTGGGCGAGCTGGTTTCACGGACTTACTCCCTCCATTGGAATCCCTTTGCTTCCGGGGTTGGTGCGGTCCAGGGGACTCAAGGGAACAACAATATTTCTGCTTACTGTGGGACACCATTGTGAGTGACAGCGAGACGTCCGAGAATCCGTACAAACATTTGTTTGTCCCCGCATTGCTCACCACGCTACAGTGCGGCATTCTGGGTCCTGTAGTCCACACGGCAGGCCTCCAGGCAACAGGTGAGCCAGATCATCAGCTGCGGGGGCGGAGTCAGATGTGACCCTATCGGTGTGTGGCAGGACACTCTACTACTAATGCTTTCGCCCACACCCCCATCATTACTCTGGGCGCTGAGGAAGGCAACACATATGCCGAAATGCATCCGCCACTACAGAGATATACAGAAATAAAGAAGTTTCCTGAACTCCCCTACGTGGCCCCTGCTCTCTTCTTGCTGTTGGGAGATTCCTCTTTATGTCTACACGCGAAGCCAGAATCACGCTACAGGGGCCCCCGAATCACAAGTTGGCCTGGGTTATGCTGGCTGCTACTACGGCGGATTTGTCTAATTTCAGGGTGCTGAATTTACCCAGGCCCACCTCTGAGACTTGGGAAGAAGATACAGCGGTGCTGGAGCTATTACGCTCCACATTGGGCAAGCTGGATTCCCGGATTTACCCCCGCCATTGGAATCCCTTTGCTTTGGGGGTTGGTGCGGTCCAGGGGACTCAAGGGGACAACAATATTTCTGCTTACTATGGGACACCATTGTGAGTGACAGCGAGAGGTCCGAGAGTCCGCACCAACATTTGTTTGTCCCCGCATTGCTCGCCATGCCACAGTGCGGCATTCTGGGTCCTGTAGTCCACACGGCAGGCCTCCAGGCAACAGGTGAGCCAGATCATCAGCTGCGGGGGCGGAGTCAGATGTGACCCTATTGGTGTGCAGCAGGACACATTACTACTAATGCTTTCGCCCACACCCCCCATCATTACTCTGTGCGCTGAGGAAGGCAACACATATGCCGAAATGCATCCGCCACTACAGAGATATGCAGAAATAAAGAAGTTTCCTGAACTCCCCTACATGGCCCCTGCTCTCTTCTTGCTGTTGGGAGGTTCCTCTTTATGTCTACACGCGAAAGCCAGAATCGCGCTACAGGGGCCCCCGCATCACAAGTAGGCCTGGGTTATGCTGGCTGCTGCTACGGCGGATTAGTCTAATTTCAGGGTGCTGAATTTACCCAGGCCCACCTCTGAAACTAGGGAAGAAGATACAGAGGTGCTGAAGCTATTACGCTCCACATTGGGCGAGCTGGATTCATGGACTTACTCCCTCCATTGGAATACCTTTGCTTCCGGGGTTGGTGCGGTCCAGGGAACTCCAGGGTACAACAATATTTCTGCTTACTGTGGGACACCATTGTGAGTGACAGGGGGAGGTCCGAGAATCCGTACAAACATTTGTTTGTCCCCGCATTGCTCACCACGCTACAGTGCGGCATTCTGGGTCCTGTAGTCCACACGGCAGGCCTCCAGGCAACAGGTGAGCCAGATCATCAGCTGCGGGGGCGGAGTCAGATGTGACCCTATCGGTGTGTGGCAGGACACTCTACTACTAATGCTTTCGCCCACACCCCCATCATTACTCTGGGCGCTGAGGAAGGCATTACATATGCCGAAATGCATCCGCCACTACAGAGATATGCAGAAATAAAGAAGTTTCCTGAACTTCCCTACGTGGCCCCTGCTCTCTTCTTGCTGTTGGGAGATTCCTCTTTATGTCTACGCGCGAAAGCCACAATCGCCCTACAGGGGCCAGGCATCATAAGTTGGCCTGGGTTATGCTGGCTGCTGCTACGGCGGATTTGTCTAATTTCAGGGTGCTGAATTTACCCAGGCCCACCTCCGAGATTTGGTAAGAAGATACAGCGGTGCTGGAGCTTTTACGCTCCACGTTGGGCAAGCTGGATTCCCGGACTTACCCCCTCCATTGGAATCCCTTTGCTTCGGGGGTTTGTGCGGTCCAGGGGACTCAAGGGGACAACAATATTTCTGCTTACTGTGGGACACCATTGTGAGTGACAGCGAGAGGTCCGAGTGTCCGCACCAACATTTGTTTGTCCCTGCATTGCTCAACATGCCACAGTGCTGCATCCAGGGTCCTGTAGTCCACACGGCAGGCCTCTAGGCAACAGGTGAGCCAGATCATCAGCTGCGGGGGCGGAGTCAGATGTGACCCTATCGGTGTGCGGCAGGACACTCCACTACTAATGCTTTCGCCCACACCCCCCATCATTACTCTGGGCGCTGAGGAAGGCAACGCATATGCCGAAATGCATCCACCACTACAGAAATATGCAGAAATAAAGAAGTTTCCTGAACTCCCCTACGTGGCCGCTGCTCTCTTCTTGCTGTTGGGAGGTTCCTCTTTATGTCTACACGCGAAAGCCAAAATCACGCTACAGGGGCCCCTGCATCACAAGTTGGCCTGGGTTATGCTGGCTGCTGCTACGGCGGATTTGTCTAATTTCAGGGTTCTGAATTTACCCAGCCCCACCTTCGAGACTTGGGAAGAAGACACAGCGGTGCTGGAGCTATTACGCTCCACATTGGGCGAGCTGTATTCCCGGACTTACCCCCGCCATTGGAATCCCTTTGCTTCGGGGGTTGGTGCGGTCCAGGGGACTCAAGGGGACAACAATATTTCTGCTTACTGTGGGACACCATTGTGAGTGACAGCGAGAAGTCTGAGAGTCTGTACCAACATTTGTTTGTCCCCGCATTGCTCACCACGCCACAGTGCGGCATTCTGGGTCTTGTAGTCCACACGGCAGGCCTCCAGGCAACAGGTGAGCCAGATCATCAGCTGCGGGGGCCGAGTCAGATGTGACCCTATCGGTGTGCGGCAGGACACTCTACTACTAATGCTTTCGCCCACACCCCCATCATTACTCTGGGCGCTGAGGAAGGCAACACATATGCCGAAATGCATCCGCCACTACAGAGATATGCAGAAATAAAGAAGTTTCCTGAACTCCTCTACGTGGCCCTTGCTCTTTTCTTGCTGTTGGGAGGTTCCTCTTTATGTCTACACGCGAAAGCCAGAATCGCGCTACAGGGGCCCCGCATCACAAGTTGGCCTGGGTTATGCTGGCTGCTACTACGGTGGATTTGTCTAATTTCAGGGTGCTGAATTTACCCAGGCCCACCTCCGAGACTTGGGAAGAAGATACAGCGGTGCTGGAGCTATTACGCTCCACATTGGGCAAGGTGGATTCCCGGATTTACCCCCGCCATTGGAATCCCTTTGCTTCGGGGGTTGGTGCGGTCAAGGGGACTCAAGGGGACAACAATATTTCTGCTTACTGTGAGACACCATTGTGAGTGACAGCGAGAGGTCCAAGAGTCCACACCAACATTTGTTTGTCCCCGCATTGCTCACCACGCCACAGTGCAGCATTCTGGGTCCTGTAGTCCACACGGCAGGCCTCCAGGCAACAGGTGAGCCAGATCATCAGCTGCGGGGGCGGAGTCAGATGTGACCCTATCAGTGTGTGGCAGCACACTCTACTACTAATGCTTTCGCCCACACCCCCATCATTACTCTGGGCGCTGAGGAAGGCAACACATATGCCGAAATGCATCCGCCACTACAGAGATATACAGAAATAAAGAAGTTTCCTGAACTCCCCTACGTGGCCCCTGCTCTCTTCTTGCTGTTGGGAGGTTCCTCTTTATGTCTACACGCGAAAGCCAGAATCACGCTACAGGGGCCCCCGCATCACAAGTTGGCCTGGGTTATGCTGACTGCTACTACGGCGGATTTGTCTAATTTCAGGGTGCTGAATTTACCCAGGCCCACCTCTGAGACTTGGGAAGAAGATACAGCGGTGCTGGAGCTATTACGCTCCACATTGGGCAAGCTGGATTCCCGGATTTACCCCCGCCATTGGAATCACTTTGCTTTGGGGGTTGGTGCGGTCCAGGGGACTCAAGGGGACAACAATATTTCTGCTTACTGTGGGACACCATTGTGAGTGACAGCGAGAGGTCCGAGAGTCCGCACCAACATTTGTTTGTCCCCGCATTGCTCGCCATGCCACAGTGCGGCATTCTGGGTCCTGTAGTCCACACGGCAGGCCTCCAGGCAACAGGTGAGCCAGATCATCAGCTGCGGGGGCGGAGTGAGATGTGACCCTATTGGTGTGCAGCAGGACACATTACTACTAATGCTTTCGCCCACACCCCCCATCATTACTCTGTGCGCTTAGGAAGGCAACACATATGCCGAAATGCATCCGCCACTACAGAGATATGCAGAAATAAAGAAGTTTCCTGAACTCCCCTACATGGCCCCTGCTCTCTTCTTGCTGTTGGGAGGTTCCTCTTTATGTCTACACGCGAAAGCCAGAATCGCGCTACAGGGGCCCCCGCATCACAAGTAGGCCTGGGTTATGCTGGCTGCTGCTACGGCGGATTAGTCTAATTTCAGGGTGCTGAATTTACCCAGGCCCACCTCTGAAACTAGGGAAGAAGATACAGCGGTGCTGGAGCTATTACGCTCCACATTGGGCAAGCTGGATTCCCGGATTTACCCCCGCCATTGGAATCCCTTTGCTTCGGGGGTTGGTGCGGTCCAGGGGACTCAAGGGGACAACAATATTTCTGCTTACTGTGAGACACCATTGTGAGTGACAGCGAGAGGTCCAAGAGTCCACACCAACATTTGTTTGTCCCCGCATTGCTCACCACGCCACAGTGCAGTATCCTGGGTCCTGTAGTCCACACGGCAGGCCTCCAGGCAACAGGTGAGCCAGATCATCAGCTGCCGGGGCGGAGTCAGATGTGACCCTATCTGTGTGCGGCAGGACACTCTACTACTAATGCTTTCGCCCACACCCCCCATCATTACTCTGGTTGCTGAGGAAGGCAACACATATGCCGAAATGCATCCGCCACTACATAGATATGCAGAAATAAAGAAGTTTCCTGAACTCCTCTACGTGGCCCCTGCTCTCTTCTTGCTGTTGGTAGGTTCCTCTTTATATATATATTCACTGAAAAAACCATAGGTTATAGACCATATATAGTTAGGAATTAGCATTTACAAAACCTTGAAAATTCACTGAAAAAACCATAGGTTATAGACCATATATAGTTAGGAATTAGCATTTAGAAAACCTTATTTTACTCACACAAAACCATTGAAATTCCATATATAGTTAGTTGCACTAACTATATATCGCACACCCGCAATCCACTGCTGATGATGTCACATATTACATCATTCATGACATGGTCAGTGACATCACTGATGACATCACTGATGACATCTCAAATGACATCACTGATGACATCATCTAGTGTCTGTGTGTTTTTGTAAAGTTTAAATACGTTTTACATATTGAAGAATGACTGGATGTATGGAAGACTGAGTGTGTGTGTGGCTGGCTGGGAGGTGTGTGACTCTGTGCATATCAATGTGTACTTGTATCAGTGATTGTATAAGAGAGTAAGTATGTGTTAGTATATGTGTGAAAAGTATGGTGTTCTGTGTTTAACTATAGATGAGGAAATCGAAGTGTGATTGATTCTTCACAGGACTGACTAGGTGTATGAGTGCATATGATAGTGTTGTAATAATGAGTGACTGTATGTATGAGTGATTGTATTGGTGAATGAGTGAATGTGTGTGTAGACGTAGGAATCAGTGAGTGCGTATGTAGTAACTGGTATTGGTGTGTCATGATGTCATCAGTGATGTCATTTGAGATGTCATCAGTGATGTCATTTCAGATGTCATTAGTGATGTCATCAGTGATGTCACTGAAGTATGGTGTTCTGTGTTTAACTGTATAGATGAGGAAATGGAAGTGTGATTGATTCTTTACAGGACTGACTTGGTGTGTGAGTAACTCCATGGATGAGTGGCAGTGTGTGACTGTCTGCATAGGTGTATGAGTGCATATGATAGTGTTGTAATAATGAGTGACTGTATGTATGAGTGATTGTATGGGTGAATGAGTGAATGTGTGTGTAGACGTAGGAATCAGTGAGTGCGTATGTAGTAACTGGTATTGGTGTGTCACAATGTCATCAGTGATGTCATTTGAGATGTCATCAGTGATGTCATCAGTGATGTCATTTGAGATGTCATCAGTGATGTCATCAGTGATGTCACTGACCATGTCATGAATGATGTAATATGTGACATCATCAGCAGTGGATTGCGGGTGCGCGATATATAGTTAGTGCAACTAACTATATATGGAATTTCAATGGTTTTGTGTGAGTAAAATAAGTTTTTATAAATGCTAATTCCTAACTATATATGGTCTATAACCTATGGTTTTTTCAGTGAATTTTCAAGGTTTTGTAAATGCTAATTCCTAACTATATATGGTCTATAACCTATGGTTTTTTCAGTGAATTTGATTGGTTTTTTAACAGCTAATATCTGTAGCTGTAAAATGTATTCTTCTTTAAATCCAAAAATATATTTTATATGTTTATTAATAAAATAAAATTCAAATATTTTTTTTTCTTCGTTCCCGCTTCGCGAATCGGGAAGCTTCCCGTTAGCTGACCTTGATGCCGCGTAATAGACCGCGAGCCGGTAAAGGTTCCTTTACCGCAACTGCCGCATTAGAAAACAACATCGTGACGCCTCCCGTCCGCATGACGTTTCGCGTTGTCGCGTGATACGTCATATGACGTGCTACGTTAGCGAACTGGTACGCTTACCGAGGCGCAAAGCGCAGGTTTCTGGAAGCAAACCGGGAGGCCCTGCAAAGAGCGTAACGTAAACACAGCAGGTCATGTGACTTGGTAATAACACTTTTCATTGGTTCATTTCACTTTTGGTTTCCTAATGATGTAAGACTAGGTCATATAATCTAAAATGAACACTTTTCATTGGTTGAGAACTATTGTTTTTCCCAAATGATGAAAATCCCTCCTTCTTTCCTCACTCTGACTTTCATCATTGTGAGAGAAAGACCCTTTGTTACCAGTGAGCAATGGCTTCTTTAGTAGCTTCAGCTGGTGCTTCCCCACCACCTCCACCACATCCAAGGAAGCGTGGACCACCTGCTGAAGTTATAATTCAGCAAGAAGAGGAAGAAGAGGAACAGGAGGAAGAGCACGAAGAGAGGCACTTTTTGCCTGAGGAGCCCAGGACGTCTCACCGGAAAGAAAACTTCATTTGGCAATTTTTTAAAATTCCCAAAGGTCAGAAAAAAGTAAATGCAAGATACGTAACTTGCCTTATATGTCAAGATAGACTGTCCAGAGGGACCGACAAAAAATACAGTTTCGGAAACTACACAATGCATCGCCATATGACTAGGTGGCATCCTAACAACTACAGTGCTGCACAGTTTCGTAACGACCTAGATAATCTCCCTATTATGGCCAGAAGATCTGTTGTACCGGAAGTAACGGGACCAGAGGGCAGGGAGATGGTGCCAAATATACAAACGAGATTTCGTGAAGTAAAACAAGTCTGCGTACATTGCAGTGGATTCATTTGCTACGGAGAAAGTAGCATCACTCTGATCAACAGAGCTATTGACTATCATATGCAAGTTTGTACGAAACGCCCCAAATAATAAATTCTTTTTTTTTTTTTTTTTGCTCCTGTTGAGCCCTTTACAATGAATCGTTTTCGTTGCCCCCTCCGAAAAAAAACCAAAAAAAATATAAAACTGTTCAGAAAAATTCAAAAAAAGTAAACAAATGTTCAGAAAAATAATAAAAAAAATATGAAACAACAAAAACAATAAAAAAAAAGTTCTTTTCAGAACTACCTCCCCGTTATTAAAAAATTGGTACAATATTTGGAACTGTGCCAACCTCTATTTCTCTTAGTTCGCTTCCCAGTTCGCTCGCCGGTACGCGAACCGGAAGCGAACCAAAACATTTTTTTTTTTTAAAAGAACAGTAAGTATAAGGGAAGGAAACAGACAGTTATGTTAAAAGAAAGACAGCTATAGGGGAGTAAACTAGAGATACTATTACCCGTAATCCACTGCTGATGATGTCACATATTACATCATTCATGACATGCTCAGTGACATCATCAGCAGAGGATTGCGGGTAACAGTATCCCTAGTTTATTCCCTATAGCTGTCTTTCTTTTAACATAACTGTCTGTTTCCTTCCCTTATACTTACTGTTCTTTTTAAAAAAAAATGTTTAGATCAGTCAGAAACAGTGAAAGTAATGAAATATAAAAGACTACGTAGAATATGAGCACTGTATGCAACAACTTTGACACTTACAGAAGCCTCACCTTCTCCATGCCTCCTACACAGTTCTACATGTACATCATAAATGCAAACAGAACAGAATTAATTATACATGTTAAATGGTTTATTTTTGCTGTTCTCAGAATGTATCAAATTTCACTAAAACAGTGACTTGAAGGTATTCATCATATAACAGCGGGGAAAAAAAAACACAATCAAAATGATTGTGTTTAAAAAACCCATAGAACATAACAAATCAGAATTCAGAACTCCTTAAAGTTAACTTACTTTCCATGACGGCCAAGGATGTCCTATGAACAGCTTACACTCTGTTGTGCTGTTATTACTTTCAACCCGCCACTTTCTGAAAGAAAACCTCCATCGTTTTCAAAAACATGTTACATACAATAAATGACTTCTCGCTCTCTACCACACGTTTCCACAAGGCCAAATCATGTCTGAGCCATTTATAACTCTTAGAATTCGTTTAAGCCAATCCCGTCATGTTGTATTTCCGCAACTTTCACAATTAAAATGTTGAAGATCATTTTCACAATCCTGGACTAGTAATATCTTCCCCTTCTTGCTCAATCATGTTCTACATTTCCTATCACACTGATACTGCTTACTATGAAGCAGACTTACACTACCTTTATGACTAGTACAATTATTTAATTCTCTACATCACTTTTAATCACAAAGCAATGTAAAACAGTAGACAGCATTGCAGACTTACATTCCCTCTACTCCATGTTTTGATTGGCTGCTTCAATTAGCTTATAAAAAGAAACAGTTTTTCTGAACTCATTCAAAGTGCACGTATTTCTCCATGACGTCCAGTGTTATGGTAAGAAGTTATGTCTCTGTACTACACTTATCCTCAAGGCCAAATCGTGTAGGAGCCATTAGAACTTCTTGAAATTCCTCAGAGCACATCCCGAGATTCTTTCCCTAAAATTTTGGTTTTAAAAACACCAGGTAAGAGTTTTTAAGGTCATACGGCAATTTTGTTTTGAAAATTAAAACAGAATCATTGCAGAATGACCAGCCATTTCTACACTTTAAATAAGCTGTATAATGTCCTGATGTTATTGAAGGACCATCATGATATATAATTGCTACAGTTACAAAAGTCCTTCCTGATATTGACAACTGTGAAGCCACAACATTTTTAATTAAAGTTGTCAATTTTGTTCCATCAGGCCTACATCGTTGGAACATTAAAATGACATACTGGCCATATGTTCGTATAAATAATGTGGACATCATTTCAGATTTACATTGGCTACACTCCATGTTGTGATCAGCTGCTTTTACTAGCTTATTAAAAGAGACTGATTTACTGTCTGGCAAAGTTGAATATATAAATCTTTCTGAGTCTACACTAGTAGTACTTGATACCCTACAGTTCTCGCAGTCATGCTGCCATTGATAAGAAAGCCCAAACAGGTGATCTACATCTACACCTTCATCATGCAATACATCAAGCATATACATTAAAAACTCCTGACAATCTTGCTGACTATTTTGAGAGAATTGTGTTTGGCCTGAACATCTGTCTAACAGATTTCGAATTTCAGACACACTTTCTATGTTTGTTCTATCAGTGCTACATTTCTCTAACACAGAATTTAACAAACTGCAAAATCTTTGATCAGAATTGACCACAATCTCTTCTTTTACATTTTCTAGAGAAAACAAAACATTAACCACTACATTAGCATAGCAGTTGACACCAGAACTGTTTTCAAATTGAAAACCAACAACATCTTCAACAGAATCCTTTTTGTTTCTGCTTATAATTTCAGGTTCATCAACTTTTCGTCTTTTTGCTACAACCTCCCCAGTATTGGTCACATTTCTTCGTTTCCGGCCTACCACACGTTTCTCAAACAAAGGATACTGAGGCAAATGTGGCACATACTCTCTTCTTAACCTATTGTATTCCTTAACACAATCTAGATCCGCACAAATGTTTGTGACATCACACTCAATCAAGTACAATCCCGATAAAGTTCTAACTCGTGACAATGCCACATATGCCATACCCTCCTTGAACACAGAACTGCCAATATTCACCAATGCACAGTCTACACTTAAACCTTGCGATTTATGGATTGTCACCGCATATGCCAAGCAAACAGGAAACTGCTTACGACGAACATATAAGTCTTTTACAAGCAAAAATCTAGCAGAACAACGACCAATTAGCTGTACTTCCTCAATGCCATCAAATTTAATTTTTAAAAATTCAATTCCATCTCTATTTCTGTATTTCACAAAATCAACAACATTACCCATTGATCCATTTACCAGACCTCTTTCAACATGTAAATTATACGGCAGTTCAAGCACACATTCAGAGTCTTTTCAAAACCCGCAGTTTTAGATATACTCTTCTCTAATGAATCCAATTTTGTTTTCAGATTCTCAGACAAAATAATTGTTGATCCCATATGCTCTACTCTGTCAATAGCTTCCAGTTTCACAATCTCTTGCTTTTCTAAATGCAACATTTTGTTGTTGAATTTGGCACATTCTGCAAGAGTTGGCATCAAACATATTCCAGATTTTTTCTCAGTAATTTTCTGAAAAATATTCTCAGGCACAACATCTTCGTCTGGATATAAATTTGTCAGTAATCGTGCATGTAAAGCTTCTTTCCCATGCTCGGTCACTTTTCCAATTCTAACATCTTGTAGAATAGTCTTGTAAACGTCATCCTTTGCCTGACGCATATTTTCATGCAGTTCAGCATAATTGAAGTTTAACCATATATTGACGTTGCCAATGCTCCCTAAGCACTTCCTGGTATCTTCATGCGTGAGCATTTTGAACACAGGTTGCCCTTTCACTGGTGTCAGCTGCAGAAGATCTCCGAAAACAATGATGTGTTTGCCACCAAATAACACATTATACTCTGTTTTGAGAACTTCTTGCATTCTCAAATGCACAAAGGCAAGCATGACATTGGAAACCATGCTTACTTCGTCAATGATAAGAAGTTTCATTTTCCTCAAGACTCTTGAAACTTCAAAACAAGCATCTCCAGATAGCTTGTGATATTCTAATTTGTTGTCATGCTCCACTGGCAGCATCAGTAAACGATGTAAAGTAATCCCTTTAATGTTATGTGCTGCCAGTCCAGTTGGAGCGGTGACAACACAAGACAGCGATGACTCTGTCCTTTCCTGCAAATAACATGAAATTGCTTTAATAAGGAAACTTTTTCCAGTTCCCGCTTCTCCACTCACGTACAGTCGGACAGGCTTCAACGACGTACATGAGCACTCTTTCTTGTCATGACTTAATCCATGATCAATTTGCATGGTAAGTTCGTCATATATTTTCCTCTGCTCAACGTTGAGTTGTCTTTCCAACTCTTCTAAGTTAACCGCATCCTCCTGAGCATGTGCCATGGCTCTTTCCACTACATTCATAGCAGTGGCAGCTTCATTTTCGATAAGAGGTCCTCCTAGTGGATCCTGACTCAATGAAGCAGAACTCTGACTGTCCTGAGAACTGTCTCTGGCAATCTCGGCTGCAATCGTTGCTTCCTGCTCAATTTCCACATTCAACATTTCTACATATTTGGGAAAAGCAGGACATTCTATGGTCTCCTTGGCAGCATTGAATGAGTCTTCGTAACAAAGGAAATCTCCAAGCAGTTCCTCTTCTGCACGCCAAGGCTTAAAAAGTTGCAAAAGTGCTAAATAGAAAAACTCCTTTTTTTCAGGAGATTCGCCACTCAATTTTCAATGGTTTATCAAGTGGCATTTTCTTTGCTTGACCAGACATCCCTCACTTCCTATTACAGCATACACTCCTTTCTCAGTATCTTCTTTGATGTTCCTCTTGAATATGTAATTTTGCAGAACCTCATACAGACAAACATTCTCGAGGTGACTGCTTCGATTTGGATAATATGTATCCAACATGTTGGTCTTCAAAATGTCGGTACTGTTTGGCTCCTTTTCCGCCAAATACTCAATTTCCCGCACAGGTTTGAGAACTCGATTACGCGTTGCAGCAAGACCAAAACTCGCCCAAACGATACTCCTGGACTTGGCATAGAGACTTGCTGAAGACAACCGGTCAGAACATTCGTAAGCTCCGATTTCTCGATGCGACAACATCTTCAGACTGAAACTGTACAACTTCTTGCTGAGGCTCTTTTCATGGGAAATGTCCTCCCACATATCCTTCAATTCTGTCTTCTCTTTTTTGGTGATGTAAGATGTCACATACCGAGCCACAGCCATACAGTTATCAGCCACAAACTGTATATCCATGTTAGCATTCCACATGGACAAAATCACCGGGTTGTAGTCGTTGATGTACTTAGACTCTTCGTTCCTCTTCAAATTGTATGTGTTTTTAGGTGATTTCTTCATCACATTATGTCGCAGCGAAGACATCAAACTGTTCACTCTTCCTTTAGAAATCACCGGTCGTGGAAAGCCGAAACGACATTTGGTGTAGAACTTGGCTTTGTTCCGGAATTTACGACGACAGTACTTTCCACATCGATGGCTTTGGAAACGTAGAACTTTTTCTCTTAGGCTTTTTTTCTCCTTTGCGTTTGGAACAGCACACGTAGAATACTGTTCTATGAAACTCATCACTGAGTCTTCTGCATCCGTTCCAAATTTAGGTGCATCCTTGATCCACAGCAACATATGTATATGAGGAGCACCTCTTGCTTGGACTCCTTCCTCCAGAAGAAATCCAACACCTCTCCAAGAGGTGGATTCTTCTTATTCATGATGAAAGACATCATACCTTCAAATCTATGATTGAAGTACCTACATACATTGACTGGATCCAAAGAGCACAGTTCTCCGGGTGTCTTGAATTCGATGTTTTCTACGTTAGCATTTGCCTCTCGTAGAAATTCAAGTAAGTCTTCCCAGCCATACTCAGCACAGCTCAAAGTGAGGAACCATGTGGGAGTTCCTAAGTTCCTCAGCATACATTTTAAATCACCATGACGACGGTACCAGTACTCATTAGTACCACGCTGACACGCCATGAGATTAATCAGGTGAGAATCCAAAATACTGTCTTGGACATTGACTTTATCCATAAAGTCACTTGCCGAGATGTTTTGCATGTGTATACCACTTTTCAAGATGTGGTTCACTGCATATGACAGTCCAGACAGATCGCTTTCAAACAGGAGATGAAACAAATAAGGAATGCATTGTTGAAACCTAGGATCTCCTGCATACAATCGCAAAGTCCGGTATTCAGAAGCAGGAATTTGATGAGGTCGCTCATCATATCTTCCTCCCTGACCTGTTGGAAAAACCTGTGGGAAACACCGAGCTTCCAAACTTTCCTCCCAAACACTAAGGGGACTCCCTTTCGCTTGTTTCATTTGAAACAACTCAATAGCATTCCCCATGACTTCCTTGGAATGCAAAGGATGAACACTATAATGTTCATATATTTCTTCACTAGTACAGGGTTCTACTTTCTCAATTTGACCAGCACACAAATCGCTATCCTCTTCCTCACTTACTTCCTCTTCTGCAACATATACATTTTTATAGTATTTATTATATTTTTTCAAATACAATGTTGCCCTTTTGACTTTCCTAACATCTACTAAATCTTGCCATATTTTCTTATTCTTTGTCGGAACCCCATTAACTAAGATAACAAGAGGTTCCTCTTCCACTTTTTCTACTCCAATTGTGTTAATGTTTTTCTTCAAATCTAGAGGCAAATAAACAACTCTTCCCTTTAATCCTCTCTGTAAATCTGATGGAGGCAATTTCCCTGTCTTTGGCTCCATTCTTACAATAGCCTGAAAGGGATGGATACTTTGAATCAAAATAGATTCATAAGTATTTAAATCCTTCAATTCAGAAGGAATCTCAACCAATTCCAGATTATTATGAACTGCTCTAGCAGGCATCTGGTTTTGATTTAATTTGTTACAACAATAAGTACACACACGTTGATCCAATCCCAAATCAAAACAATTTTCTACCATCAAGTATGTTGTAAAATCCTTCCATTCACTATTATTTTCCCTTTCACTTTTTCCATATAAATCCACTAACTTAGTCTGATTCTTATAATAAGTGCGTCGACAACACACACAAGTGAAATTTGGCCTCTCACTTGATTTCACCTCAAACGTCGCAATTTCCCTCTGGAAATTATCTGTACTGGAAACCTGTACACTATCTTCCACATTACTCTCTTCTTCTTGGTCAATTTCAACATTCTCCTCTTTACTTCCAAAGTAACAAAACTCAATTTCTTCACATATATTCTTCACATCTATTTCAGAACCATGCAAAAGAGCAGCGCATAATTTCGTAGCGCGCACAGCATCGCAAAATGCGATGCTGTGCGCGCTACGAATTTCGTTTAAATAATTAAATTGTGTACTTACCTGCAATTATCCATATGCCAGTTTTTAGGTCCCTCCACCCTGCCCCTCCCCCTCCCCGCCTCCCTGCCCCACCGTAACTCCCTCCACGGCCCGCGGCTGTGTGGAGGTGAAGCCTATCTCCAATTTTTCACTGAACAGGACTCATCTCTTCTTAACCTTGGATAAACCTCACCGACTCTGTGTCCCCTGCACATAATTAAATGTAAAGGGGCAGATTTATATTAACTAGCACATCCCCAGAGATGCACCAGTTAACGTGCACCGCTGCTCTGCCACCCACGGTGTGCCGCATTTACAATCAGATAGGACAAAGCTGCATCAAAACCCTGCGCCTGCTTGAAGCAGGCATAGATCTTGACGCAGGTAGGCTGAAAGCTAAAGCAACAACTAAGTGTCGTGTGCAGAAGTTGCAAAAAAGGAAAAATGGCGTTTAAACCAGTAATGAGCCCATGCTAACTTAACACAGTGTAAAGATATCCAGGATCTACATCAGTTTGGGGTTCACGAACCTGGCAGGTACAAGGCACTGAAGCTTTGCACCGTGCATGTCTCATCCCAAATCATATGTTGTTTGTGAATGAAACAATTTCCCAGACCAAATGCTTTGGATTGGCTACTTCTAAAAAATTAAACACCCCTGCTATCCCGGAGTTAGAGGAATATGATGGTTGGAGTAATTTTACTCGGTTGTCCATTAAAGATTTACAGGCCCTACTCCATAATTCTTCCTTTAACATTTCCAGTATAAATCTAAAAGGTTGGCTGCTTTGGCAACGTGCCTTATCCACGGTTTAATAACGCTGCCTTTTGCTTTATATAAGTTTTCAAATTGTATGAAATATATACCAATAGGTCGTTATGAACCTTTAGGTAGTGGTTTTCTTCATGAGGTCTGGTCGCTTCCATACACATACAGATGTTTCAAAGATGATCAAGAAGTTTATCTGAATGGAGAGGAATGCACTGAGACGCCAGATCATTCACTAATGTGTAGGCACATACAGTTACACGGTTCATGCAACAAACACCGACCAAATATGGCTTGCGTGTTGCAAGGCACGCCAGTTCCTGCTATCATCCCCACGTTCAAGTTGTTGGAAAATGGTAGTTATTTGATGCTCAATAATGAAGATTGTTCTGGGTTAATTAAAAGTATTCCTTTTATCGTAACAGTAAGTGAACGGGTTATTTGCTGCAGAAATGTTCTATTTCCTCCCACACATGAACATAGGGAGTTTTCAATCTGGCCACAAATACCAACCTTGGGAGCAGATTTCAACGGCATGGCAAGAATAAGAGCTCTTTTGTCTCAGAGAGAGGTGGCCTTGAGTTCGGCCCGTGAAACTTTCGTGCTTCACATAGCGAACACCCGTACAGAGGTGCAGACCCTTTTAAAAACAGATTCGCCTTTCCATTTCAGCAAGATGGTTCGGACTATCTTTAACGCGTCCTCCACAAAGGGCCTGGCGCACTTTTTTAAAGTTGTTACCAGTGGTCTCGTGACTTCATTTGAGAAAATCTTTGGAGTCATCCCTGCTTTCTTTCATTCTATTTTTTCCACTGTGCTTGGTGGATTCCCATTTTTACTTGCATTACCAGCGGACGCTCTTGTGCTTTTTTACATTTTTAAATATGGATGTCCCTCCTGTGCAAGCTCCCGCCCTGCAGCTGCTGACGCTGTTCCGCAATCGCATGCTTGAATATTATGGCACAATGCCGTTGGCGATATTAAGCACGGCATATGGATTATCTTTTCGATTCTCCTACTTCACCTGTGTCCAGCCTGTATTTCACTGCCTGACCTGTGATTTCGATTGGGCCATTGATTTGTGTCTCTGCGGACCGGTTTCTCCTGACGTCGACTTTAATCAGCTGATGACTCCTATCATTACTCACGAGTTGGTTTGTCCTGGCGAAAGGATTATGGCTGTGGCATTGATGCATGGACTAATTGGTCCCTGGAATTTACTGGCGGCAACACAGTCTTTCTTTGAACAGAGCTTTCTTGAAAACCCACCGAGCTGTCCTCTGATGGTGATAGAGGATCCGGTGCTGGGAGAGCACGTATGTTCTTTTCTGCTTTTAAATTGGATGGCTGAACTCTTTTCGGATGAAGACGGTGACTTCCTATTGGAGGCTGTTGCAGCTTATTTTGCATACACAGTTATGTCATAGACCTTTTTCATGTTTGATATGCTGAGTACTAGCATTTCATTGACAATTCATTGACTTATTTGTCAAGTTGTTATTATTTAGCTTGCCTATTGGCTTAAGCCTCGATAAAGTAGTTGGCTGTTTTATTTTTCTTTAGCATTAAATTTTCCTAGTTTTTAATGTTTTACCTTGCGGACCGTCCACATATAAAGTTGCAATCTGCTCTCATGAGATGGCACTTCTATTATCTTATTCAGTTCGTTTCCGGATCATGGGGAGGTGTCATCTAGATCCTGGATATCTTTACACCGTGTTAAGTTAGCATGGGCTCATTACCGGTTTAAACGCCATTTTTCCTTTTTTGCAACTTCTGCACACGACACTTAGTTGTTGCTTTAGCTTTCAACCTAGTAGTTCATCGTGGTTTACATGAGAATAATATGTTATTGCTCTACTATCTGCTTTGCTTGTTAAACTATATCTGTACAGCGAGTGCTGAAGTTTCAAGAACAACACGATACAGAATTGTTATGAGGTCTGATCTCCACGACATGAGGCGGGTTTTATATCGCTTTGCCGAACACACATACACAACACTTGATGCGGTTCACATGAAGAGAGAGCTGGTGTATGCTGATGTGATTCCTTCAAATCTAAGACACTAAAGTATGGGCACGCCCTAAACCAACACAAAGAGACCTTCTTAGCAAATAATATAATATGTGTATTAGGGAGGGTGAGATATAAGCAGCCGCGGGCCGTGGAGGGAGTTACGGTGGGGCAGGGAGGCGGGGAGGGGGAGGGGCAGGGTGGAGCCCTCTCTACCCTGCCCCTCCCCCTCCCCGCCTCCCTGCCCCACCGTAACTCCCTCCACGGCCCGCGGCTGCTTATAAGTGTTGCTAACTCTTATTCATTTACAGCATGTTAACATACTGTCACCATTCGCTTTTTATGTACTACTAACTATGCTGGTAATTTTGCTACTGATAATATGTGTACTTGTATAATCTAAGATACTACGCCTGAGAAGACGGCATTAGTAAATAAACATTTCAAATACACATGTGTTCTTCTTAACTCCATGTTCTGGTTTCTAAGAAATATATAACGACCGAGTGTTCATGAGTTCCACGTATCCTGAGGTACTATAAGTTCATATTCTGGATTGTCTAAACATTGAGAGTTTGTTATATCCAATGTGACACTGTACCTAGCTTGCTAAGCGGTTTTTGATTACTAAGGTGAGTTTTGGGGCACCCTAATTCGCCGAGGTTCCAATCCTCTGTGCACAGTTCTCTGTGAGAACAGAAACCCTGCGACAGGGGCACCCCTGAGCCTTGCTGGAGCTTCATCACACTTGCGATACAACTCCAGCAATGCGCCACCTTTACGGCACAGATACGTCACGCATCTGTGCTGTTTTTGCCCCATGATGCGCCGCATTGTAAATGCAGCACACCATAGGTGGCGGAACAGCGGCACAGGATGACTAACACATCCCTGGTGATGCGCCAGTCATCATAAATCTATCCCTATGCTTCTTATCTTGTTAGAGATGAACCGCCATATGTATCATCAAAGTTTTTTGCATTTCCTAAATAGCGAACTTTAAGGAATAAATAGCGATTCTTTACCATTCCTAGTTTGCGATGAGCTATTTGCTAATTACAAATTACCCATTCATTTCCATGGAGCAGGAGGCCCATACGAATGAAGGTGCAATTTGCGATTAGCAATTACCTCATCGCAAATTACGAATTTTTCCGAGGGTGCAGGGGTGTCTCAAGAACACCCTGCTGCACCCCTGAAAAAGAAATTTGGGGGCATATGGCGCACATAAATTTTGAAAACATTCCTTTACCTCAAAAACGATTTTCAACTCATAATTTGAAAACACTGCCCACGGGGAAATGACTTAAAATGTCCTCAAGACACATGAAAGTCTTTTTTTAAAGCCTTTGCAACTTTTTTGGGTCACTTTTAACATGACTATGTAACTCAAACAGTCAAAATCTAAATTTACCATGCACAGGTGGGAGCATATTTACAAGGAATTTGCTCCACGGGGAAAGGTCTTTTAATTTAATATTGGAAAAATAACATCAGAGACACTGAAATGCCTTATAAAGAAGCATACACCATTATGTCCTTGTCATAAATTTTAAAAGCCTTCATTTTCCCCAAAAACGATTTTCAAGTCATAATTTAAAAACACTCCACATGGGGAAATGACTTAAAATGTCCTTAAGACACATGAATGCGTTTTTTGATTGCCTTTGCAGCATGTTTCGGTCACCTTTAACATGCCTATGTAACGCAAACATTCAAAATCTAAATTTGCCATGCACATATGGGAGCATATTTACAAGCAATTTGCTCCACAGAGAAACTTCTTACATTGAAATGGGAAAAATAACATCAGAGACTCTCAATTGCCTTATAAAGAAGCATACACCATTATGTCCTTGTCATAAATATTAAAACCATTGCTTTTCCTCAAAAACGATTTACAAGTCATAATTTGAAAACACTCCACAGCTCCTATGCACATAAAAACCCTGTCAGTACTAATACTTCACAGTTTCTCCAATTACAATTTCTCAAAGAAACAAAATCTATTTGTAAAACACTTCAGACAAACCAACATTTGAAAAACACAACTTTCTTCATAATTTTCTCCTTAAAGCACACTATTTTCTATCTAAATTAAAGAAATCTTTTCTCACCTTAGCAAATACTTTGAGTTTCAAAACAGTCTCAGAAACACACCAATTTGTCTTCAGCAGAGCAAAAGGTATGCACTCCAGAGTCTGCAGCTATCAAAAGCACAGAAATTCTGTAATTCTTCACACATATCTCTCATGTCACCCAATCAAAACTCTTCCCTCACTTTTTTTCAAATCAAAACCCTTCCCCCCTCTGCCCCCTCTCTGCTTCTTCTGCATAGCAACCACCTCTTGCAAGACCTCTGGTGTTTCCAAGTTCACACAACAATGTTGCAATTGAACTCTGAACTCTCAGTGCTCCTGCATATCCAGTGCATACTTTCATTTAATGATTTTTTCTTCGCCACTCAAAATACATCTTTCAACAAACTCATCCATGCACCCTAACTTTCTGTTTTCAGCAATCAAAATCCACCAATCACTCTTACTGCTTCATTAACACAGAAACTCCTCATTTTTTTTCATTTTACACTCTCATTTTTTCAATTGCCATTTCATTGCCACACTTCATCTGACTGCAGGAGAACCTTCTCTCGCCATGTTTTCTGTCTGGATTGTTGGACATAGTTACATCTATTGGGCTCAGAGGTACGCTGAAAACAGGAATTTACCTAACCTCAATTTACAAGATGTGGAAATTAAGTGGTTTGGTCACAGAGGATTAAAATGTCACCAATTGATACCATTGGTGAAAACCTTTATGCATTTGCCAAAACCTGACCTGTTAATTGTGCACTGTGGAGGTAATGATTTGGGCACTTTGACTGGGGTAGGTCTGGAAATGCTTTTAAAGGACACCTTTGAGCAATTGATGGCACTTTTTCCTCAGACTGCCTTGGTATATTCAAATATATGCCAAAGACAAAAATGGAGGTGGTCGAACCAATTTTGTCCACAAATTGAGAAATCGAGGAAGCATGTAAACAAATCTATTTCAGCTTACATGAGAGACCATGGAATGGGCTCCCTGTACAACAATAACTTGCGTTACTACATGCAAGATATCTACAGAAGAGATGGAGTTCACTTCTCAGATGAGGGCAACAGAATTTTCACTCTGAATTTAAGACTGTGCATTGGTACCTACTTATAAGTACCTAAATGTACCATAAACCCAAAAGCTCTTCTCAGAGCTACCCTACATCTGATCACTCACAATTATTATTTTAGTCTAACTTTTTTCACTAATTTTCAAGAAAGTACGCTCCCCAGAACGCTTCCCGGTTCGCGCACCGGGCGCACTCCACGCAAAAAAACTAAAAAAACAATATTTTTTTTTTTTGCCCTGCGAGACCCTTTTAAAGCCTCCACATCAAACCTAGGGGGTCAAGGAGGATCTACTATGCCCCCTTATGGTCATTTGCCCCTTCGCTTTGGCCTCCTCTTGTCTCTCGATCCTACCGAGAGACAAGATGGCGGCCGCTACGGACTGTTTGGAATGTTTACAGACGCCGAAGAACCAATCAGCTTCGCAAAGCTCCGTAACGTGAAAAGTACGCGAAGCGGAGCGCTGTTACAGATATATATCTTTTTTGAACGTTAATTTCTCAAAATCCACTGGAGCACATATATTGAGACCTAGCAAAGGCACATCGGGCTACCAGTCCCTACAATTTTGCCAAGTTTCGTGCAAATCCATTCAGCCGTCGATTATTATTATTTTATTTTTTTTTGCCCCGCGGGGCCCTTTTAAAACCTCCACATCAAACCTAGAGGGTCAGGGAGGATCTACTATGCCCCCTTATGGTCATTTGCCCCTTCGGTTTGGCCTCCGCTTGTCTCTCGATCCTACCGAGAGACAAGATGGCGGCCGCTACGGACTGTTTGGAATGTTTACAGACGCCGGAGAACCAATCAGCTTCGCTTCACAAAGCTCCGTACCGCGTAAAGTCCGCGAACCGGAGCGCTGCCCGGTCCGCTGTTACAGATATATATCTTTTTTTGAACGTTAATTTCTCAAAATCCACTGAAGCACATATATTGAGACCTACAAAAGGCACATCGGGCTACCAGTCCATACAATTTTGCCAAGTTTCGTGCAAATCCATTCAGCCGTTCGGGCTAAAAGTGAGGCCAACCGCCCTATGGAAAACTCAATGTTAAAAACACGTTTTGGGACCCCCCTTTATTCTCGGCCCCCCCTTGACGGACCCCCCCCAAATTTTCAAGGGCTGCTCAGAAACAAAATGTGCCATTTTCCTGAAAATTTCAGCCAATTCCGTCCACAAACGCCAAAGTTATTAGACATAGAATTTTCAAAAATCCCATAGGGAAAAAATCCTAACTATATATACCTACTGGCGACCGGCAGTAGGTAATATATATATATATATATATATATATATATATATATATATATATATATATATATATATATATATATATATATATATATATATATATATATATATATATATATATATATATATATATATATATATACATATACATATATATATATATATATATATATATTCACAGAAAAAACCATAGGTTATAGACCATATATAGTTAGGAATTAGCATTTACAAAACCTTGAAAATTCACTGAAAAAACCATAGGTTATAGACCATATATAGTTAGGAATTAGCATTTAGAAAACCTTATTTTACTCACACAAAACCATTGAAATTCCATATATAGTTAGTTGCACTAACTATATATCGCGCACCCGCAATCCACTGCTGATGATGTCACATATTACATCATTCATGACATGGTCAGTGACATCACTGATGACATCACTGATGACATCTCAAATGACATCACTGATGACATCATCTAGTGTCTGTGTGTTTTTGTAAAGTTTAAATACGTTTTACATATTGAAGAATGACTGGATGTATGGAAGACTGAGTGTGTGTGTGGCTGGCTGGGAGGTGTGTGACTCTGTGCATATCAATGTGTACTTGTATCAGTGATTGTATAAGAGAGTAAGTATGTGTTAGTATATGTGTGAAAAGTATGGTGTTCTGTGTTTAACTATAGATGAGGAAATCGAAGTGTGATTGATTCTTCACAGGACTGACTAGGTGTATGAGTGCATATGATAGTGTTCTAATAATAAGTGACTGTATGTATGAGTAATTGTATGGGTGAATGAGTGAATGTGTGTGTAGACGTACGAATCAGTGAGTGTGTATGTAGTAACTGGTATTGGTGTGTCATGATGTCATCAGTGATGTCATTTGAGATGTCATCAGTGATGTCATTTGAGATGTCATTAGTGATGTCATCAGTGATGTCACTGAAGTATGGTGTTCTGTGTTTAACTGTATAGATGAAGAAATGGAAGTGTGATTGATTCTTTACAGGACTGGCTTGGTGTGTGAGTAACTCCATGGATGAGTGGCAGTGTGTGACTGTCTGCATAGGTGTATGAGTGCATATGATAGTGTTGTAATAATAAGTGACTGTATGTATGAGTGATTGTATGGGTGAATGAGTGAATGTGTGTGTAGACGTAGGAATCAGTGAGTGCTTATGTAGTAACTGGTATTGGTGTGTCATGATGTCATCAGTGATGTCATTTGAGATGTCATCAGTGATGTCATCAGTGATGTCATTTGAGATGTCATCAGTGATGTCATCAGTGATGTCACTGACCATGTCATGAATGATGTAATATGTGACATCATCAGCAGTGGATTGCGGGTGCGCGATATATAGTTAGTGCAACTAACTATATATGGAATTTCAATGGTTTTGTGTGAGTAAAATAAGGTTTTCTAAATGCTAATTCCTAACTATATATGGTCTATAACCTATGGTTTTTTCAGTGAATTTTCATGGTTTTGTAAATGCTAATTCCTAACTATATATGGTCTATAACCTATGGTTTTTTCTGTGAATTTCATTGGTTTTTTAACAGCTAATATCTGTAGCTGTAAAATGTATTCTTCTTTAAATCCAAAAATATATTTTATATGTTTATGAATAATTTTTTTTTTAAATATTTTTTTTTCTTCGTTCCCGCTTCGCGAATCGGGAAGCTTCCCGTTAGCTGACCTTGATGCCGCGAAATAGACCGCGAGCCGGTAAACGTTTCTTTACCGCAAGTGCCGCGTTAGAAAACAACATCGTGACGCCTCCCGTCCGCATGACGTTTCACGTTGTCGCGTGATACGTCATATGACGTACAACGTTAGCGAACTGGTACGCGAAGCGAGTCGCAAAGCGCAGGTTTCTGGAAGCAAACCGGGAGGCCCTGCAAAGCGCTTAACGTAAACACAGCAAGTCATGTGACTTGGTAATAACACTTTTCATTGGTTCATTTCACTTTTGGTTTCCTAATGATGTAAGACTAGGTCATATAATCTAAAATGAACACTTTTGATTGGTTGAGAACTCTTGTTTTTCCCAAATGATGAAAATCCCTCCTTCTTTCCTCACTCTGACTTTCATCATTGTGAGAGAAAGACCCTTTGTGATCACTGAGCAATGGCTTCTTTAGTAGCTTCAGCTGGTGCTTCCCCACCACCTCCACCACATCCAAGGAAGAGTGGACCACCTGCTCAAGTTATAATTCAACAAGAAGAGGAAGAAGAGGAACAGGAGGACGAGCACGAAGAGAGGCAGTTTTTGCCTGAGCAGCCCAGGACGTCTCACCGGAAAGAAAACTTCATTTGGCAATTTTTTAAAATTCCCAAAGGTCAGAAAAAAGTAAATGCAAGATACGTAACTTGCCTTATATGTCAAGATAGACTGTCCAGAGGGACCGACAAAAAATACAGTTTCGGAAACTACACAATGCATCGCCATATGACTAGGTGGCATCCTAACAACTACAGTGCTGCACAGTTTCGGAACGACCTAGATAATCTCCCTATTATGGCCAGAAGATCTGTTGTACCGGAAGTAACGGGACCAGAGGGCAGGGAGATGGTGCCAAATATACAAATGAGATTTGGTGATGTAAAACACATCTGCGTATTTTGCGATGGATTCATTTCCTACGGAGAAAAAAGCATCACTCTGATCAACAGAGCTATTGACTATCATATGCAAGTTTGTACGAAACGCCCAAAATAATAAATACTTCTTTTTTTTGTTTTGTTGCTCCTGTTGAGCCCTTTACAATGAATCGTTTTCATTGCCCCCTCCAAGAAAAACCCAAAAAAATATAAAACTGTTCAGAAAAATTCAAAAAAAGTAAAAAAATGTTCTGAAAAATAAAAAAAAAAGTTCTTTTCAGAACTACCTCCCCGTTATTAAAAAATTGGTACAATATTTGGAACTGTGCCAACCTCTATTTCTCTTAGTTCGCTTCCCAGTTCGCTCCCCGGTACGCGAACCGGAAGCGAACCAAAAACAGTAAGTATAAGGGAAGGAAACAGACACTTATGTTAAAAGAAAGACAGCTATAGGGGAGTAAACTAGAGATACTATTACCCGTAATCCACTGCTGATGATGTCACATATTACATCATTCATGACATGCTCAGTGACATCATCAGCAGAGGATTGCGGGTTTTTTGGCAACGTGCCTTATCCACGGTTTAATAACGCTGCCTTTTGCTTTATATAAGTTTTCAAATTGTATGAAATATATACCAATAGGTCGTTATGAACCTTTAGGTAGTGCTTTTCTTCATGAGGTCTGGTCGCTTCCATACACATACAGATGTTTCAAAGATGATCAAGAAGTTTATCTGAATGGAGAGGAATGCACTGAGACGCCAGATCATTCACTAATGTGTAGGCACATACAGTTACACGGTTCATGCAACAAACACCGACCAAATATGGCTTGCGTGTTGCAAGGCACGCCAGTTCCTGCTATCATCCCCACGTTCAAGTTGTTGGAAAATGGTAGTTATTTGATGCTCAATAATGAAGATTGTTCTGAGTTAATTAAAAGTATTCCTTTTATCGTAACAGTAAGTGAACGGGTTATTTGCTGCAGAAATGTTCTATTTCTTCCCACACATGAACATAGGGAGTTTTCAATCTGGCCACAAATACCAACCTTGGGACAGATTTCAACGGCATGGCAAGAATAAGAGCTCTTTTGTCTCAGAGAGAGGTGGCCTTGAGTTCGGCCCGTGAAACTTTCGTGCTTCACATAGCGAACACCCGTACAGAGGTGCACACACTTTTCAATTCAGATTTGCCTTTCAAATTCAGCAAGATGGTTCCGACTATCTTTAACGCATCCTCCGCAAAGTCCCTGGCGCACTTTTTTAAAGTTGTTACCAGTGGTCTCGTGACTTCATTTGAGAAAATCTTTGGACTCATCCCTGCTTCCTTTCATTCTATTTTCTCCACTCTGGTTCGTGGATTGGCATTTTTACTTGCATTACCAGCGGACGCTCTTGTGCTTTTTTACATTTTTAAATATGGATGTCCCTCCTATGCAACCTCCCACCCTGCAGCTGCTGACACTGTTCCGCAATCGCATGCTAGAATATTATGGCACAATGCCGTTGGCGATATTAAGCACGGCATATGGATTATCTTTTCGATTCTCCTACTTCACCTGTGTCCAGCCTGTATTTCACTGCCTGACCTGTGATTTCGATTGGGCCATTGATTTGTGTCTCTGCGGACCGGTTTCTCCTGACGTCGACTTTAATCAGCTGATGACTCCTATCATTACTCACGAGTTGGTTTGTCCTGGCGAAAGGATTATGGCTGTGGCATTGATGCATGGACTACTTGGTCCCTGGAATTTACTGGCGGCAGCACAGTCTTTCTTGGAACAGAGCTTTCTTGAAAACCCACCGAGCTGTCCTCTGATGGTGATAGAGGATCCGGTGCTGGGAGAGCACGTATGTTCTTTTCCGCTTTTAAATTGGATGGCTGAACTGTTTTCGGATGAAGACGGTGACTTCCTATTGGAGGCTGTTGCAGCTTATTTTGCATACACAGTTATGTCATAGACCTTTTTCATGTTTGATATGCTGAGTACTAGCATTTCATTGACAATTCATTGACTTATTTGTCAAGTTTTTATTATTTACCTTGCCTATTGGCTTAAGACTCGATAAAGTACTTGGCTGTTTTATTTTTCTTTAGCATTAAATTTTCCTAGTTTTTAATGCTTTACCTTGCGGACCGTCCACATATAAACTTGCAATCTGCTCTCATGAGATGGCACTTCTATTATCTTATTCAGTTCGTTTCCGGATCATGGGGAGGTGTCATCTAGGTCCTGGATATCTTTACACCGTGTTAAGTTAGCATGGGCTCATTACCGGTTTAAACGCCATTTTTCCTTTTTTGCAACTTCTGCACACGACACTTAGTTGTTGCTTTAGCTTTCCACCTAGTAGTTCATCGTGGTTTAAATGAGAATAATATGTTATTGCTCTACTATCTGCTTTGCTTGTTAAACTATATCTGTACAGCGAGTGCTAAAGTTTCAAGAACAACACGATACAGAATTGTTATGAGGTCTGATCTCCACGACTTCATACTCATAACATAAGTGCAACTTCTGCCAATTCTGGGCATGAGGCGGGTTTTATATTGCTTTGCCGAACACACATACACAACAGTTGATGCGGCTCACATGAAGAGAGAGCTGGTGTATGCTGATGTGATTCCTTCAAATCTAAGACACTAAAGTATGGGCACGCCCTAAACCAACACAAAGAGACCTTCTTAGCAAATAATATAATATGTGTATTAGGGAGGGTGAGATATAAGCAGCCGCGGGCCGTGGAGGGAGTTACGGTGAGGCAGGGAGGCGGGGAGGGGGAGAAGCAGGGTGGAGCCCTCTATACCTTGCCCCTCCCCCTCCCCGCCTCCCTGCCCCACCGTAACTCCCTCCACGGCCCGCGGCTGCTTATAAGTGTTGCTAACTCTTATTCATTTACAGCATGTTAATATACTATCACCATTCGCTTTTTATGTACTAGTAACCATGCTGGTAATTTTGCTACTGATAATATGTGTACTTGTATTATCTAAGATACTACGCCTGTGAAGACGGCATTAGTAAATAAACATTTCAAATACACATGTGTTCTTCTTAACTCCATGTTCTGGTTTCTAAGAAATATATAACGACCAACTGTTCATGAGTTCCACGTATCCTGAGGTACTATAAGTTCATATTCTGGATTGTCTAAGCATTGAGAGTTTGTTATATCCAATGTGACACTGTACCTAGCTTGCTAAGGAGTTTTTGATTACTAACGTGAGTTTTGGGACACCCTAATTCGCCGAGGTTCCAATCCTCTGTCCACAGTTCTGTGTGAGAACAGAAACCCTGCGACAGGGGCACCCCCGACCCTTGCTGGAGCTTCATCACACTTGCGATACAACTCCAGCAATGCGCCACCTTTACGGCACAGATACATCACGCATCTGTGCTGTTTTTGCCCCATGATGCGCCGCATTGTAAATGCAGCACACCATAGGTGACGGAACAGCGGCACAGAATGACTAACACATCCCTGGTGATGCGCCAGTCATCATAAATGTAGCCCAAAGATGGCCGCCAGACACACAAAAAAACAAATGTAGCCCAAATATCAGCCAGATGTAGCCCAACTATAGCCCAGTGACAGAATGACCAATCAGCTTCGCAAACCTCCGTTACGCGAAGCGGAGCGCTGTTAAAGATATATATCTTTTTTTGAACGTTAATTTCTCAAAATCCACTGGAGCACATATATTGAGACCTAGCAAAGGCACATCGGGCTACCAGTCCCTAATATTTTGCCAAGTTTCATGCAAATCCATTCAGCCGTTCGATTATTATTATTATTTTTTTTTTTGCCCCGCGGGGCCCTTTTAAAACCTCCACATCAAACCTAGGGGGTCAGCGAGGATCTACTATGCCCCCTTATAGTTATTTCCCCCTTTGTTTTGACCTCCTCTTGTCTCTCGATCCTACCGAGAGACAAGATGGCGGCCGCTACGGACTGTTTGGAATGTTGACAGACGCCGGAGAACCAATCAGCTTCGCTTCACAAAGCTCCGTTGCGCGAAAAGTACGCGTCCTGGGCCGCTGCCCAGTCCGCTGTTACAGATATATATCTTTTTTTAAACGTTAATTTCTCAAAATCCACTGGAGCACATATATTGAGACCTACAAAAGGCACATCGGGCTACCAGTCCCTACAATTTTGCCAAGTTTCGTGCAAATCCATTCAGCCGTTCGGGCTAAAAGTGAGGCCAACCGCCCTATGGAAATTAACATGGGAAAAACGCGTTTTGGGACCCCCCTTTTTTCTCGGCCCCCCCTTGACGAACCCCCCCAAAATTTTCAGGGGCTGCTCAGAAACAAAATGTGCCATTTTCCTGAAAATTTCAGCCAATTCCGTCCACAAACGCCAAAGTTATTAGACATAGAATTTTCAAAAATCCCGTAGGGAAAAAATCCTAACTATATATACCTACTGGCGACCGCCAGTAGGTAATATATATTCACTGAAAAAACCATAGGTTATAGACCATATATAGTTAGGAATTAGCATTTACAAAACCTTGAAAATTCACTGAAAAAACCATAGGTTATAGACCATATATAGTTAGGAATTAGCATTTACAAAACCTTGAAAATTCACTGAAAAAACCATAGGTTATAGACCATATATAGTTAGGAATTAGCATTTAAAAAACCTTATTTTACTCACACAAAACCATTGAAATTCCATATATAGTTAGTTGTACTAACTATATATCGCGCACCCGCAATCCACTGCTGATCATGTCACATATTACATCATTCATGACATGGTCAGTGACATCACTGATGACATCACTGATGACATCTCAAATGACATCACTGATGACATCACTGATGACAACATCCAGTGACTGTATTTTTCTGTAAAGTTAAAATATGTCTTGAGTGGATGTATAAGTGTCTGGACGAAGGATTTAGTAGGTGCATGTCTGACTGTATGAGTGAGTGATTAAATGTGTCTCACTGAGTGCATGGGTTAGTGACTAAACTGTCTTAATTTGTGCATCATTATGTCTGTTGTTCTGAAAACTTCTGCATGTGTTGTTCAGTAGCTATATGAGTAACTGTATGGGTTATTGATTGGTTGCCCAAGTATTTGTATGGGAGACTGAGTGTGTGTGTGGGTGGCTGGGAGGTGTATGACTCTGTGCATAGATGTGTGAGCAGTTGATTCACTAGATGTATGGGTTCAAAAGTGCATGTGGAAACAGCTGTATGGGCGGTTGACTTTGTGCATGAGTGTATTGCTGAGTGAATGGATATCTCAGTGCTACATGTCAAAGTAAGTACACATGTAAAACATAGTACATGTGAGAGTTGGCATATATAAATAACTATGCATAAGAGCCAGTGAATGTGTGAGTGGCTTTATGGATGATTGTGAACTTGTATTAGGGATTGTAAAAGAGAGTAAATATGTGTTAGTATATGTTTGAATAAGTAAGGTGTGTATAACTGTATAGTTGAGGAAATGGAGGTGTGATTGATTGTTTGCATGACTGACTAGGTGTGTGTGTAACTTCATGGATGAGTGACAATCTGTGAGTCTGTGTTTACACTGAGTGTATCTAAGGTTATATTAGAGTCTGAAGAGGTTCATCGTATTATCACATGAATGATGTCATCAGTGATGTGCTCAGTAATGTCATTTGAGATGTCATCAGTGATGTCATCAGTGATGTCATCAGTGATGTCATTTGAGATGTCATCAGTGATGTCATCAGTGATGTCACTGACCATGTCATGAATGATGTAATATGTGACATGATCAGCAGTGGATTGCGGGTGCGCGATATATAGTTAGTACAACTAACTATATATGGAATTTCAATGGTTTTGTGTGAGTAAAATAAGGTTTTTTAAATGCTAATTCCTAACTATATATGGTCTATAACCTATGGTTTTTTCAGTGAATTTTCAAGGTTTTGTAAATGCTAATTCCTAACTATATATGGTCTATAACCTATGGTTTTTTCAGTGAATTTTCAAGGTTTTGTAAATGCTAATTCCTAACTATATATGGTCTATAACCTATGTTTTTTTCATTGAATTTCAATGGTTTTTTAATAGCAAATATCATAAGCTGTCGAATGTCAAGTACGTGGTAAGAAAAAACATTTTCGTGTTTATGCACACTGATCTGCTTTGAATGCTGCCCCCCCCCGCATTTCTATTAGGAGTACTCTCTCTTTGCAGATAGTGAAAGGTAGTTAACGCAGGCCTTTGCCCCCGTTGTAATACGTCATGCCTGCTTCTCTCTCCATTTGATTGATTGTTATCCAAGCATTTACTGTTTTACAATTGGTTCTCTTTGGTTCATTCTCTATTTACAAACAAACACAGAGTCGCAATACTCTGTTTAGTCTTTGCAGATAACGAAAAATCGTGTAAAAAAACAAAAGGAATCGAGCAAAATCAGTAGGCCACTAATGGGATCTCTTTTTGACCTCGCTAAAATAGAAACATTAGGAACAACCCCTCATGACAAATACGAAACTAGTGAGATGAACTGAACTCCACACCATGATGGCTGCAATACAGCTCGGCTCCGCCACCCACCCCGCCCAAAATAACAATAAACTCTATACAAATATTACAAATATATACTACACACCAGCAAAGTAACAGGGTAAAACATTTTATTAAACAACTATTTACATAACTATTTTATACTTTTTGTTGCCCGATCCGGCTAGCTCAATCGATCGAGCATGAAACTCATGCACTCTGATGGTTCAAAGTTTTGAGGAGTGCTCGTAACACTGTCTGAAGCCTATTTGCGCTTGCTTCAGCTTCACTATTCTCAAAGTAAAGTGGGGGCTGTTTGAGGACGTGACTGCATTTGTGAACAATGTGATGCGGTGCCACCCTGAACCGCTTGACGGAGGCCCCCGAGGGACGGTGTGATGGCGCGGACTCGGAGGGGGCGCTTGGCTCCGGCCCCCTCCCCAAGTCGTGTTCTCCTGGTGTGGCCTGAGATCGCCCCCGACATAGGTGGCCGGCTCCCGGGATCAAGCGGAACTTTTTGCCATTTGGTAACTCTTCCATTCTTGACCTTGTCCCACAATCCGTTTCACCTAAAGACACGCTGTAGTGGGGCGCCCCTTTACCGTTTCAGTTGCCATTCCGCCCGCTTTTGCTACACTGTGCCTCTTCCGCTATTCAGCTGTTTACCGCCCGCTCTTTCGACTACAGCGTCTCCCTCACCATGTAGTTGAGTTACTCCCGCTCTTGCGGTGCAGCGATAGGCGGCTGCCACAGGACTCTCAAAATGGCGGCCGGCTCTTCAGATTTGGGCGTGGTCCACTAAAATTGCCCTGCGACACCTTGGAACTCGGACGCTTGTCTGCTAGAGATTGGGCTCCATTCTCGAAAGCGTCCCCTCAGCCTTGAAGATTCTACAAAAGTCTTGGGGGCCCCCGACTCCCGCAGGCTTCTGGTGGGGAGCGGCTAGCATTATTGCTCGTGGAATGGCCACGACGGAGCTACGAAATGGTGGTGCTCTCATGCTAACGCCAGCTTCAGTCTGAAACATCCAGAAACACTGTAGACTACCAATTCGATCAGTTCCGGTAGCGCCCTAACGTGACCCGGTAGAGAAGAACTAGCCCTCCCCTCTTTGACTGATGGTTCTTGTTGCCTGTCCCTTCTGTTGTCATTTAACAGAACTATTTAGCCTGCTGAAAGGGGTTTGTTCCGACCGCTGGTTGGTGGAGACATTTTGACTATATTCTGGACCTGCGTTGTCGCGTAATGCGTCATATGACGCGCCGCGTTAGCGCATCCGGAAGTGATCCGGGGCGCGACGCGCAGCGCGTAACGTAAGCATAACAGGTCATGTGACATGTTTATAAAACTTTTCATTGGTTCATTTTACTTTTCTTATTCTAATGATGAAAGGCTTGGTCATATGACCTAAAAATTACGCTTTTTATTACTTCCGAACATTATTTTTTCTTAAATATATGTTATAATGTTCCAGGCTAATGTACTTTCCCAGAAAATTTACAACTGTCCTGCAAGTAAAATATATTCTTTTTTCGAGAAAAAGGGCGTTTCTTCGTCCCATGACGGAGCCGTTGAGCAAAAGAGGGTCGACCTGCTGTCTTAGTCGCCGATACGCCTGAATATGAGATTCTTATCGATCACTTTATGTTGCAGGAGTAGAAAACACAACAGCCCTTGACCATTTATCTTTACTGCGTTCCTGCGTATTATACCTTTTACCCTTCATGTAATTGATCTGCTTTATTTCACTTGCCTTTTACTGATTCTAAAACAGTGACTATTATTAAAAACTTTACCAATGTATATACTACTACCATGTTTTCTTTTAAAAACCTTTATTGTGAAAATGTCATTATACAAATACGAGCCTATAACCACGTGGGCCGGCCACGGAGCAAACTGTAATCGTATATGATGAGTAGACATTTACACTGTAGAGGAACGTAACGGGCGGGCCATTAGGTTGCAAGAACTAAGGTGTCTAACAGTTGCGGAATCGGTGGACGTACATTTTATAATTAAAATACGACAGGGCCAGTTACAATAAAAATATCTAGATATACATTTGCGGGCAAGTACCATGGGTGACGTTAATTCGAACTTTCAATAGTACAGTAATCAATAACACATCAGAACTTAATATCAAGAGGGATGTCGAAATATTCAATCTATTCTCGTCCCCGCCCGCCATGTGCTTCAAAACTGCACACGTATCTCGTGATATCAAGGTTGTGCAACCAGTACACAACAAGGAGTTACGAGTCCCATTTATTCCGGCGCCATTTTGGGCGAGGACGGGCAGGTCCAGGATATAGTCAAAATGTCTCTACCAACCATCGACTATGATGATGTTCATATGCTGTATTTATTAGAGTAACACTCATCTGTCCACATGAAATTAATTTGCCACAATCTAAACATGTCATTTTAATCTTTCCAAAGTTCTTCTAAATATTTGGGACCGTTTCCCTTGCCTCTGATGCTGTCAGTGCCACTTCTTTGATGAATGTACTGGCAGGTCGGGGGTTCTCCTCCAAATCTCTCTTTTATGCAGCACTATAATTAATCGGTGCCACCTCTCCATATGACGATGCATGGTATAGTTACCATAACTATATTTTTTTTCGGTTCCTCTGGAGAGTACATCGTGGCAGATGAAGCGTGTAACGTACCGGGCATTTACCTTTTTTTGCATGTAGAGGAAAGGAAAAAAAATTCGAGCGTCCGAGTTCTAAGGTGTCCCAGGGCCATTTTAGTGGACCAGGCCCAAATCCAAAGAACAGGCCGCCATTTTGAGAGTCCTGTTGCAGCCACCTGTCGCTGTAGCATCAAGAGCGGCAGAAACTCAGCTAAATGGCAACTGAAACGGTAAAGGGGCGCCCCACTACAGCAGACGAGCCTCCACCTAGGAAGGCCCGTTCACGCCGCCTCCCCCCCCCCTTCGGGCACCCCAGGCCGTTATTCGGAGCAGTATTGTAGGATGGCCACACCAGTGCGGCAACTTGCTAGACACCACCTCGGTGCTAACCGAATCTCAGCGCCTTGTGGTGTCTTCTATTCAGAAAATATTGTTGCGCTGCCTTTGGCCCCATTCGCACATCGGTCCGCTACTGACGCCATCTCACAGGCCAACGGGGCGCCCCACGCCGACTTTCAGCATTGTAGGATGGCCACACCAGTGCGGCAACTTGCTAGACACCACCTCGGTGCCATCCGGATCTTGGCATCTCAGCGCCTTGTGGTGTCTTCTATTCAGAAAATATTGTTGCCCTGCCTTTGGCCCCATTCGCACATCGGTCCGCTACTGACGCCATCTCACAGGCCAACAGGGCGCCCCACGCCGACTTTCAGCATTGTAGGATGGCCACACCAGTGCGGCAACTTGCTAGACACCACCTCGGTGCCATCCGGATCTTGGCATCTCAGCGCCTTGTGGTGTCTTCTATTCAGAAAATATTGTTGCGCTGCCTTTGGCCCCATTCGCACATCGGTCCGCTACTGCCGCCATCTCACAGGCCAATGGGGCGCCCCACGCTGACTTTCACCATTGTAGGATGGCCACACCAGTGCGGCAACTTGCTAGACACCACCTCGGTGCCATCCGGATCTTGGCATCTCAGCGCCTTGTGGTGTCTTCTAATCAGAAAATATTGTTGCGCTGCCTTTGGCCCCATTCACACATCGGTCCGCTACTGCCGCCATCTCACAGGCCAACGGGGCGCCCCACGCCGACTTTCAGCATTGTAGGATGGCCACACCAGTGCGGCAACTTGCTGGACACCACCTCGGTGCCATCCGGATCTTGGCGCGTTGTGCTGCCTTCGGCCTATTCGCACATCGGTCCGCTACTGACGCCGCCTCACGTACCAACGTATTTTCTCCGCATTTTATACCCTATGCTGCATAACAGGTCATGTGACTTGTTTATAAAACTTTTCATTGGTTCATTTTACTTTTGGTTTCCTAATGATGGAAGGCTTGATCATATGACCTAAAAATAACACTTTTCATTGGATGAAAACTTTTTTTTTTTCCCAAACGATGAAAGCCCCACCTTGTTTCTGGATGTTTCAGACTGAAGCTGGCGTCAGCATGAAAGCACCACCATCTCGTGGCTCCGTCGTGGTCATTCCGCGAGCAATCATGGCAGCCGCTCCCCACCAGAAGCCTGCAAGAGTCGGGGGCCCCCAAGACTTTTGTAGAATCCTCAAGGCGGAGGCGACGCTTTCGAGAATGGGGTCCAAGACCTAGCAGACAAGCGTCCGATTTCCAAGGTGTCCCAGGGCCATTTCAGTGGACCAGGCCCAAAAAGGAAAGAGCCTGCCGCCATTTTGAGAGTCCTGTGACAGCCACCTATCGCTGCACCGCAAGAGTGGGTGCAACTCAGCTGAATTGCGGCTTTTGACACAGTGGACCAAAAACGGACGGAATGGCAACTGAAACGGTAAAGGGGCGCCCCACTACAGCAGACGAGACTCCACCTGGAGAGGCCCGTTCACGCCGCCTCCCCCCCCCCCCGGGGCGCCCCACGCCGTTATTCGGAGGGCGGCAACTTACTGGACATCACCTTGGTGCCATCCACATTTCAGCGCGTTCTGCTGCCTTGGAACTATTCGCACAACAGACCGCTACTGACGACCCACCCCCCGGGACGCCCCACGCCGGATACCCAAATCAGTGCGGCACCCAGGCAACATCACCTGGGTGCCGTCCAGAAATCTGGATGTTGTGCTGCCTTGGGACTATTCGCACAGCCGACCGCTACTGACCATTGTTCCTTCTTTTTCCATAAAAATGTTTAAATGTTTTTACTGTTTTTGTTTTGTTGTATATATTTATAAGTTATTAAAGTTTTATAATCCTACTACTTTGTTGGAGTGCTATATATTTTTAATGTGACACATAATTGTAAAAACTTTGATGTACAAAGAGTCATCCCTGGAATCTTCCGCTTCAGGCTCGGTCCCCTCCCCAATCACAATACAGGATGGTTTTCAGATAGTAGGAACGCGTGTGCTGTGACGGATCTCATCGGGTGTGGGCCTTGATCTACTATAACTCCTTTGAAGAGGGGTGATTCTTTACAGCTGGGGCCATAAACTACATCTGCAAGGCTAGCTGATAGCCTAGGACCGGCCTGGACAATCGGACACAGAGGAAGAGGAGTGTCAGAGGGTGCGGTAGTGAATAGGGCGAAAGGGAGGTGTCGGGCGGGCACAGGGTGTGATTCTCAGGGAAGAGCAGCGCAGATGGGGGGGAGGTTTATTGCCCATGCATAAGACAGAGAGCGGGGGTGACCAGTGCCTGGGGGAGATGCTTGCGAGGGTGGGGAGCCATGCTAAGGATCGACAGCGTGCAGAGAGTGGGTCTGGTCAAGGCATCTAAAATGGCTGCCGTGCACGACAAAAGTGTGGCATTTGAAAAAAGGCAAGATGGCGCAGACAATGTTTTTCAACACTTCCTGATTTCCTTCGAATCGAACGTTAACAGACGTTGGGGCATATTACCAAAGTTAAGCGATATTTATCCCTAACGATGCTTAGCAACGAATTTTTTACCGCTAAGCATCGTCAGAAATTATCGCAGATAAACCTTGCTATTATCAAGGTTTATCGCAAATGCGATAAAAAACGGCCGCAATGCATTAATATCGCTGAAAAGTCAGCGATATTCATGCATTACCGAGCTAATGCTCTTAGCCATGTTATCCACCTCCCATTGGATAACATGGCTAAGAACTGCTCAGTCTATAATCACCACTGGGTATGGGTTCCCACGCAGTAAGGCCAAACCCTGCCTTAACTATTATTACCACACAAAATGCCAATACTGCCGAGTAATTTCAACATACTATTTGGTTTCCTGCATCTGAATTTAAACTGAATGCAAGGGAGACTCTTATCATTGAGTTAATCCATATAGGTTTGCATTTTATTTGCAAATATTCCTCTTTTTCATATTTTTCAGAAGATTTTTTGTTTACAAAAACATTTTTTGAAGCACATTACAAACAAACAAAACATAAACATTAATTGTGGAAAACTTTTCTTTCATCCTTCATTCATACTGGGGGACATGATCCATCATACTCAACAAACACTCAACCAATTGTCAGTCTAAAAAGTCATACAGTTTTTACAATTTATATACAATTTGTATTATGAAGCCATAGATTCTTATTCGTAATATGACTCTCTATTTCCAAAGAAAGTGCATTCAAATATCTTGTGGCTTCCACGTATGAAACGTGATCTGAAAGGGTCTACGCGTTTCGAACTCCTTAATTCTGGAGTTCTCGTCAGGACCGTGGGCTCTTTAAATTAGAGCTAGCTGTGTCTCAGCGTTTTCATCATGTTCCGCGAAGCGGGACCACTGGTAAAAAGTGTGTCTTGCTTTTCTAGTCCGGTTGTCCGGTTTGTGCACGCCGTCAAATTCAATTTTGTTTGGAGATCGGCGGGCGGTTCACAGCGCGCCTTCGTTTCACGGTGTGTTCCACTGGGGTCCCGTCTCCCGCAAATAAAATGCAAACCTATATGGATTAACTCAATGATAAGAGTCTCCCTTGCATTCAGTTTAAATTCAGATGCAGGAAACCAAATAGTATGTTGAAATTACTCGGCAGTATTGGCATTTTGTGTGGTAATAATAGTTAAGAACTGCTCAGGGCAGGTGTTACTTTTTGGAGATATTCTCTTCATTGTGATCCATTTTATTTTGAAATTTCTTGCTGTAAATTGCAGAAAAAAATAATCACTTTCATTTATCGTTTTTAGTAATACATAATATAAAACTAACTTTATCAAGTATTTAGTATAACAGAAGGACTGTAAATAAATAACAGAAAACATTTTTCAAATTATCTTAAAGTGTACAACATAGTTCCCCTTACAAATTAACAACTCACCTTTTTGAAAGTAGGAGAAGTGTTAGTACTGTGTAAATCAAACACCAGAAATTGAGCACCAAAAATTCCTCACAAATGTACCTCAGACAGTAGTATCACAAAATGGCTGTGGTTTCCTCTCATTTTAGATATATACATAACCAATTAACTTTCATCACACACAAATACAAAACCAAAGTAACATTTTAATTGGTTCTAAATTTCAACACGTTCAAATGTGTTTTCCCCATGCAATTTTCCATAGGACATTTAGATACGTCTACAGCCTGAATGGCTGAACGGAATTACACCAAACTTGGCAAAATGGTACATCAAACCTAAGAGGTCAAGGAGGATCTACTATGCCCCCTTATGATCATTTGCCCCTTCGCTTTGGCCTCCTCTTGTCTCTCGATCCTACCGAGAGACAAGATGGCGGCCGCTACGGACTGTTTGGAATGTTTACAGACGCCGGAGAACCAATCAGCTTCGCTTCACAAAGCTCCGTAACGCGAAAAGTACGCGAAGCGGAGCGCTGCCCGGTCCGCTGTCACAGATATATATCTTTTTTTGAACGTTAATTTCTCAAAGTCCACTGGAGCACATATATTGAGACATAGCAAAGGCACATCGGGCTACCAGTACCTACAATTTTGCCAAGTTTCGTGCAAATCCATTCAGCCGTTCGATTATTATTTTTCTTTTTTTTTTTGCCCCGCGGGGCCCTTTTAAAGCCTCCACATCAAACCTAGGGGGTCAGGGAGGATCTACTATACCCCCTTATGGTCATTTGCCCCTTCGCTTTGGCCTCCTCTTGTCTCTCGATCCTACCGAGAGACAAGATGGCGGCCGCTACGGACTGTTTGGAATGTTTACAGACGCCGGAGAACCAATCAGCTTCGCTTCACAAAGCTCCGTAACGCGAAAAGTACGCGAACTGGAGCGCTGCCCGGTCCGCTGTTACAGATATATATCTTTTTTTGCACGTTAATTTCTCAAAATCCACTGGAGCACAGACCTAGCAAAGGCACAACGGGCTACCAGTCCCTACAATTTTGCCAAGTTTCGTGCAAATCCATTCAGCCGTTCGGGCTAAAACTGAGGCCAACCGCCCTATGGAAAACTCAATGTTAAAAACACGTTTTGGGACCCCCCTTTTTTCTAGGCCCCCCCTTGACGAAACCCCCCCAAATTTTCAGGGGCTGCTCAGAAACGAAATGTTCCATTTTCCTGAAAATTTCAGCCAATTCCGTCCACAGACGCCAAAGTTATTAGACATAGAATTTTCAAAAATCCCATAGAGAAAAAATCCTAAATTTATATATACCTACTGGCGACCGCCAGTAGGTAATATATATATATAGGGCCGCAAATTAAAATAACGAAAACCTTTAGAACGAATATGCCTTTAGCATACACTAAACAACTAAACTACCCTAAACCCTAAAACACTACCCCCAGCATGACCCTACACTACACAAACAGTACAACACTACCCTAAACCCTAAAACACTACCCCCAGCATGACCCTACACTACACAAACACTACAACACTACCCTAAACCCTAAAACACTACCCCCAGCATGACCCTACACTACGCAAACACTACAACACTACCCAAAACCCTAAAACACTACACCCCAGCATGACCCTACACTACGCAAACACTACAACACTACCCTAAACCCTAAAACACTACCCCCAGCATGACCCTACACTACACAAACACTACAACACAACCCTAACCCCTAAAACACTACCCCCAGCATGACCCTACACTACGTAAACACTACAACACAACCCATTAACCCTAAAACACTATCCCCAGCATGACCCTACACTACGCAAACACTACAACACTACCCTAAACCCTAAAACACTACCCCCAGCATGACCCTACACTACGCAAACACTACAACACTACCCAAAACCCTAAAACACTACACCCCAGCATGACCCTACACTACGCAAACACTACAACACTACCCTAAACCCTAAAACACTACCCCCAGCATGACCCTACACTACGCAAACACTACAACACAACCCTAACCCCTAAAACACTACCCCCAGCATGACCCTACACTACGTAAACACTACAACACAACCCATTAACCCTAAAACACTATCCCCAGCATGACCCTACACTACGCAAACACTACAACACTACCCTAAACCCTAAAACACTACCCCCAGCATGACCCTACACTACGCAAACACTATAACACTACCCAAAACCCTAAAAAACTACCCCCAGCATGACCCTACACTACGCAAACACTACAACACTACCCAAAACCCTAAAACACTACCCCCAGCATGACCCTACACTACGCAAACACTACAACACTACCCTAAACCCTAAAACACTACCCCCAGCATGACCCTACACTACGCAAACACTACAACACTACCCTAAACCCTAAAACACTACCCCCAGCATGACCCTACACTACGCAAACACTACAACACTACCCAAAACCTTAAAAAACTACCCCCAGCATGACCCTACACTACGCAAACACTACAACACTACCCAAAACCCTAAAACACTACCCCCCAGCATGACCCTACACTACGCAAACACTACAACACTACCCAAAACCCTAAAACACTACCCCCAGCATGACCCTACACTACGCAAACACTACAACACTACCCAACACCCTAAAACACTACCCCCAGCTTGACCCTACACTACGCAAACACTACAACACTACCCAAAACCCTAAAACACTACACCCCAGCATGACCCTACACTACGCAAACACTACAACACTACCCAAAACCCTAAAACACTACACACCAGCATGACCCTACACTACGCAAACACTACAACACTACCCAAAACCCTAAAACACTACCCCCAGCATGACCCTACACTACGCAAACACTACAACACTACCCTAAACCCTAAAACACTACACCCCAGCATGACCCTACACTACGCAAACACTACAACACTACCCAAAACCCTAAAACACTACCCCCAGCATGACCCTACACTACGCAAACACTACAACACTATCCTAAACCCTAAAACACTACGCCCAGCATGACCCTACACTACGCAAACACTACAACACTACCCTAAACCCTAAAACACTAGCCCCAGCATGACCCTACACTACGCAAACACTACAACACAACCCTAAACCCATAAACACTACCCCCAGCATGACCCTACACTACGCAAACACTACAACACTACCCTAAACCCTAAAACACTACCCCCAGCATGACCCTACACTACGCAAACACTACAACACAACCCTAAACCCTAAAACACTACCCCCAGCATGCTACACAACACTACACTACACTACACAATCACTAACCCACGAAAAAATTAACACAAACCCACTTACCTCTCTCGTCATCGTGGTTTTAACAACGCAAATGCATTTACCATACATGCCTTTAAAACGTAATTCTTTGTAAAGGCATGCGCGATAAATGCACATGCGTTTTGAAAAAATGCGGGATAATGGTATGCGAGGTCAATGACCTTGCGGGATAATGGTATGCGGACTGAAAGTCTGCGGGATAAAAAATGCGGGAAAATGGCTGCAAACCATGATTAGCAGCAGACTTCCCTGGTGAGCACTAGCTTTACTACAGTGATCTAATGAGCAACTAGAGTGCTAACATTCAGAATTTATGGCAAATGTGTGACACATCTGAATGCCTTCTTGATAGAACCAAAGTAAACAAGCATTGAAAATGCAATAGATCTCGCCCTCGTTTAAGTTAAAGCCATTCTGTTTGTAATGAGGTGGCTTTTTAGCTTTGCTTTTATCAGTGTTTTTAAAACTTTCATGTAAATAACATGCATATGTATGCATATATGTATATGTATGCATGCATTTATATTTATATAGATATGCAGATTATATATGTTTATATATGTATATTACCTACTGGCGATAGCCAGTGGGTATATATAGTTAGGATTTTTTCTCTATGGGATTTCTGAAAATTCTATGTCTAATAACTTTGGCGTTTGTGGACGGAATTGGCTGACATTTTCAGGAAAATGGCACATTTTGTTTCTGAGCAGCCCCTGAAAATTTGGGGGGGTTTCGTCAAGGGGGGGCCGAGAAAAAAGGGGGGTCCCAAAACGCGTTTTTCCCATTCATTTTTCCATAGGGCGGTTGGACTCACGTTTTAGCTCGAACGGCTGAATAGATTTACATGAAACTTGGCAAAATTGTAGCTATGGTTTTCCCGACGTGCCTTTGCTATGTCTCAATATATGTGCTCCAGTGGATTTTGAGAAATTAACGTTTAAAAAAATATATATATCTGTGACAGCGCTCCGGTTAGCGCCCCGGTTCGCGTACCTGACGCGTAACGGAACTTCGCGAAGCGAAGCTGATTGGCTCTCCGGTGTCTGTCAACATTCTAAACAGTCCGGAGCGGCCGCCATCTTGTCTCTCGGTACGATCGAGAGACAAGATGTGGTGAAAAACGAAGGGGGAAATGAAGGAAAAGGGGCAAGGTAGACCACTCCTGACCCTCTAGGATTGATGAGGGGGATATTAAAGTGCCCCGCGGGGCAAAACCAAAAAAAATAATTTTTTTGCGATTTTACACCGTAGAGGCGCGTCCCGGTACGTGAACCGGGCAGCTCACCGGGCAGCTCACCGGGCAGCTAACCGGGCAGCTAACCGGCAGCATAGCTGTCAACATTGTAAACAGTCTGGAGCGGCCGCCATCTTGTCTCTCGGTAGGTTCGAGAGACAGGATGTGGTGAAAAAAGAAGGGGAAAATGAAGGAAAGGGGGCAAGGTAAACCCCTCCTGACCCCCTAGGATTGATGAGGGGGATATTAAAGTCCCCCGCGATTTTTCGCGGTAGAGGCGCTTCCCGGTACGCGAACAGGGCAGCTAACCGGCAGCGTAACGGGAGTCCGCCATCTTGTGTTTTTGGAGCGTCCGGTTCGCGTACCGGGTAGCGTCCCGGTAAGCGTAACAAGGGGAAAACCAAGAGAAACAGTAAAAAAAAAATTTATGGAATAGATTTCCAGCAAACTTGGCAAAATTGTAGGGACTGTTTGTTTGATGTGCCTTTGCAAGGCCTCAAGATATGTGCACGTGTGGATTTTGTCTAATTAAGGTTAAAAAATATATATATATCTGTAAGCGTGCTCCGGCACTCTTACGTTACGGGTTTTGTTTGCGCTGCAGAGCCGATACGTCACGGTTATGCGATGCGTCATGAGGCGTCTCACGTGGCTACGTGATACGTCACGTAATAAAGAATATATTTTACAGCTATAGATATTAGCTTTTAAAAAACCAATGAAATTCAATGAAAAACCCAGAGGTTATAGACCATATATAGTTAGGAATTTGCATTTACAAAACCTTGAAAATTCACTGAAAAAACCATAGGTTAGAGACCATATATAGTTAGCTGGACATTTTATTGACATAAAACCAATGAAATTCCATATATAGTTAGTTGCACTAACTATATATCGCGCACCCGCAATCCACTGCTGATGATGTCACATATTACATCATTCATGACATGGTCAGTGACATCACTGATGACATCACTGATGACATCTCAAATGACATCACTGATGACATCACTGATGACATCTCAAATGACATCACTGATGACATCATGACACACCAATACCAGTTACTACATACGCACTCACTGATTCCTACGTCTACACACACATTCACTCATTCACCCATACAATCACTCATACATACAGTCACTCATTATTACAACACTATCATATGCACTCATACACCTCTGCAGACACTCACACACTGCCACTCATCCATGGAGTTACTCACACACCTAGTCAGTCCTGTAAAGAATCAATCACACTTCCATTTCCTCATCTATACAGTTAAACACAGAACACCATACTTCAGTGACATCACTGATGACATCTCAAATGACATCACTGATGACATCTCAAATGACATCACTGATGACATCATGGCACACCAATACCAGTTACTACATACGCACTTACTGATTCCTACGTCTACACACACATTCACTCATTCACCCATACAATCACTCATACATACAGTCACTCATTATTACAACACTATCATATGCACTCATACACCTAGTCAGTCCTGTGAAGAATACATCACACTTCAATTTCCTCATCTATACAGTTAAACACAGAACACCATACTTTTCACACATATACTAACACATACTTACTCTCTTATACAATCACTGATACAAGTACACATTGATATGCACAGAGTCACACACCTCCCAGCCAGCCACACACACACTCAGTCTTCCATACATCCACTCATTCTTCAATATGTAAAACATATTTAAACTTTACAAAAACACAAAGACACTAGATGATGTCATCAGTGATGTCATTTGAGATGTCATCAGTGATGTCATCAGTGATGTCATTTGAGATGTCATCAGTGATGTCATCAGTGATGTCACCGACCATGTCATGAATGATGTAATATGTGACATCATCAGCAGTGGATTGCGGGTGCGCGGTATATAGTTAGTGCAACTAACTATATATGGAATTTCATTGGTTTTATGTCAATAAAATGTCCAGCTAACTATATATGGTCTCTAACCTATGGTTTTTTCAGTGAATTTTCAAGGTTTTGTAAATGCAAATTCCTAACTATATATGGTCTATAACCTATGGTTTTTTCAGTGAATATATATATGTATATATATATGTATATATGCAAGCTCCAGATTCCTAAAAATACCCAGCCGGGTTTAAGGAAAAACAGCACTCACGCATCTAGCAGCATGTCATCAAAGGGCTTTATTCAGAACAAACGCGTTTGTTCTGAATAAAGCCCTTTGATGACATGCTGCTAGATGCGTGAGTGCTGTTTTTCCTTAAACCCGGCTGGGTATTTTTAGGAATCTGGAGCTTGCATTTTTCACGCGGACACCGTCGCGTGACAGCACCCGCTTCTGTGAGTGACTCGTTGAATGGTGTAACTGGAGCTTGGATATATGTATATATATATGTATATATATTACCTACTGGCGGTCGCCAGTAGGTATATATAGTTAGGATATTTTCTCTATGGGATTTTTGAAAATTCTATGTCTAATAACTTTGGCGTTTGTGGACGGAATTGGCTGAAATTTTCAGGAAAATTGAACATTTTGTTTCTGAGCAGCCCCTGAAAATTTGGGTGGGGGTCGTCAAGGGGGGGCCGAGAAAAAAGGGGGGTCCCAAAACGAGGTGGCAAAAATCAAAGGGGGGAAATGAGCAAAAGGGGGCAGGGTACACCCCCCTGACCCCCTAGTTTTGATGTGGGGGCCATAAAAGGCTCCCGCGGGTAAAAAAAAAATTTAAAAAAAATTCGATTTTCGCGGGGGGGAGCGCCCGGTACGCGCACCGGGGAGCTTACGGGGGAGCGTACCAGGAGATAAAAAATGACAGACTTTTTTTTTTAAAAAAAAAGCATTTTTTTTATAAATTGGAGGTAGTTCTGAAAAGAACTTTTTTTTGATTTTGTTGTTTTATATATATATTTTTTTTGTTTTTGTTGTTTTATATTTTTTTAGACTTTTTTAAACAATTTGATATTTTTTTGGGATTTTTGTCAAGGGAAAAACAAAAACAGGGATTCCAAAACTGCTCAACAGGAGCAAAAAAATTTGAAAATTTAGGGACTGGCAGAGCAGCGGTGTTGCTGTTTCTTTAGGGCAATGAGTTCAACACTCTGCTCCCCATAGCAGAGCAGTTCGTCACACTCCGTGCACAGAAATTTGATGCCTGCAAACACCGGCTGAATGTTAGGGACCATTCTTCCACGGGGTGGTCCCGAAGGTGTTGCTCCACCAGTGGAGGTGCTGCCGCCATCTGTGGGTACATTCCGTGCCAGCTCTCTGACACTCTCCCTGGCAAAGTTGTTAGGGTGTCTTCTTTTCACATGCCTGATTAAATTAGCATTTCCAAAACTATATTTTTTCAGAGGATTGCCTCTGGATAAACTACTCCCACATATTTTGCAGGTTACTTTGGGAGCGTTGACTTTTTTTTGTCCTTCAGGGATGTCATAAAATTTCCAGATGAAATGGGTTTTTTTCTTCTGCTGAGGAGGGTCCTCATCTAAAAATCCCTCTGAATCACTGCTGGATGACTCTCTTGCAGCCATTGCTGTAGATCAGAAAAGTAGGAGATAAACACAGTACACAGAACAGCTCTTGCTCTCTCCAAGTACAAAGCAATAGTGAGAGAAATGGGTGGGTTTCAAACAATTTGGAAAAAAAAAGTTCTGAACCAATGAAAAGTGTTATATTAAAGTCACATGGTTTGACGCGCTTACGCTACGCGCCCCGGGGCGCGTCCCGGGGCGTGTATCGTAAGCGCATCGGGGCGCTTACGTTGCGCGATCATATGCGCTTCCGGGTGCGCTTACGCGGTGCGTCATAAGACGCATCTCGCGGCTACGCGATACGTGTCTTATGACGCAAGGCGTGGCGGCTACGCGATACGTCACGATGTTGTTTTCGTTCGCGGCAATAGCGCTATCGGGACGCTCATCAGTACGCGCCCCGGGGCGCGCCACAAGATTGCGCTTACCCGTGCGTTCACCTGTCCGCGCCCCGGGAGCGCACCAAAAAGAATTTTTAAAAAAAATGACAGAATTATAAAATCTAAAATTCGATTTAAAATGTATTAATTTTATAAAGATTTGCTATTAAAAAACCTATGAAATTCACTGAAAAAACCATAGGTTATAGACCATATATAGTTAGGAATTAGCATTTACAAAACCTTGAAAATTCACTGAAAAAACCTTAGGTTATAGACCATATATAATTAGGAATTAGCATTTACAAAACCTTGAAAATTCACTGAAAAAACCATAGGTTATAGACCATATATAGTTAGGAATTAGCATTTAGAAAACCTTATTTTACTCACACAAAACCATTGAAATTCCATATATAGTTAGTTGCACTAACTATATATCGCGCACCCACAATCCACTGCTGATGATGTCACATATTACATCATTCATGACATGGTCAGTGACATCACTGATGACATCTCAAATGACATCACTGATGACATCACTGATGACATCTCATTTGACATTACTGATCACATCACTGATGACATCATTCATGTGATGATACGATGAACCTCTTCAGACTCTAATATAACCTTAGATACACTCAGTGTAAACAGACACTCACAGACTGTCACTCATCCATGGAGTTACTCACACACCTAGTCAGTCTTGCAAAGAATCAATCACACCTCCATTTCCTCAACTATATAGTTATACACACCTTACTTATTGAAACATATAATAACACATATTTACTCTGTTATACAATCCCTGATACAAGTTCACAATAATCCATACAGCCACTCACACATTCACTGGCTCTTATGCACAGTTATTTATATATGTCAACTATCACATGTACTGTGTTTTACATATGTACTTACTTTGACATGTAGCACTGAGATATCCATTCACTCACCAATACACTCATGCACACAGTCAACCGCCCATACAGCTGTTTCCACATGCACTTTTGAACCCATACATCTAGTGAATCAACTGCTCACACATCTATGCACAGAGTCATACACCTCCCAGACACCCACACACACACTCAGTCTCCCATACAAATACTTGGCCAACTAATCAATAACCCATATAGTTAGTCATATAGCTAATGATCAACACATGCATCAGATTACAAAACAACAGACACAATGATGCGCAATTTAAAACAGTTTAGTCACTAACCCATGCACTCAGTGAAACACATTTAATCACTCACTTATACAGTCAGTCATGCACCTACTAAATCCTTCATCCAGACTGTGGTAAATAAATAATTAATTACCGGTACTATTTTTCAGTATAATCAATAAAACAGGTAGCTCAATAAATAAGAGTCAGGATTCGAGGTATCTTGAGTCGACAGGCTTTAATCAGGCATAAAGGACAGGAACAGGACAGCCTGTACGGGAAGGGAATGAAGGCAGCTGCCGGGGACAGGGTCTGGGAATTGGCAATTGGCCACTTTTAATATGGGTGTACAGTATATATACTTAAACAAATACATTACATTCAATACAGTAGGCGTAGCAGTAGGCGTGACTCGTAGCAGTCGTGAAAGATAAGGGCAAAATGATGTAACAAGAAGGCGTGTACAGGGCGTATACATAGACATGTGATGTAAACGTAACAGAATATGTCATAAACGGGGCGGAAACATGGAGGGGGCTACCTGAGCAGCTGGGACCTCTAACCTAGTGGTGCGCGCAAATGTGCAATGACGTGTTACCAGGGAGAACTGGGGGCTATGACTTCTGCGCTAGAAGAGGAGACTAAAGTCTGGAGTGTCAGAGCGACATGTAACCAAGGCATATCTAGTATCTGGTGTTTAGAGTACATGTTTGATACTGGTGCATGCATAATTCTACATGTATTGCGTGTGCGAGGAATATTCTATGAATATTAATACAGTATTTCTCTTACATGGAGACATAAAGGCTAGACCATGACGGAAACTATTGATGCGATTCAGTAGCTTAGGAATGCAGAGAAGGAGGGCTGGACTGATAACTAGAAACATAACATACTCTTGGCAGACTGGGAGGCAGAGCCAGGCCGGGCCGGGCACTGCGAGGCATGAAGTAAGCGAAGGGTCAGGGATGCAGGTGGGGGCTGTATCGCTCCTCGGAGAGGGCTCAGGAGACAGGAGCTGAATCTGAGTCCGGGCCCTTTCGAGGCCTAGAAACGGGGACAATTCAATGAATTAACGTGTACACTGTGAAATGTGGCAACGTAGGTTTACATAGGCCTAATATTCGTTGTTTTCACGAAGACTGGAAACTGGCGTACTAGAGATGGACACAACTGTAATTGCGTCTTTTAATCGATCAGAGGGGAATACATGCATATCGATCATGCACATATAACATAAGATGGGGAACACGTAGGCACATACAACATGGCAAAATTTACTTTTCCACATTCCCTCCTTGTGCCCTACGTTTCCATCAGGAAACATCAATATTCATGATACCATCTATCATTTCATATAGCATCATTTGCTCGTCTCGAATTGTCTTGGAACGGGATTTAGGACTAGGAATACAAGAGGTAGCACACATGCCGCAAATCGCAGGGCCACATTGTATACAGAGGCAGCAACTGAATATGATCATTACTGCAATACCTAGGAATGACAATACTTTCCATCCCCAGGCAGATATAATACTCCAGAGCCAACCGGACCATGTCCAGGTGCCTGGATTCTGGTGTAACTGATGGGCAATTTTATGAAGTCTGGTTATAGCTGAATAAACAGACGGCGCGTTATTAGGAATGAAAATGCAGCAACTAGATCCGATGACTCTACATGCTCCTCCTCTATCGGCCAGTATGACGTCAAGAACGAGACGATTTTGGAGCACGACAAATCTCATAGCAGATTGCTCTTCAGTTAAGTTACCTAGAGCAGAAGTAGTCTCATTCACTACTGCTTCAAGGGTTCTGGTTAACCTACGTATTAACTTACTATTCTGGACAGGTCCTATAAAGAAGAAGAAACCTTTATTGAAGTCTTGATACTGTTCTAGAGTAGTTTCGGTTTGATCGACAATTGAGGACTCGATCTCCCTTCTAGGCCTGACGTGTACTAGATGTGTGTTTCTGTGATAATCAGATGGGGCTAGAAAAACTGGTGGCAGTAGGAAGGCAATATAACATGTTCCATCCCAATCGAGGGGCAGACGAACATATGCGGTCTGACCACAAACAAAATAAGAATGACGTGAGGCTTTGAAAATAGATTTCCCACTGTCACTATACTCGACAATAGTAGTACAATCACTATGTCCTACATGTGCGGAACCATTCTTTCTGACACATAATTCGCCTTTGACTGGTAGTACTGAAATAGCAGGCAAATCTGGAGTAGTATCAGACTGAACATTCAGGACCATGAAATTCGAAGAATAATTACCTAAATCATATACTTCATTTTCTAGATCTAACCCTGTTCTATGGGAGAGACCTTGCTTGTCTGGAAAACATGTTCTATTCAGAAGGGACATATCATTGGAGGATGACGTTAACGTGGACCATGCTCCACACGAACCATTATGTGAAAACGGATAAGGAAAGAGTGGCAGAACTCCCTTCGGTGTCTGGAAAGGGGGGAGTCGACCACACACCCAACAATTAGTGGCATTGCTGGTCTGGTGGGAATAGTGTAACATTCTAATGAATGTGTTATTTCGCATAGCAAGACGATAGGATAGCTCGTGAGGAGGCAGATCACTAAATGTGTGCTCTACTGTAGCATTAGAAGACATATTTACATGTGGAACTGGAAAACATAAATGTAAAGCATAACTTGTGCAGGTAACCATAAGACTCAAAAATAACAAAAAACTTAGAACAATGATACATCTTATAGAGTTTTGACTAACTCTCTCACTATGGGGGTCTATCTCATATATGTCAGGAACCTGTTTAACCGTTTCACCCGAGAGGGACTTAGACAATTAAACTGGCTGACTTATTTTACTAGACCGGAGTTTCTGTTTATACTCCTGTTGCGGAGTTTTCTCTAACAAAGGAACTTTGAGTTCAGAGTCTGTTTTTAGGCAGTCTTTAGGAATGAGGCAGTCCTTAGCAAAAGTCTTTTCTGGTAGTCCATGGAATTTCTTTATGTGGGTCAGGTGGACCCAGCCTTTTCTCCCCTCGAGCTTTACTGCAGTCCTTGTTGTTAGCAAGACGAGGCGGGGCTCCTTCCAGCGGGGCTCCAGCGGACATGAACGATCAAAATTCCGCACCAACACCAGGTCGCCTGGAATGACCTCATGCGGTTTCACCTCGGTGTTGTCTGGAAATGCGGCGGCAACCTGTGAACGACAAGAGTGTAGGGCAGACATCAAGGAAGCTAGGTAATCTGTCAGCATATTACTGGAAACATCTGTAATACTGCGGGGTCTAGGTGTACCCCACATGTTTGGGGGGCGGCCGAATACGACCTCATACGGGGACAGACCTGATCTGGAATGTGCAACCATCCTCATATAAAACAAAGCAACTGGCAGGGCGACTAGCCAGTCTACACCTTTCTCTTTACATATTTTTGCAATGCGAATTTTCAGAGTCTGATTATGTCTCTCTACGAGACCGGCTGCTTCAGGATGGCGCACACAATGGAACTTCCACTGGTACCCTAACAGAAGGGAAACATGTTTCATAAGCTCGGATGAGAATGGCTGGCCGTTATCTGAATACACGACCCTAGGGAGTCCATAGCGGGGAAAGAATTCACGAACCAACTGCCTGGCAGTGGTCGCAGCTGTGTAATCTGGAACTGGATATGCTTCTGTCCACCTGGACAAAGCGCATACAACTACGAGGACATACTTGAAACCTCGACATCGCTCCATCTGAATATAATCCATCTGGAGGACTTCAAAAGGGTGGTCAGGAGGTTGGAATCCACCTTGTTCCACCGGGACACTTTTACCTGGATTGAATTGACAACATATCATACAGGTACGGACTTTCTGCTTGGCTGCAGCTCGTAAGTGCTTGTTGAACCAAAGGTTCTGAATACTGTCTAACATAGCTTTTTCTCCTAGATGTGCTGGACTATGTGCGGTATTAATAATGACTTGAACCATAGAGTCGGGGAGAAACCATGTGGCTTTTCCCTTCGTCAACCATCCTTGATCTGTCTGGACCCCTCCTTGTTCGGACCATTTCTTGATTTCTTCGGGAGTAGCGTGTAACTGTATGTCTATGACATCTTGTGTAGGGTCCTTGACTGTCATACAAGTAGTCTGATCTGGAGTGAGTGTCTGTGTCGTGTTAACTGGAATGTCTGGGGTCTGAGCTGTAAGCTTGGCTGTTCGATCTGCTAGATCGTTACCTTGGGAAATAATGTCAGTAACTTTCGTATGTGCCTTGCACTTCATGATAGCGATAGCTGTCGGTAAATGTATTGCATCTAACAGAGCTTGAATGAGGAGACCATGCTGAATCTTGGTTCCATGAGAAGTCATGAAACCTCTCTCCTGCCAGAGCACTCCAAAGTCGTGTACGACTCCGAATGCGTAACGTGAATCTGTATATATGTTTACTTTCAGGTTCTTGGCACGTATGCAGGCTTGGGTCAGAGCAACTAGCTCTGCTGCTTGAGCAGACAGGGTGTCAATACGATGTGTTTCTATAACTTCGGTGTCAGTAGTCACTGCATACGCGGCTACTAGTTCTCCTGTACTTGTTCTCATACATGAACCATCCACATAAAGTGTCAGGTCAGCATTAGGTAATGCAATATCTGTCAGATCTTGTCTTGGCTTTGTCATAGTGTTAACAACTTCCACACAGTCATGTGTGGCAGGATTTGAAGTAACTGACGGTAACAGTGTAGCAGGATTTAGAATGTTGCAGCGTCTGATTTCTATGTGTGGTTGGAACAGTGTCAGTTCATAACCTGTTAAACGTGCAATGGTCAAGTGCTGAGTCTGTGTTCGGTTTAAAAGAACTTCCACGGAGTGTGGAACTTGTACTGTCAGGGAATGTCCTAACACTATGGAATCACTTTGTCTGATAGCTAGAGCTGTGGCTGCAACTGACTTTAGGCACGCAGGCAGAGCCTGGGCTACTGGATCTAATGTGCTCGAGAAATAAGCACAAGGTTTGTACTGTCCTGCTTGATCTTGTGTGAGAACAGATAATGCAGTACCATCACGTTCTGTGACAAAAAGTGTAAAAGGCTTACTGTAGTTCGGTGTTGCTAGAACAGGTGCTTGACATAAGGCTTTCTTTAATTCATTGAAAACAAGTGTATGTTCCTGGGTCCAAGGGAGGACAGTCGATACGGCTGCCTCCTGTGTCGTTAACTGTATCAGTAGCTTGGCTAGAAATGCATACTGAGGAATCCATTGTCTGCAATAAGAAGTGAGGCCAATAAAAGCTCGTACCTCCTTCTGTGTTTTGGGCTGCGGAAGACTCGCTATTAACTGGATACGGTCTGGTGTCAACTGCCTACCCCACTTGGACAGTAAGTGTCCTAAGTATACCACTTGCTGGACACAGAATTGTAATTTGGAAGGGGACACCTTGTGCCCCTGCTCGGCCAGAAAATACAGAACCGTAAGTGACGCACGCTCGCAGTCACGTTCAGAACGGGCTGTGATCAGTAGATCATCGACATACTGGAGCAGGGCAGTGTCAGTTGGCATGTGAATATTGTCTAGCTGTCTCTTAAGTGCTTGACTGTAAATACTAGGACTTTCTGTGAAACCTTGAGGAGCTCGTGTGAATTTATAGCTCCTTCCATTTAAACAAAAACCAAAAAGGTACTGGCTGTCTGGATGAATGGGGACACTGAAAAATGCGTTCTTGAGATCGATAACTGTGAAGAACGTAGCTTCAGAATCAATGGCTGTCAATAGGGATGAAATATCTGGGACTACTGGGTACTGCGGTATGATACATTTATTAAGCTCTCGAAGGTCAATCACTAATCGATATACTGGAGGTGCATTTGGATCAGTACGTTTCAGGACTGGAATGATAGGAGAATTACATACATTGGAGTCAGTTTCTACAACCACTCCTTGAGCAATGAGCTCGTCAATAATTTTGGATAAGGCTGCTACAGCCTCAGGTGGCAATCTGTACTGTCTGATTCGTGGCAAAACTATACCTTGCTTGAGAGTCACACGATGGGGTGTGATATGCATACAACCTACATCAGTTGGACCTTGCGCCCATAAATGCTGTGGTACATTCAATAATCTTGGATCAAAATCACGTAATACATAATGACCTTTAAAGTCTCTGAGAAACAAACGGACCCCTTCTGGGGAGCAACAAATTACTGCACCTAATTCTTTTAATGTTTTGATGCCTAACAAATTTTCTGGACATGATTTCGTAAGTAACAAATCAGTGGTTCGGGACAATGGACCAACTTCTAGAGTAACTGGTTTCGAAATTTCATTAACAATCGGCTTTCCTGAAAATCCAAGGGAAACATTTTTAGAGCCTGAGAGCGGAGCCCCTGGAACCTCGTCATGACTGATGGTAGTCCTACTTGCCCCTGTATCAATCAAAAACTTTCTGTCTTTCCTTAATACTTGACTGTGTACATAGGGACCCTCTTGATCTACAGGTATCTCGATGAGAGGCAAGCCTACCTCCCTCTCTAGGCTGTTTCATGAATACTGTTGATACTCTGGATACTCTGACTGGGCATACTGGTACATTTGCTGGGTAACATGCTGTGTTGCAGCGATAGGCTGCAGTGCTGGAACTGTCTGTTGTGCATTCTGTGGTGGCTGAGAAGTCTGTGAAACTTGTTCTTGTCTAGGCGGACGGGGTCTTTCTTTAGTTTTACCAGTAGCTATGTTGTGTTTCAGAACTGCACACTCGTTTATAAAATGACCTGGCTGTTTACAATAATTGCAAGTCCCTTTAACGGGAGCCGCAGGATGACTGGCTTGATTCGGACCCCTCTTCTGACTGTCTTGTGGAACAGATTGTGCAACTAATACTTTCATTTTCGTGTCTTTCATACGTCTCCTTTCGTGTTCTTGCTCTTCCCTGATTCTGTTCTGGTGATACTGGAGCATTTGTAACATTTGTGACGGAGTATTAGCTTGCCAACTACTTTCGACTTTCAATACTCGATTTTTAACTTGTGGACTTGAATTCTCGACTAGTTTGGTAACAAAAAGATGAGGGTACGATTCACTACTTGTTTTCAGACCACTGTTAATAATAAAACATTTTTCAAATCTAGAATAAAAATCACTAGTGTCTTCATCCTGTTTCTGTTTACAAGCTGAGATTGCATCCCAATCTTCCTTTTTCGTGGCTAGTAATCTTGGCAAAACCTGTATCAATAACTCGGGCAATTCCTTAACTTTACCCCCAAGACCGGTACCTGGTACTCGGGAGGTATCTTCAGCTTCTAGAGCTGTCCAATCTATCTTTTTCTCTCCCACCTCCCATTCTTTTTCCTTGAGTTTTTCATATACCCCTGCGGGCAACAGGACCTTTAACATTTTAATGATATCAGGATACGTGTATTCTCCCATACGGAGCATGTCTTTTAATTCTCGATGGAACCCTGCTGGATCTTTGTTGTGACAGGGAATTAACTTTTTCATCTCTAAGAGTTCCATCTTTGTGATAGGGGTGTAAACAAATACTCGTTCTAGATCACCACCCGTTGTCCTAACTGGGTGTACTTCTCGTAACGGATGCTGTCTATCTATGTAAAATGATTTACTTTCTGGAGGTGAGACGTGAACAAAATGCGGATTCAGAAACGTTCGATATTTGTGGCGCTGTTCTAGAATGATACTAATTAAATCAGTACCTAGACCTCTCCATCTATACTGGAGTAACTCGTTCAAAACATCATGTAACGGACCTGGATCAGAATGCTGTCCCTCATACAGTGTAATGAGGTGCTGGATCATATACATACCCACCAGTCGCTGCTCGGCTGGGGGCAGTTTCAGAAACATTTGTGCCACTATTTCGTCTGGAAAAGTGGTAGAATCAGTAGTCCATCGGACTGCTGATCGGGCTAATTCTTGTTCATGCATGGTACTAAGTTCACTATAACCGATTCGTGATTTCAGAATGTGATCGGTAGCTTGAAATACTTGCTCAAGAGAACCTTGTTCTGGTGCTGGAGGAGGGAAAACTTTCTTGTGTTCTAGGCGTGAATGTCGGTCGGGAAGTCTAGTTCTACCTACATACGCTATTCTGGAGGGATTCTCGTCGTCTACCTCTTCGGTAGGAGAGTTGTCTTCTTTCTCGGTTACTCGTGCTGCTTCTCGTTTCTCGTGTAACTTTATTATTTCCCTACGGATTTTCTTGTACATACTCTCTATACAGTTCTGTGTCTTGTGTCTTCCCTCGGCTATATGGTCACTCCACCTGGTCAGGACTTTCATTTCTTCCGGATCTTTATCCGGATAATCTTGTTCTCTTATTAAACAATTAATTAGAAATTTTAGAAGCATGAGCTGAATCTCAACTTTTCTTTGAGTCATGGCCTCGCCAATACTTCCTGGATCTGCTCCTGTACGGATGAAACGATATATTCTGTCTAGATAACCTTTCATATTCGGTAGGGTGTCCAAATATTCGGTCACCCGTCTTACACGCAATGAATACAGGACCATATCATCATCGCCTGGGACTGGATCATAACGGCATTCGGTAAGAGCTCGCTTGATATCGGGAACTGACTGGAGTTTGGGCGAACGCTGTAACGCTCGTTCATGTAGCTCGAGAAGTGTCAGACGTCTGTGTTGAGGCGGGGTTCCAGGAGGACTTCCCCCCGTGGCCCCTAGACTAGAAGCGTCGACGGGTACTGTACGTGCTGGGAGAGTGACTGATGTAGCAGGTACATGTACTGTAGGCTGAACCGGGGGTACCGTAACAGGTGCTGTAACGGGTGCCCCGGTGGCTGGAGGAACAGGAATTACATTATTTACAGGAGCAGGCGGAGCAGGATTTGCATATTCTGGGACTGGGTCGTCCAAATAGGACGAGAGAAAAATATCAGCTGCGGTCGGTTTGTGACGTAGCTTAATCGGAACTAATGGCGGCGGAAAATTACATGGTGCTTCCGGGGTTGCTTTCGGCAAGCCCTCGGCAAGAAGAGGATACATACCCTTTATAAGGGCATTTCTCTGTCTGTCTGACTGTTCGGCTTTAACTCGTTCACCTACTTCGATTAATTCCCTTTCTTGGGCTCTTTCTGAGGATTCCCTACTTAATTCTGTTTTTCTGATTTCTTTTTCGGTTCTTCTATGAGATTCTTTGCGCCATAACTCGATGGCATCTTTCTGGGACTGTCTGGATTTCTTTTTCCATAATGCTTCTTCTACTCGCATGATGCACTCGGCATCCCATGTACCTGACATGGGCCATCTATATTTCTCTTCTAATTCCTTGGTGTACTCCACCCATAAGTCTAGATATAATATGGCACTAAAGCCATGCTTATGATACATAAAATGACCTGGACTGTCCCTAGGCGGGACAGGAACTGCTTCCTCGAGTAGACCTTTTCTGGTTTTTAACTGACATAACTTCGAGAATAGAGGCATAGTTTAGGCTGGAGTCTGGACTCAATACAATACACGATAAACACAATAATAACTGGAAAAACAAATCACTCATACCACGACATTGAAAACACATGGAATAACATTTAGAATAACAGTTCGAACAGAATATTACCTGGTATACTGAGAACAGAACACATGAATTTCTCGAGAACAGAACTTGCTAGAATGACTAGATGTACTGCTAAAACAGCACGAAACTTACCGGTCCCATAAAGAGACACGTCAGGACCCGCGTCCACCTAGGTGAACACTTCGTGTTGGATCTGCGTACCCAAACCCACGGACCAGAGACAAATTAATTGACCCTGTCTAGATACTACCCCAGCAACGGTACTCACCGGGCAGCAAGAACGGAAGGCCTCGGACTGGACTGGACTGGACTGCTACGACGACGGACTACGAACTTCGGACTTCAGTTACAGGTGGGCCTCTGGATACCTCGGACCTTGGACTCTCGGCTTGGGCTCTGGTCGGGACTCGCCGCGTTCCTCACCGCCTCGTCTGGATGCTGGACCGCAACCTCCGTCTTCTCCGTGGGCCTGAGGGATACTTGAAGCAGAAATATCTGCACGTGCACGGTATGGTTCCGTCACGGCTGCAGAGGATCAGGGGGCCTGCGTGGCTTCTCCGGCGCGTGGGGAAAGGGCAAGTCCCTATTCGGGCGCCATTATGTGGTAAATAAATAATTAATTACCGGTACTATTTTTCAGTACAATCAATAAAACAGGTAGCTCAATAAATAAGAGTCAGGATTCGAGGTATCTTGAGTCGACAGGCTTTAATCAGGCATAAAGGACAGGAACAGGACAGCCTGTACGGGAAGGGAATGAAGGCAGCTGCCGGGGACAGGGTCTGGGAATTGGCAATTGGCCACTTTTAATATGGGTGTACAGTATATATACTTAAACAAATACATTACATTCAATACAGTAGGCGTAGCAGTAGGCGTGACTCGTAGCAGTCGCGAAAGATAAGGGCAAAATGATGTAACAAGAAGGCGTGTACAGGGCGTATACATAGACATGTGATGTAAACGTAACAGAATATGTCATAAACGGGGCGGAAACATGGAGGGGGCTACCTGAGCAGCTGGGACCTCTAACCTAGTGGTGCGCGCAAATGGGCAATGACGTGTTACCAGGGAGAACTGGGGGCTATGACTTCTGCGCTAGAAGAGGAGACTAAAGTCTGGAGTGTCAGAGCGACATGTACCCAAGGCATATCTAGTATCTGGTGTTTAGAGTACATGTTTGATAGAATCCAAAAGTTATCAGGGCAAAGACTAATAGACATTAAGACTGGTGCATGCATAATTCTACATGTATTGCGTGTGCGAGGAATATTCTATGAATATTAATACAGTATTTCTCTTACATGGAGACATAAAGGCTAGACCATGACGGAAACTATTGATGCGATTCAGTAGCTTAGGAATGCAGAGAAGGAGGGCTGGACTGATAACTAGAAACATAACATACTCTTGGCAGACTGGGAGGCAGAGCCAGGCCGGGCCGGGCACTGCGAGGCATGAAGTAAGCGAAGGGTCAGGGATGCAGGTGGGGGCTGCATCGCTCCTCGGAGAGGGCTCAGGAGACAGGAGCTGAATCTGAGTCCGGGCCCTTTCGAGGCCTAGAAACGGGGACAATTCAATGAATTAACGTGTACACTGTGAAATGTGGCAACGTAGGTTTACATAGGCCTAATATTCGTTGTTTTCACGAAGACTGGAAACTGGCGTACTAGAGATGGACACAACTGTAATTGCGTCTTTTAATCGATCAGAGGGGAATACATGCATATCGATCATGCACATATAACATAAGATGGGGAACACGTAGGCACATACAACATGGCAAAATTTACTTTTCCACAAGACACTTATACATCCACTCATTCTTCAATATGTAAGACATATTTTAACTTTACAGAAACATACAGTCACTGGATGTTGTCATCAGTGATGTCATCAGTGATGTCATTTGAGATGTCATCAGTGATGTCATCAGTGATGTCACTGACCATGTCATGAATGATGTAATATGTGACATCATCAGCAGTGGATTGCGGGTGCGCGATATATAGTTAGTGCAACTAACTATATATGGAATTTCAATGGTTTTGTGTGAGTAAAATAAGGTTTTGTAAATGCTAATTCCTAACTATATATGGTCTATAACCTATGGTTTTTTCAGTGAATTTTCAAGGTTTTGTAAATTCTAATTCCTAACTATATATGGTCTATAACCTATGGTTTTTTCAGTGAATTTTCAAGGTTTTGTAAATGCTAATTCCTAACTATATATGGTCTATAACCTATGGTTTTTTCAGTGAATATATATATATATATATATATGTATATATACATATATATATATATATATATATTCACTGAAAAAACCATAGGTTATAGACCATATATAGTTAGGAATTAGCATTTACAAAACCTTGAAAATTCACTGAAAAAACCATAGGTTATAGACCATATATAGTTAGGAATTAGCATTTAAAAAACCTTATTTTACTCACACAAAACCATTGAAATTCCATATATAGTTAGTTGCACTAACTATATATTGCGCACCCGCAATCCACTGCTGATGATGTCACATATTACATCATTCATGACATGGTCAGTGACATCACTGATGACAACATCCAGTGACTATGTTTCTGTAAAGTTAAAATATGTCTTACATATTGAAGAATGAGTGGATGTATAAGTGTCTGGACGAAGGATTTAGTAGGTGCATGACTGAATGTATGAGTGAGTGATTAAATGTGTCTCACTGAGTGCATGGGTTAGTGACTAAACTGTCTTAATTTGTGCATCATTATGTCTGTTGTTCTGTAAACTGCTGCATGTGTTGATCAGTAGCTATATGAGTAACTATATGGGTTATTGATTGATTGCCCAAGTATTTGCATGGGAGACTGAGTGTGTGTGTGGCTGGATGGGAGGTGTGTGACTCTGTACAGATCAATGTGTACTTGTATCAATGATTGTATAAGAGAGTAAGTATGTGTTAGTATATGGTTGAAAACGTAAGGTGCTCTATGTTTAACTGTATAGAGTAGAAAATGGAAGTGTGATTGATTCTTTACAGGACTGACTAGGTGTGTGAGTAACTCCATGGATGAGTGGCAGAGTGTGAGTGTCTGTATAGGTGTATGAGTGCATATGATTGTGTTGTAAACATGAGTGATTGTATGTATGAATGATTGTATGGGTGAATGAGTGAATGTGTGTGTAGACGTAGGAATCAGTGAGTACGTATGTAGTAACTAGTATTGGTGTGTCAATGGTTTCAAAAATTATACTCTGTTTTTAACACTGGGTGAAACAGAGGTTATATTAAAATGTGAGGAGATGCATTGTATTGTCACATGAATGATATCATCAGTGATGTGGTCATTGATGTCAAATGAGATGTCATCAGTGATGTCATTTGAGATGTCATCAGTGATGTCATCAGTGATGTCACTGACCATGTCATGAATGATGTAATATGTGACATCATCAGCAGTGGATTGCGGGTGCGCAATATATAGTTAGTGCAACTAACTATATATGGAATTTCAATGGTTTTGTGTGAGTAAAATAAGGTTTTTTAAATGCTAATTCCTAACTATATATGGTCTATAACCTATGGTTTTTTCAGTGAATTTTCAAGGTTTTGTAAATGCTAATTCCTAACTATATATGGTCTATAACCTATGGTTTTTTCAGTGAATTTCAATGGTTTTTTAATAGCAAATATCATAAGCTGTCGAATGTCAAGTACGTGGTAAGAATTTTTTTTTTCGTGTTTATGCACACTGATCTGCTTTGATTGCTGCCCCCCACCCCTCATTTCTATTAGGAGTACTCTCTCTTTGCAGATAGTGAAGGGTAGTTAACGCAGCCCTTTCCCCCTTTGTAATCCGTCGTGCCTGCTTCTCTCTCCATTTGATTGATTGTTCTCTTTGGTTCATTCTCTATTTACAAACAAGCACAGAGTCGCAATACTCTGTTTAGTCTTTGCAGATAGCGAAAAATCGTGTAAAAAAACAAAAGGAATCGAGCAAAATCAGTAGGCCACTAATGGGATCTCTTTTTGACCTCGCTAAAATAGAAACATTAGGAACAACCTGTTGAAAATAGCAATGCGTATGTACATAAGCGGCGTTCATTTGTGTTCACAGTACCCCTTGTTGATTGTTTCAATCGAGCATTGAATTGTTCGATGTTAATTCTCTTAAGGATCTTCTCTACCTGCAAACGAGGAAGAATAGGAATATTCTCTCTCCCTTTGCAGATAGTGAAGGGTAGGTAACGCAAGCCTTTAACACGTCGTACCTATTTCATTCCTCATTGATTGATTGATTGTCCGAACATTGACTGTTTGGGAATTAGTTCTTTTTGGAGGTATTCCCTGTTTGCAAATAAACGTAGGAAAATCTTTGCAAGTAGTGAAAGGGTACGTAATGCGGACCTTTCTCCCCCGTTGTAATCTATCATGCCTATCCCCACTGATTGATGCACCTGTTTCACCCGGACCATTTACTAGACATACGTCATCTGGCCCGACCAGAGAGCACCCCTAGTGAAAAGGACATATGCAATAATAACGAAGTGATCACTGTATCCTGTTAACAGAAACTTTAGCATGAAACAACCTGGAAAGAAAAGAATAGGAAAACGAAAATCAGTAGGCCACTGATGAACATGAACTTTTATTAAACAACGAACAAAGAAACGATAACATAACGTAATGATAAAACCTATTAATGTCCTAGAAACAAGAAAACGTTAAAATATGCCAGTGGTGAGAGACCAGAAAAACAGTAAGAGAAACCAAATCACCCCTCGCTGTCCCACCGCCTGCCACGCCAAAAAAATCGATAGACTAGGGAAAATGCAAGTCAGTAGAACATCCGCCCCCACTCTGGAAACTTCCAAGGTGGGGCAGGGTTCCGGCTACGCCCAGCCGGGAGCAGCCCATATAAGGCAGGTCCTGCTGCCACGCCTCGGCCAGGAGATCCTAACGTAGGGTGTAGCCGGAGGAGAGGCCGAGACCAACGGGACCCGGCCAGGGGATTGCCTTTACAACGCTGAACAGTTGCAGGGGGGGGGGAATGTCTCCTCGACCCTCCCCTCTCTCTCCCAGTCCGGCCGCGGTGGCCCTTGAGAGTTGCAGGTAGTCCCGCCACATGCTCTTCCGGTCCGGCCACCAACGGTCGGGGGGCCGAGGCCGACGGAATCCGGCTGCAGCCGATAAACCAAGAAACCCGTTCATGGGGCCAGAGCCAGGGGCGTCCGGCCGACATCCACCGGAAGCCCGGCCCGAAGACGGACGGGACACTTCTTTCTTTTATAATGGCTGCGACAACACTGGGGGGGGATGTCTTGCACATGCCTCCGACCCCCCCCTCGTCCTCATCGCCTGGTCCGGCCATAACAAATCTCAAGCGAGACGCCGTGGGGTGCACTGGGAGGGAGAGACGGTGCGAACAGGCCTCTCCCGCCTCCCCAGTGTAGGCTTCCCAGCTGCACCCTCAGCGGTCCAGGCGCCCGGAAAAGAGTTCTTCCACTGTGGCCATGCTGCAACGTCTCGCCCGGCAGGGTGGAGCCCGTCCGTTCATTTGACCCCGCGATCGCCAGTAGCTACCGAACTCTCAAAATGGCGGTCGACCTGGCAAGAGCGGGCCCAGCATAAAGAAATGGCCCGGTCACTGGTTGACTCCACCACCGTAGTCCTCCACGACCTTGAAGATTCTAGAGGAGCCGCGGGAGTCTCCCACCCCCGATGGGGAATGACTGCCATGATCACCCGTGGAGTGACGAAACTGTATCCGCGGGACGTCGGCGCCAGCCTCACTTTGAATTACTAGAATCCTGCAGACCTCACTTCCGGTGAAAGCACAGTGTGACCCGGTAGGAAAAATTGTTGCACCCCCTCCCCTTTTTGACTGATAGTTCAAACCACCGATCCTTTCCTTTGCCCTTTTAACGGAACTTTGGACTGCCTCCCCCTCTTTTACATTTTCTAGAGAAAACAAAACATTAACCACTACATTAGCATAGCAGTTGACACCAGAACTGTTTTCAAATTGAAAACCAACAACATCTTCAACAGAATCCTTTTTGTTTCTGCTGTGACCCTGCTCCAGCACAGTCATTGTCCCCAGCAGTAATTCTGCAATGCCGGTAAGAATAGCTGTGGTGCCTACTGGACTCACTCACCCCCGCGGCGCCCCACGCCGTTATTTGCTGGGCGGCAACTTGCTAGACATCACCTTCGTGACATCCAGATTTCAGCGCGTTCTGCTGCCTTGGAACTATTCGCACAACAGACCGCTACTGACAAGAATATTTCATTATTGGTGCTGTCAATTTCAATAAATCTATTGGATAATTCAAAATAAATTGCCACGGTCTCTTCGTTGTTTAAATGTTTTTACTGTTTTTGTTTTGTTGTATATATTTATATGTTATTAAAGTTTTATATTCCTACTACTTTGTTGGAGTGCTATATATTTTTTATGTGACACATAATTGTAAAAACTTTGATGTACAAAGAGTCATTCCTGGAATCTTCCGCTTCAGGCTCGGTCCCCTCCCCAATCACAATACAGGATAGTTTTCAGATAGTAGGAACACGTGTGGTGTGACGGATCTCATCGGGTGTGGGCCTTGATCTACTATAACTCCTTTGAAGAGGGGTGATTCTTTACAGCTGGGGCCATAAACTACATCTGCAGGGCTAGCTGATAGCCTGGACAATCGGACACAGAGGAAGAGGAGTGTCACAGGGTGCGGTAGTGAATAGGGCGAAAGGGAGGTGTCGGGCGGGCACAGTGTGATTCTCAGGGAAGAGCAGCGCAGATGGGGGGAGGTTTATTGCCCATGCATAAGACAGAGAGCGGGGGTGACCAGTGCCTGGGGAAGATGCTTGCGAGGGTGAGGAGCCATGCTACGAATCGACAGCGTGCAGAGAGTGGGTCTGGTCAAGACATCTAAAATGGCTGCCGTGCACGACAAAAGTGTGGCATTTCAAAAAAGGCAAGATGGCGCAGACAATGTTTTTCAACACTTCCTCATTTCCTTCGAATCGAACGTTAACAGACGTTGGGGCATATTACCAAAGTTAAGCGATATTTATCGCTAACGATGCTTACCAACCAATTTTTTACCACTAAGCATCGTCAGAAATTATCGAAGATAAACCTTACTATTATCAAGGTTTATCGCAAATGCGATAATAAACGGCCGCAATGCATGAATATCGCTAAAAACTCAGCGATATTCATGCATTACCGAGCTAATACTCTTAGCCATGTTATCCACCTCCCATTGGATAACATGGCTAAGAACTGCTCAGGGCAGGTGTTACTTTTTGGAGATATTCGCGCTTAGCGCGAATATCTCCAAAAGTTGGTAATAGGAGATAGATATCTTGCATGTTGTAATGCAAGTTATTGTGGTATATGGAACTCATACCATAATCTCTCAGGAAAGCAGAAACTGATCCTTTTGGGACCGCCTAAAAAGGCCTAGGGGGTGAGGAGTACTCTACTTTGCCCCCTTTTCACGTTCCGAACTATTTTATTTTACTCTCTTCTGTAATTACACAAAATACCAGCGATAAGATGCATCGGAGACACACAGTGAGAGAAAGGAGGCCGGAGATGAAGAAGACATGTCAAATACACATTGGAGATAATATAGTGGCAGAAGGGAAGTAAATATGAGTAAACTTACCATGTAACATAAAAATGTTGCACTCTATACTATAAGTCTCATTTTATACTACAATCACTTCGCTACAACCTCATAAATTAAAAATAAAAATAAATAATGTCTCAAACAATTTTTGATTTCTAAATATAAATTTATTCTTCAAAATTTTCTAAATTTGAAACAACTAGTAACATGTCCTCATCAGTAATTTCCTCTTCAATCATCTCATCTGGAATCTCCTCATTAAAAGTCTGCAATGATGATTCTTGTAACTCTATGGTCTCCAAACACTCGATAAATTCGCCATCAAGAGATTGATCAAAAAAATCATTCAAGTCATCTCCTCCTTCTGACAATATTTCATTATTGGTGCTGTCCATTTCAATCAATGTAGTGGAATCATTCAAGTCATCTCCTCGTGACAATATTTCATTATTGGTGCTCTCAATTTCAATCAATGTAGTGGAATCATTCAAGTCATCTCCTCCTTGTGACAATATTTCATTATTGGTCCTGTCCATTTCAATCAATCTAATGGAATCATACAAGCCATCTCCTCCTTGTGACAATATTTCATTATTGGTGCTCTCAATTTCAATCAATGTAGTGGAATCATTCAAGTCATCTCCTTGTGACAATATTTCATTCTTGGTGCTGTCCATTTCAATCAATCTAATGGAATCATACAAGTCATGTCCTCCTTGTGACAATATTTCATTATTGGTGCTCTCAATTTCAATCAATGTAGTGGACAATTCAAAAGAAATTGCCACGGTCTCTTCATTGTGAGCCATTTTATTTTGAAATTGCTTGCTGTAAATTGCAGAAAAAAATAATCACTTTCATTTATCGTTTTTAGTAATACATAATATAAAACTAACTTCATCAAGTATTTAGTATAACAGAAGGACTGCAAATAAATAACAGAAAACATTTTTCAAATTATCTTCAAGTGTACAACATAGTTCCCCTTACAAATTAACAACTCACCTTTTTAAAAGTAGCAGAAGTGTTAGTACTGTGTAAATCAAACACCAGAAATTCACCACCAAAAATTCCTCACAAATGTACCTCAGACAGTAGTATCACAAAATGGCTGTGGTTTCCTCTCATTTGACATATATACATAACCAATTAACTTTCATCACACACAAATACAAAACCAAAGTAACATTTTAATTGGTTCTAAATTTCAACACTTTCAAATGTGTTTTCCCCATGCAATTTTCCATAGGACATTTACATACGTCTACAGCCTGAATGGCTGAACGGAATTACACCAAACTTGGCAAAATGGTACATCAAACCTAAGAGGTCAGGAAGGATCTACTATGCCCCCTTATGGTCATTTCCCCCTTCGCTTTGGCCTCCTCTTGTCTCTCAATCCTACCGAGAGACAAGATGGCGGCCGCTACGGACTGTTTGGAATGTTGACAGACGCCGGAGAACCAATCAGCTTCGCAAAGCTCCGTAACGCGAAAAGTACGCGAAGCGGAGCGCTGTTACAGATATATATCTTTTTTTGAACGTTAATTTCTCAAAATCCACTGGAGCACATATATTGAGACCTAGCAAAGGCACATCGGGCTACCAGTCCCTAATATTTTGCCAAGTTTCGTGCAAATCCATTCAGGTGTTCGATTATTATTATTATTATTTTTTTTTGCCCCGCGGGGCCCTTTTAAAACCTCCACATCAAACCTAGGGGGTCAGCGAGGATCTACTATTCCCCCTTATGGTCATTTGCCCCTTCGCTTTGGCCTCCTCTTGTCTCTCGATCCTACCGAGAGACAAGATGGCGGCCGCTACGGACTGTTTGGAATGTTGACAGACGCCGGAGAACCAATCAGCTTCGCTTCACAAAGCTCCGTTGCGCGAAAAGTACGCGTCCTAGGACGCTGCCCGGTCCGCTGTTACAGATATATATCTTTTTTTAAACGTTAATTTCTCAAAATCCACTGGAGCACATATATTGAGACCTACAAAAGGCACATCGGGCTACCAGTCCCTACAATTTTGCCAAGTTTCGTGCAAATCCATTCAGCCGTTCGGGCTAAAAGTGAGGCCAACCGCCCTATGGAAAACTCAATGTTAAAAACACGTTTTGGGACCCCCCTTTTTTCTCGGCCCCCCCTTGACGAACCCCCCCCAAATTTTCAAGGGCTGCTCAGAAACAAAATGTGCCATTTTCCTGAAAATTTCAGCCAATTCCGTCCACAAACGCCAAAGTTATTAGACATAGAATTTTCAAAAAACCCATAGAGAAAAAATCCTAACTATATATACCTACTGGCGACCGCCAGTAGGTAATATATATATATATATATATATATATATATATATATATATATATATATATGTATATATATATATATATAAATATATATATATATATTAATTCACTGGAAAAACCATAGGTTTCAGCCACGTTATAGTTAGGAGTTAGCATTTAAAAAACCTTAGAAATTCACTGAAAAAACTATAGGTTTCACACATGTTATAGTTAGCTCGACATTTCACTCATACAAAACCATTGAAATGCCCCCGTTATAGTTAGTTCAGCTAACTATAACTCGCGCGCCCGCAATGCACAGCTGATGACTTCACATATTACATCACTCATGACATGGTCAGTGACATCACTCATGACATCACTGATGACAACTCAAATGTCCAGCTAACTATAACATGTGTGAAACCTATGGTTTGTTCAGTGAGTTTCTAAGGTTTTTTAAATGCTAATTCCTCACTATAACATGGCTGAAACCTATGGTTTTTTCAGTGAATTTGCAAGGTATTTTAAATGCTGATTCCAAACTATAACGTGGCTGAAAACTATGTTTTTAGATGATAATTTTTAAATGTATTCATTATTATATTTATTTTTTTTATACTAATTTCCTACATTTTTATAACAATTATTTTTAGTTATTTTATTTTTTAATTTACGTTACATATTTTTAATGTAAAATAATAAAAAAACTAAATTCAAAAATAATTTTTTTATTAATTGAATTTTTTTTCCCAACATATTAAAAGTAAATTCTATACATTTCCTTTTTGCATTTTTTTGGGTAATCATACGGTAAGCGTACGGTGATCGCACCATCCTTTGTACTGGTAATCCTACTCAGCGCGTACCCGTGCATACGTTACGAATACGTTTTGACGTTGCACGTCGCATCCGCGCTTTCCGGTGACGTCATGTATGTTTGTATGGCACCCAGTAAGCGTACTGCGCGAAAGTTTCTAATTGTTTAAAAAGATATATTTATGTACTTAATGTAAATATTAAGGTAAGATATTATCTGCGATGATTATGAAAATAGAATTTATTGAGTTTTAATAAGCGTATATTACTTTTAAAAGCAATTACGCAAATCGCGGCGTACGTCATCCGTACGTGCAGCGTAAGCGCACCCTACGCATATGCCTTGTGACTTCAAAACAAGACATTTGATTGCTTCATAACACTTCCTTTTCCAACTGTTGAAAGACCTCACCCATTTCAATCATTTTTCTTTGACTTTTTCAGGAGAACCATCTCTTCTCTGGAGCTCTTGTCATTTCGCAAAACAACTGTAATATGGCTGCACTTCTGGAATCCTTTTCAGTACATTCATCAGAGGAGGAATTTGCAGCTGAGGAGCCACAGGAAAAAAGAAAAGAAGCAGTAATCTGGAAGTTTTTCACTTTTCCAGAAGGACAGAAAAAAGTGAATGCACCAAAGGTCACCTGCAAAATCTGTGACACTACACTCTCCAGAGGTGATCCATGTAAGAAGTATTCATTTGGGACAGCAAGCATGGTGCGACATGTAAAAAACTTCTATCCTTGCAATTATGCGAGAGATTGCTCTGATAGGCTGCCGGACAATCCTCCATCTGCTGTTCCAAGCACTTCAAGAGCACCATCCACAGAGGCAAGCAGTCCACATCCGGATATCTGACTGGATTTTGCTGACTTAGTCATCCATTGCAAATTTTGCAATGAGATTCTCCGCTATGGGGAGTAGCCTATTGACTTAATTATCTGGCGCAAACAGTAGCACCGTGGCTCACAACGCTATTTTTTTTTGTTTATTTGTTCCTGTTGAACACTTTTTTTGTTTGCAGTTTCTTTTTTTGCGTTTAAAAAAATAAATAAATAAAAAAATAAAAAAAAAATTGAAAAAATCACACAAAAAATTAAAAACAAAAAAGACAAAAAAAATTATCTTTTCAGAACTAACTTCACTGGTCAAAAAAATATTAATAATAATAAAATCATTTGTAGAGCGCCTGGTTACACTATATCAGTGTGTCCCCGCACTATGGATGTAGTCCACCAGGAAGGTAGAACTTCAGAAGATCGGCAGCATATGGAGGTTGGAAAACACCGTTCCAGAGGTTAATCCTTAGGAAAGAAGTGCGTTTTGAGTTTAAGGCGGAACCTTGCTTCCGACGGCTCCATTCGGAGTTCAATGGGGAGTTCATTCCATCGTTTGCAGGCTAGGTACCTAAAAGAGCGAACTCCCATTCGCGCTTTGTGGATGCGGGGGACCTGGAACTGCATGCTTCCAAGCGATCTCAAATTGCGTTTAGGGAGGTGAATGGTCAACAGCTTTAGGAGATAGATAGGGCCTTTTCCTTGTGCAATGCGGTGGGTAATGCACAATGTTTTGAACAAGATGCGTTCTCGTATGGGGAGCCAGTGAAGAGTCACCAAGGCTTGCTTCCCTGATGTCCTTCTAGGCAGATTCAGGACAAGTCGAGCCGCCGCATTTTGAAAACATTGGAGTTGTTGTATCCCTTTCGTGTTCAAACCAATGAAAAAGGAAGTCCAGATGGGGAGTGACTAGGGCATGTATCAGCGTTTTCCTTGTTTTGATGGGAAGAAGTTCTAGAACTTTGCGTATGGTTTTCAGGACGCCATAGCATTTGCCTGACAGCCTACCGATGTGCTGTCCAAAAGAGAGACTAGTGTCCAAGAGGACTCCTAAGTTCTTCACCAATGCTGAGGGGGTCGGTGTAGGCCCAAGCTCAGAAGGCCACCAAATCGATGACCAGATAGAAGGTGCCCTCCCGATCACTAATAACTCGGTTTTATTCCCATTAAGGCGAAGGCGATTATTATTCATCCAACCAGCTAAAGCCGTAAGACAGGTGGAGAAATTGGCTGCCGCCTCAGCCTGGCTTTTGGATAAGGTGATCACCAATTGTGTATCATCGGCGTATGAGACAATATCCACTCCGTATGATTCCACAATCCGTGCAAGGGGCTCCATGTAAAGATTGAATAACGTAGGGCTCAGACTCGAGCCTTGTGGCACCCCTTGCCTTAGGCACCGAGGTTTTGAATGGGGGCAGTACACTTGGAAACTTCTATCCATTAAGAATGAACATAGCCACTTATGAGCCGGTCCCACCACTTCAATTTCAGTGAGGCAAGTCAACAGCGTGGTGTGCCAAACGGTATCAAAAGCCGCACTCAGGTCTAATAATACCAAAAGCTGCTGTCTGTCCCTCATCTACTTTTTGCCGGACAATCTCCGTAGAAAAGAGGAGGGCGGTTTCTGTTGAGTGACTGGCCCTGAGGCCAGATTGGGACGGATGGAGAAGATGGCCTTCTTCCAAAAACTTCATAAGCTGGATATTGGCTATTTTTTCCACTACCTTCATGCAAAATGGAAGGAGCGAGATGGGATTCTCTGATTGAGATATATTAAGGTTTGCTTTCTTTTTTAAAGGGATAACCTGGTCCCTTTTCCAGTCATCAGGCACATGGCTTTCCTTAAAGGAGAGAAAGGCCACATGACCTATATGGTTAATTAGAACTTCCAACTGGTTCCTAAAACTCTTGGGCTATATTTCTATGATAGTGTGTAAAACTTTGTTTGAATGAATGTGTAGTGCATAAATAACTGAATGAATATGTTAGTAGTGTATGGTGAATGTGAAAGTTCAGAACTATAATGAAGTGCTACAGCATAAATCTATAAAGTGCTTACTTATAGTATACTGTAGTACTTCCAAAGCACTTGAATGTAACATATGTACATAAATATGTAAGTTTTAGGGGCAGATTTATAACCCCTTCTTGCCTCTTTTACAGCACCGTTGCATCACTTTTGTGATGTAGCGGTGGTGCAAAACATGCGCCATGGTGTGTGGTATTTACAATGTGACGCATCTGAGAGGTGCATCACATTGTAAATCCCTGTACCAGAAGGAGGCATTCCTGCGCGGGGGGGTGGTGTTCCGGCGCAGGAACACCTCCTAAAAGTGGCTGAGTGAAATCAACAAGATTCCACTTTGTCCCTTTTGGGCTCATGCTGGGTCAAAACCCTGCACCTCCTTGAAGCAGGCGAAAAGATTGACACAGCATTCTGAGCTTTGGGCCCCCAGAGCATTGCTGGAGATGTGTTACACTTGCGACACAACTCAAGCAATGGGCTGCCTCTACAGCACAGATGCATCACATAACTGTGCCACTTTTGCCCCATGCTACACCACATTGTAAATACGGCACATCCATGGTGGTGGTGTCATGGTGCTCAATAACTGGCATATCCCTGGGGATGTGCCAGTTATTGCATATCTGCCTGTTAGTGTTTTAATGCAGTCAATGGATTACTATACACTGATGAATGGCTCACTACAAAACTAAAACAGAAGTGACAGAGTGGTGGAAGTGTAAGGATACAGACTGGGGAGATCAAGGTACAAAATACAAGTTTGCAGGTGCATAGAACACTGTATACATAATCTATAGGGGTTTGTAGCAGTCCATGGCCTAAGGCCTACTTTGCGGCATGAGTACTTAGATACTGAGTAGATGATTGCAGTTCTGCAAGGAAAGTGACTTACTGAATTTATATCAGCTTCAGTTTTAGCACAGTGCATAGATAAGCATATACAGCTGAATGGCTCACTACAATACTGAAAAAGCAATGTCAGAGTGTTTGGTGGAAGTATAAGGATACAGACTGGTGAATTGAAGGTATAAAACACAAGTTTGCAGATACATAGAAGATTGCATGCATAGTGTATAGGGGTTTGAAGCAGTCCATTCCCTAAGGCCTATGGTAATGCATGAGTACTTAGGTACTGAGTGGATGATTACAGTTCTGCAAGGAAAGTGACTAACTAAATTTATAACAGCTTCAGTTTTGGCACAGTGTATAGATAAGCACATACTGCTGAATGGCTCACTACAATACTGAAACAGCAGTATCAGAGTGTTTGGTTGAAGTATAAGGATACAGATTGTGGAATTGAAGGTATAAAATAAAAGTTTGCATGTAGATACAAGACTTCATGTATAGTGCATAGGGATTTCAAGCAGTCCATGCCCTGAGACCTACTTTGCATACTTTAAATCAATAGAATATTGTGAATAGTGTGTAAGTGAATCTATAAGTCCTTGACTTATTACACACAGTGTACAGTACAGTACAGTACAGTGAATGCATTAGTGCATAGTCCTCAACGCTTTATTATTATTAAACAATAAATGTATTCTTCTGACATCTCATATTTTAACAGAACTTCTAAAAGAAATTCATCTTCTATTTCTTCATGATCATATTGCTGGTTAATAATTTCCGAATTTATGTCTTCCAAAAATTCGACCTCATCCAGTGCTTCTACAAAATCAGCATCAAACCTTTCATCTTCAAAATCACAGCTGATATCTGCAGTACTGATGTATAGTACTTCAATCTTGCTGTCTGTTACAAGTTGGTTTAGTTCTTCAATGAAACTGTTGGTGATTTCCACTGTCTCTTCGGTATTATTCTGCTCTCTTTCCATAACTAATCTGTTATGTTGTAGGTCCTTGCACAAAAATATAAACACTTCACTTTATAAGTCTTCTTAATAAATAGTACAAAATTAGCTTTATCAACAATTGTGGCCTCAAAAAAATATTATATAAATACCATTGTCTGATAACAGTCCAACAGTAGAGTTTTAGTACTTTATAGGGTTATATAAATATGATTACTTATAAAGATATCCTGTTCTTAAGTTTTCGCAAAATTTGAAACCAGTCACTCCTTATGACTATAGAAAAAGACTCAGGCTGTTATAATAAAATGCAGTACTAAAAAATGTAGAATATGTCTATTCACTTTACCTGTTCCAAACTAGTAAATGTATTTCAGTAAATTGAAAGGGATACTGTTGGTTGTCCAGAATAACACTGTGTATCTGGGTGTATTTAGGTACCATTATCACACTAGTTTTTGAGTACTTTATGTGTTTTCACACACATCAATCCTTAAAGTCCCATCCAGTACTCACCTTTTAACATAATTAGAAAGTAGTCATTGCTTATATAAGACAAAAATACTCACAGCAACAGGTATAGAACACCACTTCAACACAAACTATTGTGTATGATGCGGACATATTTACAAAGAAAAGAAAAGCTACACACAGTAACTTATCCTGTCCTTCTGAACATAAACCAGTATTTGAAAACACTCTCTGTGACATATTTTATATTGAACAATTTGGACTATTTTAATCCTGAAACTCCCTGGTCTCTACTAGTCAAGCTTGTCTTTCTATTTAATACCATACTGGTGCGTTGCAGAAAGCTATTCTGAAGCCATGTTCCATGTTATACACCTCTGTAATAAAACTCTGTGGCACTTTTTAATGAATGTTGAAAGATAGTACATGCCCAGGAACACGTAGTATGTATATTAACTTGCTGATATATCTATAAAAGATACAAACCATCTTTGCACAGATATGTACTCCGTCCATCTCTTGTTTCTTCAGGTGTGTAGAAGCACAGCACATTGACTATTTATTATAGTTACTTATACTTACCCTAAAAATAATAAATAATAAAAAAAGTGTATATCATAAGATTATCATCTGAGGAAGACTAAAAAAATACAGATACAATATATATTTTACAACACAGAATAATTTCTAAAATATTTCATTTGCCTTTTTTGCCGTTCTCAGAATATATTGAATTTCACTAGAAACAGTTCAATAGTACTCATCACATAACAGCGGGCAAAAAAAAGACAATCAATAAGATTATCTAAAAAAAACATTCAACATTCTCAATAACAGTCTAAGAAATAGAAATAAAACATATGTTAAATGTTTTTTCTAAGTGCCATTTCGTACGTAAATATGAGACATGTCAAACAATCATAAAGTAACAAAACATTATTATACATTTTTACATACTATAAATAATATTATTTACAAATATATGGTAACAAATTATACAACAAAAAGTCCTTAATTGTTTTAGATACTTTTCCTCATGGCCAAATAGTATGTGTCAAATCCTTAGTTTGGAAGTTGTTCAATAGTAATCCTGAGCCTCCGCCTCCCAGCCTTCTGATCTGAAACCACCAACATCATTTGCGGCGTCCCCCAGGGTTCATCCCTCAGCTCAACGTTATTCAACATCTACATGGCCACCCTCACACAAGTGGCCCGCCATCACAACCTCAACATCATCTCCTACGACGATGACACCCAGCTCCTCCTCTCCCTCACCAAGGAGCTACATCTCACCAAAACTAACCTCCACGAGGGAATGAAGGCCGTCGTTGACTGCATAAGGAACAGCTCTCTAAACCTGAACTCGAACAAGACAGAGGTACTCATCTTCGGACCCACCCCCTCAGCCTGGGACGACTTCTGGTGGTCGACTACACTGGGAACAGTACCAACACCCACCAACCATGCACACAACCTTGGATTCATCCTTAACTCCTCCCTCTCAATGTCTAAGCAAATCAACACCGTCGCCTCCTCCTGCTACAACACCCTCCGCATGTTCCGCAGGATCTATAAGTGGATCCCGACCGAAAGAAGAAGAATAGTGACACAGGTCCTCGTTAGCAGTAGACTGGACTATGGCATCGAAGTCTATGCAGGAATCTCAGCCAAACACCTACAACGACTACAACGATTCTAAAACACCTCTGCCCAACTGATCATCAATGTCCCCTGCCACAGGCACATCACCTCCCACTTGAGCGATGTACACTGGCTCAACGCCGTCAAGAGGATCACCTTGAAGCTCCTCACCCACGCTGACAAATCACTCCACAACACCGGACCAGCCTACCTTAATAGCAGTAATCCTGAAAGGCCACATTTTGTTCCTAAATCTTTGGCTTTAAGAATATTAGGTTAGAATTTGGTCATTCTTTAAGCAAACGTTGTTTGAAAACCAATTGACTATCATTACAATGCATCCAACCTTTAGCACATTTTAAATAAGCAGATAATGTCCAGATGTTGCAGAAGGACCATCATGAAAAATAATTCTTACAGCTACAAAAGATCTTCCTGATATTGATACTTGAGTAGCTACAACATTTTAAATTAACGTTCCCAATTTTCTTCCATCAGCTGTACAACGTTACATCATTAAAATTACATACTGTTTTTATCTTTGTATAAATAACGTTGATGACGTTTGTGATTTACATTGCCTACACTCCATGTTTTGATTTGCTCCTCTAACTAGGTTGTTAAAAGACACTGATTCATAGTCTGGTAAACTCAAATAAATGAATCTTTAACTGTCTATGTTAGTGCTACATGTAAACAAACAATGTTCACAGTCATGTTGCCATTTATAAGAAAGGCCAAAATGATTTTCAATATCTATACCTTCATCTTCCAATACACCAAGCATATACATAAGAAATTCCTGACAATTTGAGTACAACCAGAACATATGTCCAATTGACTTCGTATTTCAGAAACACTTTGTATTTTACTTTTATGACTAGTACATTTCTCATAAACATAATACAACAACGAACAAAATCATTTTTTTCCGATTCTCAACAATTTGCTGTTGCAAACTTTCAAGAAAAAAAACAACATTAACAACTACATTAGCATATCAGTTGACACCAGAACTATTTTCAAAGTTATACCCAACAATCTCTTCAACAGTGTCCTTTTTCTTTTTCTTCCAATAACAACTTCATCTTGTTTTTTTTCTTTCTCTACAGCTTCACTACAGATATTCTCATATCTTCTTTTTCGACCTACCACTCGCTTTTTGCAAATACAGGATATTGACCTAAATTTGGAGCATATTCTCTTCTTAACCTATTATACTCTTTCACATAATTTGCATCTACACTAATCTTTGTCTCATCAAAATCAATCAAGTACAATCCAGATAAAGTTCTTACTCGAGACAAAGCAACATATGCCATACCCTCTTTAAACACAGTACTTCCAATATTCACCAAAGCACTATCCACACTTAAACCTTGAGGTTTAGGAATGGTCACCGCATAGGCCAAAGAAACAGGAAACTGTTTTCTGCGAACATACAAATCTTTTACAAGCAAAAACCGAGCTGAACAATGACTAAATTGTTGTACTTCTTCAATTTGATCAAATTTGATTTTCAAAAATTCAATACCATCTCTATTTGAGTAATTAACGAAATCAACAACTTTACCCATTGCTCCATTTACTAAACCTTTTTCAACATTCAAATTACATCGTAAAATTACCCGACAGTTTACACATGCATATGGATTCTTTTCTAAACCAGCAGTTTTAGATAGCGATTTCTCTAAATAATCCAATTTCCTCTTTATCTTTTCTGTCAAAATAATAGTGATTCCTGAATGCTCTATTTTATCAATAGCTTCCAATTTTATAATGTCTTCATTTTTCAACTTTAAAATTTCTTCATTGAATACAGAACACTCACGCAGTGTTGGCATTAAGCAGATTACAGATTTGTTTTCTGCAATTTTCATATATATTTTCTCAGGAACAATATTTTCATTTGAAACAAATTGGACAGTAATCGTCTCTGTAAAGCTTGTTTACCATGTTCAGTCACTTTTTCAATTATATCTTAGAGAATAGTTCCATAATCAGTATCATGTGCCTGTCATATATTTATAATGAGTTACTTATATTCAAAATATGACCAAATGTTAACATTTCCAATGCTACCCAAAGACTTTCTGGTATCTTCATGCGCAAGTGTTTTAAATACTAGTTGTCCTTTTACAGGAGTAAGTTGTAGTAGATCTCCAAAAACGATGACGTGTTTTCCTCCAAATAACATGTCATACTCTGTTTTAAGAACTTGCTGCATTCTTATATGCACAAAGGAAAGCATTAAGTTTGATACCATGCTTACCTCATCAATAATGAGAAGTTTTATTTTCTTCAAGACTCTTGAAACTTCACAACAAGCTTCTCCAGATAGCTTGTGGTATTCCAATTTGTTTTCATGCTCTACTGGTAGCATTAGTAAACGATGTAAAGTAATTCCTTTAATATTTAATGCTGCCAACCCAGTTGGAGCAGTGACAACACAAGACAAATGCGGCTCAGTTGTTTTCTGTAGATAAGTTGTAATTACTTTAATTAAAAAACTTTTTCTTGTTCCAGCTTGTCCACTCACGTACATTCGGATAGGTTGAAATGACCAGCATGAGCAATTTTTCTTTTCATGACGTAATCCATGGTCGATATGTTCACTCACTTGGTTATATATTTCTTTTTGCTCAACATTTAGTTGTTCTTCTGAATTGCCTAAGTTTGTGACATCTTCTTGAGCTTGATACATTGCTGTTTCCACCTCATCCATGGCAGTTGCTGCTTCATTGTGAACAATTGGCTCTCCTAGTGGATCCTGACTCAACGTAGCAGAAGTTTGACTGTCTTGAGAACTATCTCTAGCAATCTCAGCTGCAATTTTAGCTTCTTGCTCAATTTCGTCGTTCAACATTTTCACATAATTAGCAAAAACAGGACAGTCTATGGTATCTTTACTTGCATTGAACAAATCTTCGTAGCTCTGAAAATCTTCAAGTAATTCCAATTTTGAACGCCACTGCTTGAAGAGTTGCAAAAGAGCTAAATAGTAAAATTCTCTTTTGTCAGGAGTATCACAACTCAGTTTACAGTGATTAATCAAATGTCCTTTTCTTTGTTTCACCAAACATCCTTCAGAACCAATGACAGCATACATACCAATATTGATGTTTTCTGTAATATTCTGTTTAAAAATATCGTTTTGTAGCACTTCATAGAGACAAATGTTCTCAAGATGATGACTTCTATCTATCTATCTATCTATCTATCTATCTATCTATCTATCTATCTATCTATCTATCTATCTATCTATCTATCTATCTATCTATCTATCTATCTATCTATCCAACATATTTGTTTACACAATATCTGTACTTTCTGGCTCTTTTTTAGCTAAATATTTAGGGGCATATTACCAAGCAATAGCGATAATTATCGCTATTGCTTGGTTAGAGACAAAGATTTACCGCTGAGTTGCGGCGATTTTTATCGCAGATAAACCTTGGTATTACCAAGGTTTATCGCAAATGCGATAAAAAACGGCCGCAATGCATGAATATCGCTGACAAGTCCGCGATATTCATGCATTACCGAGCTAATGCTCTTAGCCATGTTATCCACCTCCCATTGGATAACATGGCTAAGAACTGCTCAGGGCAGGTGTTAGCTTTTGGAGATATTCGCGCTTAGCGGGAATATCTCCAAAAGTTGGTAATAGGAGATAGCGATGTTAGCGACTGTTTCCAGTCGCTAACATCTTGGCACGCCCATTTTGCATGTCATTAGTGATAAATATCACTGACATGCAAAGTGGGGCCCAAGATGGCCGCTATCTCCTATTAGCTGTCGCTAACTGGTGTTAGCGACAGCTAGGTAATAGGGAGATAATTTTATCTCCGCTTTTTTGGATTTTAAAGCCAAAAAAGCGGAGATAAACCCCCTTGATAATATGCCCCTTAATTCCTTGTACAGACTTAAGTACTCGATTTCGTGTTGCAGCAAGACCTAGACTCACCCAAATGATTCTTATAGATTTGGAGTATAGACTTGCAGATGATAAGCGATCTGTGCCTTCATACGCTAAAATTTCTCGATGAGATAACATCTTCAAACTGTATAATTTCTTACTTAGACTCTTCTCATGGGAAATCTCTTCCCACATTTCCTTCAAGTCTGTCTTTTCTGATTTTGTTATGTAGGATGTTACATATCGAGAAACAGCAATGGAATTGTCTGCAACGTATTGAATATCCATGTTAGCATTCCACATGGACAAAATAACTGGGTTGTAGTCATTTATGTATTTTGACTCTTCATTTTGTCTTAAGTTGTAGGTATTTTTTGGAGACTTTCTTGTAATAGGATGTCCAAAGATGACATAAAACTGTTCACTCTTCCGTTCGATGTTACAGGACGTGGAAATCCAAAACAACATTTGGTGTTGAACTTGTCCTTCGATTTGTACTTTCGGCGACAGTATTTCCCACAACGATGGCTTTGGAATCGTAAGACTTGTTATCTTAAGCCCTTTTCTTCTGTGCTTTTAGATATAGCACTTGTAGCATATTCTTCAATAAAAGACAACACAGTATCATCCAAATCTGTTCCGAATTTGGGAAAATCTTTGATCCATATTAGCATATGTATGTGAGGAGCACCTCCTGCTTGATACTCCTTTCTCCAAAAGAATCCCAGAACCTCTCCAAGAGGAGGATTTTTTTATTGGTGATAAAAGACATCATAGCTTCAAATCTATGATTGAAATATCTGCATACATTAACTGGATCCAAAGAGCACAATTCTCCAGGGCTCTTGTAATCAATATTTACTATATTTGGATTTGCCTCTCGAAGAAATTGAAGTAAATCATCCAAAGCATATTCAGCCCAGCTTAGAGTAAGGAACCATGTAGGAGGTCCTAAGTTACTTAGCATACATTTAAGTTCTCCATGACGACGGTACCAGTACTCATTAGTACCACGCTGACATGCCATGAGATTAATCAGCTGAGATTCCAAAACATTATCTTTCTGGTGTACTTTATCCATAAATTCCTTTGCCGAAACATTTTGCAGATGTACACCTGTTTTCAATATATGATTCACTGCATAAGAAATTCCAGACAAGTCACTCTCAAACAAAAGATGAAAGAGATACGGAATAGATTATCTAAATCTTGGATCTTCTGCATACAATCTTGATGTTCGGTATTCAGATGCAGGAATCTGCAGAGGTTGTTCATCATATCGTCCTCCTTTTCCTGTTAGAAACAACTGAGACAAACAACAAGCTTCCAAGCTTTCTTCCCATACACTTATGGGACTTTCCTTTGCTTCCTTAATTTGGAATAACTCAATAGTATTCCCCATCACTTCTTTGGAATGAAGTGGATGAACACTGTAATGTTCGTAGATTTCTTCAGTTCTGGATACATCCACTTTTTCAATTTGTCCAGTTGACAAGTCCCTATCTTCTTCTACAGTTATTTCTTCTTCTCCCACATATACATTTTTATAGTAGTGATTATTTTTTACCAGATACAACGTTGCCTTTTTCACTTTTCTAACATCCACTAATTCTTGCCAGATTTTCTTACTCTTAGTAGGAATGCCATTAACTAAAATAACTAGAGGTTTATCTTCAACATTTTCTACACCAATAGTTTCAATATGTTTCTTTAAATCTAGAGGCAAATATACAACTGTTCCCTTTAATCCTCTCTGTAAATCTGAAGGAGGCAATTTCTCTGTCTTAGGCTCCTTAAGAACAATAGCCTGAAATGGATGGTATTTAAATCCATCAGTTCAAAAGGAATAGTTACCAACTCTAGATTATTATGCACAGCTCTAGCAGGCATTTTGTTCTCGTCTAATTTGTTATAACAATATTTACAAATATGTTGATCAGAACCCAAATCAAAACAATTATCTGCCAACAAATAAGTTGCAAATTCTTTCCACTCATTATGATTTTCTTTTTCACTTTTTAAATACAGATCAACAATCTGATTTTTATAATGAGTTCGTCGACAACAAATACAAGAATAATTTGGCCTTTCACCTGAAATCACCTTAAACTTCGTAATTTCTTGCTCAACATTTTCTGTACTAGAATGTTTTACATTCTCTTCCACATTTCCTTCTATTAATGTATCAGTTTCTGCACTGTCTTCCTCAGGACCAAAGTAACTAACCTCAATTTCTTCACAAACGTTCATTACATCTGATACAGATCCACGCAAAAGAGCACTGTTCAACGTTTTGAACATTAGTGCTGGACTTTTTGCATAATACAATGTTCTGACTAATTTTCTCATTTGAGTATGATGTACTGCTTACAACCTGAAATGGTGAAAAACACTTTGACATACTTTTTTAGAAAGACAAGCCAGAGAATGACCTTGCAAACCAGTATATTCTCTCACTCTGCAAGGGTCTAGTCCTTGCAACATCTTAATCTTTTGTTTAACACTTTTCTTAGTATCCTCACGTAAAGAAATTGCATAGAAAATCAATAGATTCCTGCGTACACTACAAATACTACTGCAATTCAAAGTGTACACTGGAGCTTTAGGACGTCTCCCTAAAACTTCATCAGCTAACACCTCTTCTGCATTTCTGGAAACCATTTTCTCTTTCTCAATAGGACAACCATTTCTAACCTCATAAGCTCGACCATTGGTGTCAACTGCAAGCAACAAATCATTACTCTGAAAATAAAGTCTCCATTAAAATAAGGCTCAGAACTTGAACTATGTTTCCATTCACCCAAAAAACATCGGATTTTTTTTCTATTAATAAGTCTTCTCCACTTACTTTTAGCCTTCATTAAATTCATTGGTTTATCTAGTGATCAAATTCTATTGATTATTAAAATAAACAATTTGTTTTTTAATTCAAAAGCTTTCTCAACAAAACTTTCAATATTTTTCTTCTTCTTATAAAATGCTGATTTTCTTTTACATTTCTTCATTTCTTTCATCAAATTTAAAACAATTCTATTGTAAAACATTCTTTTGTCTAATTTCCTGAAATTGATTCTTCCTCAGTTACTATACAGTGTTTTTTTAAAGCATGATTTCCCTTCATTTTTGTTTTTTCTCTTTTTTTTCTTATTTGTTGCAGATACACTATTTGTATTTTTCACATTGTCTACAATATTCCTAGTGTTTGATAACTTCTTTAAAACATCTTTCGTTTTCTTACCAGAAGTTTTTTGTTTTTGTTCTCACATTGTTGTTCAGGTAAATCTTGTGGATGACTTTTTTTGAAAAAATTATCTTTTTTATATTGTTTCCTCTTTTGTCTTTTTGATGGCATGTTGTATTTCTTTTAGTGTTGATCAATAGAATCTGTTTGAAAAATATATATAATGTTATAAATATAAATCTATAAAATATACTATTCTATTACTAAACAAATACAATCTACAATGACTAAGTATATAAAATAAGTATGTACTTCATAACAAAAATGCATACATACTACAAAAGAGTTTCAAACACTACATCTGCAAGAAGAGTACCTAAATGAATTCATCAGAGGTTGAATTCTAGAGCAGTGAATGCATTACTGCATGGTGCTAAATGCATCACAAGAGCAGTACAAGGGGAGACACAGACTATTTGCTGCAATATCATGGATACTAAGTGGGGAATTGAAGTTGTGAAAGACAAGTGTGCATTACAAATTCAGTCAGGCACTCTCCTTCTAAAACTGTAATCATTCAGTCAGTACCCAAATACTCATACAGCAAAGCGGGCCTTAGGGTATGGACTGCTTCAAGCCTGTACTCAGTATGCATGCAGTTTTGTATGTACCTGCACACTTGTTTTTCACACCGTCAATGTACCAGTTTCTATGCTAACACTTTCACCAAGCACTGTACCACTGCTGTTCCATTGTTAAAGTGACACATTCAGTATAATGTACTAATCCATTCACTGTGCTAAAACTGAAGGACTTACAAATGCCCTAAGACATGTTTGGTAGAAGTATAAAGATACAGAGTAGAGAATTGGAGATGTGAAACACAAGTGTGCACTTGGATAGAAGAATGCATAAATACTGGATAGGGGTTTGAAGCAGTTCATATCCTAAGGCCTACTTCGCTGCATCAGTACTTGGGTACTGACTAAATGATTACAGTTCTGTAAGGAGACTACGTGGCTGAATTTATAAGTGCTTGAGCGTTAGTGCAGTGAATGGATGAGCACAGACTGCTAAATGGGTCACTATAGTAGTGCAAGAACAGTCACAGACTGTGTGGTGGAAGTATAAGGATACAGAGTGGAGAATTGAAAATGTGAAACACAAGTGTGCAGGTGGATAGAAGAATGCATATATACTCGATAGGGGTTTGAAGCAGTTCATGTCCCAAGGCCTACTTTGCTGCATCTTTGCTTGGGTACTGACTAAATGATTACAGTTCTGTAACGAGAATGCCTCACTGAATTTATAAGTGCTTGAATATTACTGCAGTGAAACAATTAAAACAGACTGCTAAATGGGTCACTACAGTAGTGCAAGAACAGTCACAGATTATTTTGTGGAAGTATAAAGATACAAAGTGCAGAATTGAAGATGTGAAACATAAGTGTGCGGATGGATAGAAGAATGCATTTATACCGGATAGGGGTTTGAAACAGTTCATGTCTTAAGGCATGGGTACTCATAGTACGGCCCGCGGGCCAGTGGCGGCCCGGCAAGCCTTCCGTGGCGGCCCGCGGACCTTGAGACATCATACCCGTGTTTGAAATAAATTTTTTTAAGAGTGTCTGCAGCAGCACGAGAGACTCAGCTGCTCTGTGGGGGCCGGGCGATCCCAGCGATAGCCAGAGTAAAGCTGCAGGGGCCTAGGAAGAGGTGAAATACATCAAGGCCTCATTAACATGAAAATGGTCTTTTAAAGACCTGTTAAGTGCTCGGGTGCGGCTGTTATTGTGTGTGTGTGCCCCGGCTGACACACAGGCAGGGTGTGATGAGAGGGAGGGGGACGGAGAGGGAGGGAGAGTGAGTGAGAGGGAGGAAACCCCTTTTGTATTTGGTAATTATTCAATCCTCAGGTGAAATTAGCAAAAACAGTCAGTATTTTAAGACGCTTTTTTTCTAATTCATCGAAACGCCAGTGCTTCATTTTCCAGCACACTGTATTTCTTCTCAGGAAAGCTGCCAAGCACTCGTTAGCGAGTATGAATATCGGAGCAGCTACCTTAGGCTTCTCACTCGCTCAGTCTATTGCCCCACATTCAGGGTCTACCATGGAATGCAAGACCACCCAAAAGAAAATTCCGATTTAATTTTTGTCCAAAAATAATGAGCGCTAACAAATGCTACTGCAGCTTTGAGTAACCTTCTTGCATGTAATCGGTTTTAAACCCAAACATGGTAATTTAGCACTTTCCCTATCCTGGATGCCTGTAAGAATTCGAATACTCTTTCATATTCAGCAACACATTTATAGCACAGGTCAGGTTTTACTAAGAAGGATTGCCCAGCTTTTATTTGGTTAAAGTAGTGTATATACTATTGATTCAGCGCCGACTATTAGTTCTAGATTTGACCCTATGGCTTCCAGAAATTATGCGCTATATTTGTTTTAAAAAATATGATGTTTTTGTAGGTGTTATCTATTCACAACCCTGTTTGCGGCTGTGAGTGTGTGTGTGCCCCGGCTGACACACAGGCAGGGTGAGATGAGTGGGAGGGGGACGGCGAGGGAGGGAGAATGAGAGGGAGTGAGAGGGAGGGAAAGGGAGGGAGAGGGAGTGAGATGGAGTGAAAGGGAGAGTGACGGAGAGGGAGTGAGAGGGAGGGAAAGGGAGGGTGACGGAGAGGGAGTGAGAGGGAGTGAGACGGAGTGAGAGGGAGTGAGAGGGAGGGAGATGGATAGGGAGTGAGAGGGAGGGAGAGGGAGGGAAAGGGAGAGAGAGGGAGAGGAAGAGAGAGGGAGAGAGGGAGGGAGAGAGAGAGGGAGGAAGAGGGAGGGAGAGAGAGAGGGAGAGAGAGAGAAAAAGAGAGAGAGAGGGAGGGAGAGAGAGAGAGAGTGAGACAGAGTGAGTGAGACAGAGGGAGAGAGGGAGTGAGAGAGAGTGAGAGAGAGTGAGAGAGAGTGAGAGAGAGTGAGAGGGAGTGAGAGGGAGTGAGAGGGAGTGAGAGGGAGTGAGACAGAGGGAGACAGGGAGAGAGGGAGGGAGGGAGAGACAGAAAGAGAGAGAGAGCTAGAGCGAGAGAGGGAGACCAAGAGAGAAAGAGAAAGAGCGAGACGTGTGTGTATGCCAGGTCTGGTGGCTCAGTGGACGGAGGCGTCGGCTGCAGGGACCTGTGATCAACCTCATGGTCAGTTTTTTTATTGCTCCAGCCCCGCCCCCTCCCCCACTGACCCCGCCCCCATCGGTGCGGCCCTCGGACACAAACCAAACTGTAAATTTGGCCCCTGAGAGAAAGTTTGTGAGTACCCATGTCTTAAGGCCTTTTTCGCTGCATCAATACTTGTGTACTGACTAAATTATTACAGTTCTGTAGGAAGAGTGCCTGACTAAATGTATAAGTGCTTGAGTGTTAGTGCAGTGCATGGATTAGCACACACTACTAAATGGGTCACTACAGTAGTGCAAGAACAGTCACAGAATGTTTGGTAGAGGTATAAGGATACAGAGTGGAGAATTCAAGATGTGAAACACAAGTGTGCAGGTGGATTGAAGAATACTCATATACTGGTAGGGGTTTGAAGCAGTTCATTTCCTAAATCCTACTTCTCTGCATCAGTACTTGGGTACTGACTAAATGATTACAGTTCTGTAAGGAGTGCGCCTGACTGCATTTATAAGTGCTTGAATGTTACTGCAGTGAAACGATTAACACAGACTGCTAAATAGGTCACTATAGTAGTACAAGAACAGTCACCGAGTATTTCGTGGAAGTATAAAGAAACAGAGTGCAGAACTGAACATGTGAAACACAAGTGTGCAGGTGGATAGAAGAATGCATATATACTGGATAGGGGTTTGAACCAGTTCATGTCCTAAGGCCTACTATCAGATGATCTAGCGGCCCTACAACTCACGCAACGTGTTTCTTTTCCCACTCACGAAAAAGGCCATTTATTAGATCCAATTTTTTCAAACTGCTCTGAGATCACAGTGGACCCAGGCATTACCCTACCTTGGACTGACCACCTTTTAATCCCCTTCAAATGGACCACACCTAAATATTCTCCTCCGGCTCCCACCACCAAGCTCAGGCGAGCCTGGATGCGCCTTGAGGTTGATAAATGGTGCACTAAACTGGCTAGCTCACAACCAGACATTTCGGATGATCCCGCCCTAGCAAATCAGGAATATGCCAATTGGATCTCCCACACTCTTTTTTTTTTTTTTTTCCAAAACCTTTATTGGAGTAAGCATAGAAAAGTACAAGAATGGGCCTACAACCTCACGGGCTGGCCGCTAAGAACAAGGCACAATGCATGTAAGAAAAATGTACACCCGTGGATAGGTACAGCTCAAGTACAAAGCATTACTCTATAGACATCACAGAACAATTTGTATTTGTATTTTTTACAAAAAGAAACACAAACACTAGGCGAATGGACGATAAGTGAGGTCAGCCCAAAGAGCGGAGGGGACGGTTCCACGATCAGGAGAACACACCCAGAGCCCGGAGGCTCCAATCAAGTCGGCGAGGGGGGGGGAGGGGAGCAGCGGGGAGAACCGGAAGTATAAAAAACCTTACGGAAAGGTTCTGGGAACTCTAGTCTAGGGAGAAAGGACAATCTCAGCAGTGTTTTCAAGGGGAGCGGTGCAAATACCCCCACGATAATCATTCCACTGGCCCCAAACCTTCGTCCACGCCCTGGGCCTGCCCCTGGCCACATAAACCGTCTTCTCACGAAACATGGACCAGTCCATATTGTCTTCCCACTTTGAGACCTCAGGGGGCCTGGAAGCGCCCCAGAGTTGCGCGACATCCCGCTTCGCAAACATGTAACCAAGGGTAGCCCATCTGGTCTGGGCCACAGAGTAGTCAGTGGGTTCCCACACATTCAACAGACATCTGCGAGGCTCCGGCCGCAGGGCCACATCCGTAACAGCAGTCATCACCTCAAGCACAGCAGTCCAATAAGCAGCTACAACCGGGCACTCCCAAAGGATATGCAAAAAGGTCGCACTCAAGCCACATCCACGCTTGCATAGCCCATCCGAAGAAAAGCCCATCGTAACCAGACGCGGACCAGTGACATAGACTCGATGAAGAATCTTAAGCTGAACCAAACGGAGACTGGCAGGAATGGCCACCTCCTTGGGAGAAGAGAGCGCCGATTGCCAATCCTCGTCGTCCAGTTCCAACCCATCGCAAACCCAAGCCTCCCGAAGCCGGGCCAGTAAGTCCACCCGATTATTAATCAATTTCTTGTAAATCAGAGAAATAGTGCTATCGGGAAGATGCCCATCAAGGACACGGTCCTCGAGGGGGGAAGATTCAGGCAGGGCCTCATCAGGAACCAAGACTGAGGCGAGGGCATGTCGGACCTGCAGGTAGCGAAAAAATTCCCTACCACTCAAACCATATTCCACCTGGAGGGCCTGGAACGACTTCACACAACCGTTCGAGTACACGTCACCCACCTTACAGATCCCAATCACATCCCAGCGGTCGAAACCCTTGGTAGACCAGAGTCCGCCCAAACGTTCGGATGCATAAAGCGGTGTCGCCAACGTCAATCGATCCTCCCACCCCAAACTCACACTCGCAGCCCGCCACACCGTTACTGCAATCCTGGATGGGCCCACAAGATGGCGCCCGGCCGATCGGGAATAAAGCGCTCTAGTAAAGTCCCCACCCTGAAGCTGGAGTCTGTCCATCTCGAATGCAGGATTACGACCCGGGGAAAACATCACATGATTAATGGCAGACAACTGGGAAGCCCAATAATATTGCTTGATATCGGGGAGCGCCATGCCCCCGTCATACCAGGGGATGGTGAGCTTTGCGAGTGCGATACGGGGTCGCCCATCCCATATCAACTGCCGTTGAAGACTCTCAATCTCTTGGAAATAGGTCTTAGGGATAGCGTCATAGGAGTTGTGAAGCGCGTAAAGGAATCGCGGCAAGGACATCATTTTAAACAGGGCCGCCCTGCCCAGCGGAGATAAAGGAAGCTTGCGCCAACGGGCCACATCCAATCGCAGTCTAAGCAACGGTGGGAGGAGATTACGCTCAAAGCGGAGCGTCGGGTCCAACGTAATAAAAATCCCTAAGTACTTGAAGCCCGACTGGACCACTTGAATAGGAAGTCTACTCGGCAAGGGGGGCAAAACCCCCGAGAGAACATATACACAGGACTTGGTCCAGTTAATAACGAGGCCCGAGTTGGCTCCAAAGGAAGCAAGAACATCAAACAGAACAGACAGAGATTTACGCGGGGAGGTGAAGTATAAAAGGATATCGTCCGCGTAAAGCGAAACGCGGTCCTCAAAGTCCGGAGACCAGCGAATCCCCTTGAGAGACGGTTCCCACCGGAGCCAGGCAGCCAACGGTTCCAAGGCAAGAGCAAACAGTAATGGAGACAAGGGGCACCCCTGACGGGTACCCCTGCCGAGGGTGAAAGGAGCCAAGACCCTACCATTTACCACTACTTGCGCCAGAGGTGCCGCGTACAGCAACTGGACCCAACCAATAAAGTCAGGCCCAAAACCAAATTTCTCAAGAGCCGCCCAAAGATAGGGCCACTCCACCGTGTCGAAGGCCATGGATGCATCCAACGATGCCAAAATGGCCGGCTCCGTCAGAAGCCCCGCCCTCGCGATCGCGCCATGAAGACGACGTAGGTTCAGAGCCGTGTTGCGATGTGGGATAAATCCAGATTGATCCGGATGGACCAAGTCACTAATGACCGTCAAGAGACGGGTTGCCAGGAGTTTCGCCAACACCTTGGGTTCAACATTTAGTAGGGATATGGGCCTATAGGAGGAACAAAGATCACGTGGTTTGCCCTCCTTGGGGATGACAACTATCGTGGCCAGTCTCTGATCATAAGGGAGAATACCCCGTTCCCGGGACTCCAGAAACATGGCGCGGAGATACGGAGCAATCCTATCTGGACGCAACTTGTACAATTCGATCGGCAACCCGTTCGGGCCCAGTGCTTTGCCAGAACGGAGGGAACGGATGGCAGTAGCTATCTCATCAACCGTAAAGGGGGAGTCCAACGCCACACGGTCCGAATCAGAAACAATGGGCAGGGCTATATCACGCAAAAGAAGGCGAGAGTCAACCACATCCCTCACAGACACAGGGGTATACACCACACGGAAGTACTCGGCAAACCGGTCAACTATTCCAATCGGGTCCGTTACACTCACACCACATGCAGACTGAATCACGGGTACCACACGATTAGCTCTCTCCTTCTTATCCAGCCACGCCAGCAATTTACCCGCTTTGTCACCCACATCATACAAACGTCCCTGTTGCTCCCGAAACATCACTTTGGCGGCATCCGTGACCAAGCACTTATAATCAAATTGTTTCAGACCCAGGGCATGGAGCTTCTCAGGCGTGACACCAGATTCCAAGCCCTCCTCCAGTACAGAAATTTCCCCTTCAAGATCAACCACTTCTCTATTCCTCGCTCTCTTAGCCTCAGCAATAAGGGAGAGTGCCTGCCCACGAATCACAGTCTTAAAGGCCTCCCACAGGGACACAGCAGATGAAACCGACCCCTCGTTATCCAGAAAATACGAGTCGAGGGACTTAAGTAAAAGGGTGCGGGTCTCAGGGGAGGTAAGGTACCACGGATTAATGGGAGCCACCCTGCCCGCTGCTTCCACCCCAACCTCAAAACGAAGCCAGAGCGGAGAGTGGTCAGAGATACCCCTGGGCAAGTGCACAATCTCACGCACAGCCGGGGACTGAGCCGCAGGCATCAGGAAATAATCCAGCCGAGACAAACTCCCATGGGCCCCGGAGTGAAAGGTGTACTGCAGCTGCGTAGGGTGCAAAAGCCTCCAGCAGTCCACTAGGCCGAAGGTATCCAAAAAGCCACCCAACCACTGCTGAGCCGCCGGGGTATCCCTAGGAGGGTGGCGATCATGAAGGCCAGAGACTACCGAGTTAAAGTCACCAGCCAGAAAGAGAGTACTATCAGGAAGGTCCAACAAGACACGGCCCAAATCTGAAAAGGTGGAAGTCTGCAAGCCGGGGGGCACATAAACAGTTAATAAGGAGAGGGTACGGCCTTCATACCGACCCACAAGGACAGCATACCGCCCCCGGTCATCCTGTATAACATCATCAATAGCCAGGGGGAGGGAAGCCCGAATGAGGATACCCACACCCCTGGAACCCGAGGTGAACCCCGAATGCGCTACGAGGCGATAGCCCCACCTGTTCATTGCATGACAGACATTGCCTATCAAATGAGTCTCCTGCAGGAAAACAATGTCAGGAGATAAACGTCGTATACATTTCAACACCACACTGCGTTTGATACGATCACCCAGACCATTAACGTTCCACGAAACGAATCTCAACCCGCTACCCCCCATCCCACCCGACAACACCCAAACCCCCCATCAATGAGCACGACCACAAAAAGCAAGTCAAATACAGAATAAAGTCGCCTTGAACACAGAACACACAAACAATGAACTTCCCAACCACCCACCCCCCAAATAACAAGAAAACACCCCCCACCCTGCACCCCTGCAAAAAGCTAAAAAGCCACCCCAACCTGCAGTGTGCCTGTCGCCCAAGAACCCCTATTCTACACGAAGACCCCGGAGGAGGAAAGGCTCCGTTCCACCCGCCCCCCGATCAATAAATAACGAGAATAAGACCATACATCAAAACACATATGAGGTAGAGGAACATAGGCTTACATCCCTGGAAAAGTCATACAAAACAAGGCATCAGCTCTCAACACCACCTTCAGCACCGCCCGGGTGGGCTTCGGACTCAGTCTCAGGAGGTCGATTAGGCAGGGAGTCCAGCCAGTCATTCACAGCCTCTGGCCGATCAAAAAAGAAAGTTCGATCATCATGTTCCACCCGCAGCCTGGTCGGAAAGAGCATTGCGTAACGCATCCCCAAGTCCCTAAGACGTTTCTTGGCACCACGAAATCCCATCCGCTGCTTCTGGACCTGTTGGGAAAAGTCCGGATAAAAGTTCACCGTGGCAGTTTCAAAGGCTACTGGGCCCTTCACCCGCGAGGCCTGCAGGATAGCGTCCCGATCTCTGTAGTGGAAAAGCTTGGCAACAATAGGTCTCGGCGGGGCGCCTGGCTTGCCCTGGCCCCCCGGAACACGATGTGCGCGCTCCACTGCGAAAAATTTACTAAGGCCAGACGGTGAAAGGTGATTCTGGATAAGATCTTCAACCAGGAGATCAACCGAGTGGGGTTCTGGATTCTCCGGCACACCAACCACGCGAACATTACAGCGACGCGCCCTGTTCTCAAAATCCTCCAGGCGCCGGGTCATGAAATCGTTCACCCTGCGGAGATTTCCAATCTCCGTCTGAATATCAGAGACGTCCGTCGTGACTCTGGAAGATTTGATATCCAACAATTTCACCTTTTCGTTCGTCTTGGAGAGATCGGCTCGAATCAAATTGACCTCAATCGCCACAGTGTCCAGTTTGTGGGCCAAAGTTTCATACTGGTGGCCTATGGATTCCCTCATGCCAGAAATGGCGCCCATGATGTCCTGCAAGGAGGGCTCCGGCGACGCATCCAGTACTTGGTCCGACGCAGTGGGACCGGGCAGGGCAGCTCCGGGGGACCCCTTAGAGTGGGTATAACGATCCATGACATTAGATTGAACCGGACCCCCGCGCAGAGGTGTCTTCGTCTTGCGCGTCTCTCGGTCCCCTCTGCCCGCCATTTTGAAGATGCGTCACAGCAATGTCACCAGGGTCGACAGACCGGGCACCAGAAATGGAAGCCCCTGGACCAAAGGACTACAAGAGGTGTAGCACCGGATAGAGGCAGCCCACTCCAGAAACAGTGCAGCCAAGGGCCAGACAACCTACGTGTAGCACGGCCGCAGCTCTGGCCCAGCCCTCTCACCAATGTCCCAGTCCGAGGCAGAAACGAAACCGAAACTTAAGAGGGGGACTCACAAGACCAGTCCCCCTGCCGTTGTTGTTCAACTCCAAGACGGCCACCGAACCTCACCCAGTCCCGGGCGCACTTCGAGGGCGGAGCCCAAAAGTTCAAGTGAACATAATTCAGGCACCCGAGGTCCAAATCCGTTTACGAAAAGTCCAGGTAGATCAGCCCAACGTCCTCTATATGAATCCTCGCAAAAATTCAGGATTAAATCAGGATATTAAGCCGGGAGCGGCGGGGGTCCGGGGAGCGCTGTGCTCACGCGGCCATCTCGGATGCCCGCCAAGCTCCTCCGATCTCCCACACTCTTGACTCTACTCTCCCAATGAGCAAGACTGTACTGAAGCGGCCTCAAAAAACCGCCCCTTGGTACACCCAGTCCCTCAGAGAAAAAAAGCGTCTCTGTAGAAGGGCGGAAAGACGCTGGCGCTTAGACAAATCGGCGGATAACAAAACCCGGTACCGTGAATCCATCAACGAGTACAAAACTCAAATAAAAGCAGCTCAGTCGACGTATTTCGCCAAAAAAATCCTAATTGCTAGATCTAAACCCAAAGAGATCTTCCAGATCATTAAAAAGCTAACGAACCCATCCCCGGTGGTGCATGTTGAGAAATCTGTCACCCAATGTAATGACATTGCCGAATTCTTTCACCAGAAAATCGACAAAATCTATTCAACCTTTTCTCCCCCAAACACCGACCTGTCTACTCAATCTAATAACCTCCTCAGCCTGCCACATTCCCCCACTCCTTACAGCTTAACTCACTTCCCCCCACTAGACCTCTCCACTCTAGAATCACTAGCCCTTAGTGTCAAATCAGGTTCGCCGGCCGATCCTGCCCCTCCTGACATCCTAATGGCAGCATCACATACCATCCTGCCCGTTATCAGAGAGGTATTAAACTCTTCCATTTCATCCGGCTCCGTCCCACTCGTATGGAAGCAGGCCATGGTTAGGTCACTAATCAAGAAACCCAATCTGGACCCGTCTGATCTGGCCAACTATCGCCTTATTTCTCTGCTCCCTTGGTTGAGCAAGGTGTTGGAAAAATATGTAAACCAACAGTTAGTGAACTATCTAGAGGGCCATTACATACTGGATCCCACTCAGACGGGCTTCAGACCTAAGCACGGGACAGAGACCGCCCTCCTCATGGTTGTAGAGGAAGCGAGAAAAATCTTGGATCGAGGAGGATCAGTGGCAGTGATCCTCCTTGATCTAAGTGCGTCCTTCGACACAGTGTGTCATGACACCCTACTAAGCCGCATGTCCTGTGTGGGGATTAAGGATAAAGCTTGGGCATGGTTTGAATCCTTTCTGGGGAATAGATCTTTCAGAGTCTTTGATGGCGACTCAGTTTCCTCCAGTAGACCTCCAAATTGTGGAGTTCCTATGGGCTCCTCTCTGAGCCCTGCCTTATTCAACCTATACATGAGACCACTGGCCAGCGTCGACCGCCCATTTGGAGTTAAAATCATCTCATACGCGGACGACACGCAGCTGGTGGTCTCACTGGCGCAGGAGGCATCTCGAACTGCGCCAGGCGGGCTCACAGAATGCCTGGAGGAAGTGAGGAACTGGTTGGCGTCATCATCCCTGAAATTAAACGGAGATAAAACTGAGCTGATGCTCCTAGGACCTTCAGAGCCGGCACTTTCCCCCTCCCTATGGCCCTCATGCCTAGGACCGCCTCCAACCCCAAAACACACCATCAAAAGTCTTGGGGTATGGCTGGACAGTTCACTGTCCTTCAATGTCCAAGCCATAAAACTATCAGCTGCATGTTTTGGCATTCTGAGAGTGCTAAATAAAATCTTCCCTCTCCTCCCCCTGGAAGCCAAACAGGCTGCTATTCAAGGGCTCATTCACTCCCGTCTTGATTTTAATAACGTTCTTTATCTGGGTGCACCAGAAGACACCCTTCGGAGGCTGCAAACTGTACAGAACAGTGCAGCTCGCCTTCTACTGAAAATCCCACACAGACACTCAGTAAGGACCGGACTGACTAGCCTCCATTGGCTACCGATCCGGCAGAGGATTCTGTTCAAAGCGCTATGTATAGCCCATCAAGCTTTCTGGGACATGGGACCTATCATTACCCGTGATCTGATCACTCACTATATCCCAAATCGTAGTCTTCGCTCCAGCCAGACTCTTTTAGCAGTAGTCCCAAGAATAAAAAGATCTAGAACCGGCGGAAGGACGTTCATGTACAACGCAGCTAAGGCCTGGAATGCTCTACCATGTCATCTTAGAGCCACCCAGAACCTTACCTCGTTTCGCAAGCATCTGAAGACCCACCTTTTCACATTTGCCTACTAAACCGTTGTCTTCTCCCCTCCCCCCTGTTCTCTGTAGGTCACGATTATCCTAGCGCTTGGACGCCTTCGAGCAACAACTGCGCTCTATAAATCTCCAAGTTTACAAGTTTACTTCACTACATCAGTACTTGGGTACTGACTAAATGATTACAGTTCTGTAAGGAGAATGCCTGACTGAATTTATAAGTGCTTGAATGTTACTGCAGTGACAGGATTAGCACAGACTGCTAAATGGATCACTAAAGTAGTGCAAAAACAGTCACCGAGTATTTCGTAGAAGTATAAAGATACAGAGTGCAGAATTGAACACGTGAAACACAAGTGTGCAGGTGGATAGAAGAATGCATATATACTGGATAGGAGTTTGAACCAGTGCATGTCTTAAAGCCTTTTTCGCTGCATCAGTATGTGGGAACTGACTGAATGATTACAGTTCTGTAAGTAGAGTGCCTGACTATATTTATAAGTGCTTGAGTGTTAATGCAGTGAATAGATTAGCACAGAGTACTAAATGGGTCACTACAGTAGTGCAAAAACAGTCACAGAGTGCTTGGTGGAAGTATAATGATACAGAGTGGAGAATTGAAGATGTGAAACACAGATGTGCAGGTGGATAGAAGAATACATGTATACTGGATAGGGGTTTGAAGCAGTTCATGTCCTAAGGCCTACTTCGCTGCATGAGTACTTGAGTACTGACTAAATTATTACAGTTCCGTAAGGAGAATACCTGGCTGCATTTTTAAGTGCTTGACTGTTACTGCTGTGAAAGGATTAGCACAGACTGCTAAATGGGTTACTCCAATAGTGCTAGAACAGTCACAGAGTGTTTGGTAGAAGTATAAAGATACAGAGTGGAGAACTGAAGATGTGAAACTGAAGTGTGCAAATGGATAGAAGAATGTATATATACTTGATAGGGGTTTCAAACAGTTCATGTCCTAAGGCCTACTTCGCTGCATCAGTACTTGGGTACTGACTAAATAATTACAGTTCTGTAAGGAGACTGCCTAACTGAATTTATAAGTGCTTGAGTGTTAGTGCAGTGAATGGATGAGCACAGACTGCTAAATGGGTCACTACAGTAGTGCAAGAACAGTCACAGAGTGTTTGGTGGAAGTATTAGGATTCAGAGTGGAGAATTGAAGATGTAAAACAGACATGTGCAAATGGATAGAAAAATGCATAAATACTGGATATGGGTTTGAACCAGTTCATGTCCTAAGGCCGACTTCACTGCATATGTACTTGGGTACTGACTAAATTATTACAGTTCTGTAACGAGAATGCCTCACTGAATCTATAACTGCTTAAATATTACTTCAGTGAAACAATTAACACAGACTGCTAAATGGGTCACTATAGTAGTGCAAGAAGAGTCACAGAGTATTTAGTGGAAGTATAAAGATTCAAAGTGCAAATCTGAAGATGTGAAACACAAGTGTTCAGATGGATAGAAGAATGCACATATACTGGATAGGGGTTTGAAACAGTTCATGTCTTAACCCCTCCTGTGCTCATGACGAGGTCTGCTCGTCATGAGCCACGGTGCTCCAGTGCTCATGACGAGCTGAGCTCATCATGACCGCGCCCGTTAAATGGCACGCTCGCATGCTGGGCTGATTCCCCAGCTGTGCTGAACGTTCCATTGGAACGGGCGTAGTCATGACGAGCTCAGCTCGTCATGAGCACCGGAGCGCCATGGCTCATGACGAGCTGACCTCGTCATGAGCACCGGGGCGCTGTGCGCACCCCCGCCTCCCAGCACAGCGGGGGAAACAACCCCGCAGTGAAGGGGTTAAGGCCTTCTTCGCTGCATCAGTACTTGGGTACTGACTAAATGATTACAGTTCTGTAAGAAGAGTGCCTGACTAAATTTATAAGTGCTCGAGTGTTAGTGCAGTGCATAGATTAGCACACACTACTAAATGGATCACTACAGTAGTGCAAGAACACTCACAGAGTGTTTGGTAGAAGTATAAAGATACAGAGTGGAGAATTGAAGATGTGAAACACACGTGTGCAAATGGATAGAAGAATGCATATAAACTGGATAGGGGTTTGAAACAGTTCATGTCCTAAGGCCTACTTCGCTGCATCAGTACTCGGGTACTGACTAAATGATTACAGTTCTATAAGCAGACTGCCTGACTGAATTTAGAGGTGCTTGAGTGTTACTGCAGTGAATGGATTAGAATAGACTGCTAAATAGGTCACTACAGTAGTGCAAGAACAGTCACAGAGTTTTTGGTGGAACTATAAGGATACAGAGTGGAGAATTCAAGATGTGAAACATAAGTTTGCAAGTGCATAGAAGACTGCATACATAGTCTAAAAAGCAGTGCATGCCCTAAGGCCTACTTTGCTGCATGAGTACTTAGGTACTGAGTGGATGATTACAGTTCTGCAAGGAGAGTGCCAGACTGAATTTAAAGGGCTAATATTACTGCACACATGCCAGAAATATAAATACTGCATTTTACTGTACAACCATGACTCGTTTTGCCAATACAAAGGCAAAAAGTACATTCTAATTCAATCCAAACTTGAAAAAAGAATAGGAGCCATAATATCAAGAAAGGGCGATACATTATCGCCCCTTTTATCGGCAGTAAACTGTGTGATTCTAGGCAAACAAAATTAGACCTTGCATTTTATCAAAACACATTAACTAGTCTAGAAACAGTAAAGTGACTGCACACATTCCATGTATATAACTACTACCTTTCAGTGCACAACCCTGACTCATTTTGCAAATACATAAGCAATTTATTGCATTATTGGGGGTAACATTACATCAAAAAAATGACACAATAGAACAACAATGAGGCACAATGGCTTCTAAATCTGCCCCAAAGTGTATGCAGCAGTGTATATATGCTGACTGAGAAATTGTAGATTTGAAACACAAGTGTCATTCTAAACAAGCAAAACTATTAATTACTATTGAAGAGCTAATATGACTGTACACATTCCAGAAATATAAATACTGCATTTTACTGTGCAAATACTAAAACAATAACTAGTTTCTAATTCTGTCAAAACTTCAAAAAAGAGTAGATATTTAATCACTTATGTCTCTGAAAACACAAAACATGTACAAATCCTTCACTCAGAATAATTCCTAAATTCACACAGACGCACACTGTGATTCTAGACAAAAAATATTAGACTTTGCATTTTACAAAAAAACACATTTACTAATCTAAAAACGGTAAAGTAACTGCACATATTCAATGTATATACCTACTACATTTCAGTGCACAACCCTGACTAATTTTGCAAATAATTTAACAATTTGCTGCATTATTTGTGCCAACATTGCATCAAAAAAATGGCAAAGTTGCAGCACAAAGATGCACAAGAAGCTTAAATGTGCCCCAGAGAATTTGCAGTGGTGTATGTAGACTGACTAGAAAATCATAGATTTGAAACACAAGCCTAATTCTAAACAAGCAACACTATTAACTACTCTAGAACTGAAAAAGTGACTGCACACATTCTAAATTTTTTAGCACTGCACTTTACTGTACAAAGCTGACTCACCAAACACATTAACTTACCAAATGCATTTATCACAATGGTTATCCAAATACAGACAAAATCAGAATGTGATTCTACATACTTTAGAAGGATAAACACATTACTCTTACTAAAAACAAAATGAACCACATACATTCACTTACAAGTTATCAACTCACCTTTCGAATTGATTTGTAGATTAATAAGAATGCCAGTCACACAGAAGATATTCCTATACAGAATCTGTCTACTTCAGTGTTCTTAGCAAAACCACAAAATGGCACACTTTCCCTCTCAATTTACACTTATATGCATGTTAATAACAAATCCAATTGCTTCACACATTCATTCAAAACCAAACACACATTTCTATTGGTTGAACATTTGAACCCTTTCCAACTGACATAACTTTGAACCCTACCCCCAACAGGTCATGCAAAACTCAACTGACCACAGAGGTCAAAAGTTCAGCACACTGTAAAAAAGCTCTTGTTAGAACCAACAAACATCTAAACGCTTGATAAATATCTGAAAAATAATTTTTTTTAATTGTTTTTTTCTTGCTTACCTACGACGTGGGACACCCTGCACCGTAGGTCGAACGGCCGCGCTTAGTACGCATACTCTAATTTTACCGTAAAGAAAAATAGCCCAAATCACTAATTTTTATTATCCCCGGGGACCCCATCCCCCGGGGCTCAAATAAAACATTGGGGACCGTGGGGGGAGCCCCAATGCCCCCACAATCCCAGCCGACTCCCTGTGTCCTTCGGAGCCGACATTGCTTTTCATCAGGGAGAGCAGCTAACATGCTGCTACCCCTGACGAATAGCAATCTGCTTTCCTATTTGGAAGAGAGAGCAGGTTAGCCTGCTTTCTCTTGTAAATAGGAAAGCAGTTTGCTATGGTAGGGCAGGACCCGCGAGGCTCCCGCCCTACCATAGCAAACTACAGTGTCTAGGAGGTAGGCACCCCGGGACACTGCAGGAGCCGGCTCTGGGGGGTGGTGGTCCCCAGGGCCACCACAAGGCTCCAGGAGGGGGCCGTGCGGCCCCACTCCCAACATTTAAAGACCCGGGGAGGTGGCGGTCCCCGGGGCATGTGGCTGGGCTTGAGCCCCCACACAGGTATTTTTTATTTTTTTTTAAAAACAAGCCCGGGGTTGGCGGTCCCCGGGGCTGCGGGGGGCCATGAGCCCCCCCCCACATACGTAACATTTAAGCCCCGGGGGGTGGCGGTCCCTGGGGCTGACGGGCCCCTCTGTGCCCCCATTATAAATATGTAGATTGTCCCCGGGATTTCGCCCACCCGGGGGCTAATTAACAATAAAGAGGGCTTTGTCTATTTTTTTTCTTTTTCACGGTGTACGAGTTCCATACGCGCATCACGCGATTTCAAATATATATATATATATTTTTTGGCCTTGAGGGTCCTTGTAGGACCCTCAGAGCAGGCTAGGAGGTCAGGAAATCCTATGGCAAATAGCAACCTTTTCCTGTCAATCTACACACTCAATCTACACACAAATAGATATAATTAACAAATCACTTTTCCTTCCATATTAACTCAAAAGCAAACACGCATTTCTATTGCTTGAACATTTGAACCCTTTCCAACTGACAAAACTTTAAACCCTACCCGCATTCTGCCTTCTGCCTGTTACCATAGAAACACTTCATGAAATACCTAACTGAGCAAACAGGTCAAAAGTTCATCATACATTGTTGCAAATCAAAACAGCAAGTGTGCTTGACTTGTCAATATAGCAGCTTATCCTATGTAACGTTCTTTTCTATCAGTTTTTGTTAACCAATAAAAATCAGGCTTTTAAAAACAGAAACATGCACCCTACTTTTCACTGTAGAATGTTGTCAAACAACCAATCATTACTTTTCTTTTTTCAAACCTGCATGTTATCCACCATTTTAGGAATATCTTACTTTTTAAACTGCCATTTCATTTACAGAGACCATCTGAGTGCATCCAGACCTCCCTTCAAGTTGCTTTGAGTGTGGATTGTGGGACACAGCTATATTTTCTGGAGCCAAAGGTACGCAGAACAGAAAGGAATTCACAAAGACATAGGTTTACCAAATGTAGACATTAAATGGATTTGACAGAGAGGGTTAAAGGGGCACCAATTGATGCCATTGGTTAACTCTTCTTTGCATCTCCAACACCCTGACCTCATAATTGTGCACTGTGGTGGGAATGACCTAGGCACTTTGACTGGGGTAGGTCTGGAAATGCTTATGAAGGACACCTTTAGAGAATTGATGTCACTTTTCCCCCAAACTGCCTTTGTCTATTCTAACATATGCCAAAGGCAGAAATGGAACTGGTCCAATCAATTTTGTCCACAGATTGAAAAAGCTAGGACATCTGCTTCTGCTTTTCTCCGAGACTGTAGAATGGGGTCCATTTACAACAGAATTCTTATAAATTGTTTGTGCATGAATTTGTGTGTCGTATTTTTGTGGTGCACCATGTGCTTTGGCCTCTATTCTTATTAATTGTGCGTGCACGATGGTATTATTTTTTATAGTGTAACGTGGCCCATCCAGCTCTGTTTTGCTTTATTTTTGTGCACCCATTGCTTTGTGCTTCATTGTATTTGCTCCCTCCTAATCCTCCCGTGACTTTTAATATTTATTGCTGCCTCACGTGGCCTTCTCAGTCCTCTATTCTTATTGATTGTGCGTTCATAATCGTAATATTTACTTCTGCGTCACGGGGCCCTCCCAGGCCTCTTTTCTTATAAATTGTGCGTGCATGAATTTCTGTGCCGTATTTTTGTGGTGGGCCACGTGCTTTGGTTTCTATTCTTATAAATTGTGTGTGGATGATGTAATTATTTTTTTCTGCGTCACGTGACCCTCCCAGCCCTCAATTGTTTAAAATTGTGCGTGCATGATGGTAATATTTCTTTCTGCATCACGAGGCCCTCCCAGGCCTCTTTCCTTATAAATTGTGCGTGCATGAATTTCTGTGTCTCATTTTTGTGGTGTGCCACGTGCTTTGGCCTCTATGCGTGCATGATGGTAATATTTTTTTCTGCGTCACGTGACCCTCCCAGCCCTCAATTGTTTTAAATTGTGCGTGCATGATGGTAATATTTCTTTCTGCCTCACGGGACCCTCCCAGTCCTCTTTTCTTATAAATTGTGTGTGCATTAATTTGTGTGTCGGCAATTTGTGGTGCGCCACATGCTTTGGCCTCTATTCTTATAAATTGTGCGTGCATGATGGTAATATTTTTTCTGTGTCTTGTGGCCCTCCCAGCCCTCAATTGTTTTAAATTGTGGGTGCATGATGGTAATATTTCTTTCTGCGTCACAGGGCCCTCCCAGTCCTTTTTTCTTATGAATTATGCGTGCATGAATTTCTGTGTCGTATTTTTGTGGTGCGCCACCTGCTTTGGCCTCTATTCTTATTAATTGTGCGTGCATGATGGTATTATTTTTTTACTTTGTGCTTCATCGTATGTGCCCCCGCCTAATCCTCCCGTGACTTTCAATATTTTTTGCTGCCTCACTTGGCGTTGCCAGGCCTCTATTCTTATTGATCGTGTGTGCATGATCATAATATTCCCTTCTGTGTCACGGGGCCTTCCCAGGCCTCTTTATTTATAAATTGTGCGTGCATGAATTTCTGTGTTGCATTTTTGTGGTGCGCCACGTGCTTTGTGTTTCATCGTATGTGCTCCCTCCTAATCATCGTAACTGCTCCCCCTTAATCCTCCAGTGACTTTTAATATTTCTTGCTGCCTCACGTGGCCTATAGTTTTTATTTTTATTTGTTCTAGTTGTCCGACAAAACTTTTGCCTCCTGAGAGTAGCATAGTCTTAATTGATAATAATTGATAATAATTAATAACCATTTGTGCATTTGTGGGACCCAAGTCCTGTGCTCAAAGGAGGTGCATCCATCTGGGAAAACTGTTTGTAGTGCCTCACCGTGACGCCTGCATGGTTATGCCCTCTGGGTCTTCTTAATTTCTTTTCTCTTTTCTGTTTGCCCCTCAGTGTGGCCTATTTAATGCCAGTGTTTTTTTTATCCTGTCTGTTGACTGCACAGTTGCTGGATTTGTAACCTTAGTACTATTGTGTTGTACTTGCCTGTTAGTTGGCTTAGGTTCCCTGACCATTTTTCCTTCTGTGACCGGTCCCAGGATGCTTGTTTCTGGTCCATGGAAGACATTGCTTGGCAGTTCGGGCTGGACTGTTCCCATGAGGCACAGGGTCAGACTGATTTGCATATAGCCATGTCTGAAATGGGGTGGCTGAGTGGGCTAAAGAATGGTGATGGATTAAAGCCAGATCAGTTGACTGGGGGTGAGTGTTTGATTTTCTCAAACGCTCCGTCCATCATCCCCTTTTGTATCGCTTTGTTTGCCCTAAGTGTGGCAGGGTATGCTCAGACGTGAGTCCCTTGCTCACTTGGCCACTGGATTCAAGATAGCCTGGCTGATGAGGATTATGAATCCGAAACCGGTCCCAGGATGCTTGTTTCCGGTCCATGGAAGACATGGCTTGGCAGTTCGGGCTGAACTGTTCCCATGAGGCACAGGGTCAGACTGATTTGCATATAGCCATGTCTGAAATGGGGTGGCTGAGTGGGCTAAAGAATGGTGATGGATTAAACCCAGATCAGTTGACTGGGGGTGAGTGTTTGATTTTCTCAAACGCTCCGTCCATCATCCCCTTTTGTATCGCTTTGTTTGCCCTAAGTGTGGCAGGGTATGCTCAGACGTGAGTCCCTTGCTCACTTGGCCACTGGATTCAAGATAGCCTGGCTGATGAGGATTATGAATCCGAAACCGGTCCCAGGATGCTTGTTTCCGGTCCATGGAAGACATGGCTTGGCAGTTCGGGCTGGACTGTTCCCATGAGGCACAGGGTCAGACTGATTTGCATATAGCCATGTCTGAAATGGGGTGGCTGAGTGGGCTAAAGAATGGTGATGGATTAAACCCAGATCAGTTGACTGGGGGTGAGTGTTTGATTTTCTCAAACGCTCCGTCCATCATCCCCTTTTGTATTGCTTTGTTTGCCCTAAGTGTGGCAGGGTATGCTCAGACGTGAGTCCCTTGCTCACTTGGCCTCTGGATTCAAGATAGCCTGGCTGATGAGGATTATGAATCCGAAACCGGTCCCAGGATGCTTGTTTCCGGTCCATGGAAGACATGGCTTGGCAGTTCGGGCTGGAATGTTCCCATGAGGCACAGGGTCAGACTGATTTGCATATAGCCATGTCTGAAATGGGGTGGCTGAGTGGGCTAAAGAATGGTGATGGATTAAACCCAGATCAGTTGACTGGGGGTGAGTGTTTGATTTTCTCAAACGCTCCGTCCATCATCCCCTTTTGTATCGCTTTGTTTGCCCTAAGTGTGGCAGGGTATGCTCAGACGTGAGTCCCTTGCTCACTTGGCCACTGGATTCAAGATAGCCTGGCTGATGAGGATTATGAATCCGAAACCGGTCCCAGGATGCTTGTTTCCGGTCCATGGAAGACATGGCTTGGCAGTTCGGGCTGGACTGTTCCCATGAGGCACAGGGTCAGACTGATTTGCATATACCCATGTCTGAAATGGGGTGGCTGAGTGGGCTAAAGAATGGTGATGGATTAAACCCAGATCAGTTGACTGGGGGTGAGTGTTTGATTTTCTCAAACGCTCCGTCCATCATCCCCTTTTGTATCGCTTTGTTTGCCCTAAGTGTGGCAGGGTATGCTCAGACGTGAGTCCCTTGCTCACTTGGCCACTGGATTCAAGATAGCCTGGCTGATGAGGATTATGAATCCAAAACCGGTCCCAGGATGCTTGTTTCCGGTCCATGGAAGACATGGCTTGGCAGTTCGGGCTGGACTGTTCCCATGAGGCACAGGGTCAGACTGATTTGCATATAGCCATGTCTGAAATGGGGTGGCTGAGTGGGCTAAAGAATGCTGATGGATTAAACCCAGATCAGTTGACTGGGGGTGAGTGTTTGATTTTCTAAAACGCTCCGTCCATCATCCCCTTTTGTATCGCTTTGTTTGCCCTAAGTGTGGCAGGGTATGCTCAGACGTGAGTCCCTTGCTCACTTGGCCACTGGATTCAAGATAGCCTGGCTGATGAGGATTATGAATCCGAAACCGGTCCCAGGATGCTTGTTTCCGGTCCATGGAAGACATGGCTTGGTAGTTCGGGCTGGACTGTTCCCATGAGGCACAGGGTCAGACTGATTTGCATATAGCCATGTCTGAAATGGGGTGGCTGAGTGGGCTAAAGAATGGTGATGGATTAAACCCAGATCAGTTGACTGGGGGTGAGTGTTTGATTTTCTCAAACGCTCCGTCCATCATCCCCTTTTGTATCGCTTTGTTTGCCCTAAGTGTGGCAGGGTATGCTCAGACGTGAGTCCCTTGCTCACTTGGCCACTGGATTCAAGATAGCCTGGCTGATGAGGATTATGAATCCGAAACCGGTCCCAGGATGCTTGTTTCCGGTCCATGGAAGACATGGCTTGGCAGTTCGGGCTGGACTGTTCCCATGAGGCACAGAGTCAGACTGATTTGCATATAGCCATGTCTGAAATGGGGTGGCTGAGTGGGCTAAAGAATGGTGATGGGTTAAACCCAGATCAGTTGACTGGGGGTGAGTGTTTGATTTTCTCAAACGCTCCGTCCATCATCCCCTTTTGTATCCCTTTGTTTGCCCTAAGTGTGGCAGGGTATGCTCAGACGTGAGTCCCTTGCTCACTTGGCCACTGGATTCAAGATAGCCTGGCTGATGAGGATTATGAATCCGAAACCGGTCCCAGGATGCTTGTTTCCGGTCCATGGAAGACATGGCTTGGCAGTTCGGGCTGGACTGTTCCCATGAGGCACAGGGTCAGACTGATTTGCATATAGCCATGTCTGAAATGGAGTGGCTGAGTGGGCTAAAGAATGGTGATGGATTAAACCCAGATCAGTTCACTGGGCGTGAGTGTTTGATTTTCTCAAACGCTCCGTCCATCATCCCCTTTTGTATCGCTATATCTTTTTATGACATGCTTTTGCCAAAATAGATGTTTTGAACACTTCCCCACTTCATGATCAGTGTTTAGGTGCAATTACTCTCTTTTGAAAGTGTCATGGTAATTGTTTGTCCATGATTTATTTGTTAGTCTTGATAGTAAACTGTACTATGTATACCAGGGCTGCTCATGTAAATGCTACAAGTGGGCCTGCAGCTGTAATAGTGGCACCCACACAAGTAACCCTAAATAGAAATGTCAGGCCTGGCACTGCAGTACCTGGGCGCCCTTTGTTAAACTGCCATGTTTTCAAACTGCATCCATTTGGCAGGCCTTACCCGTCCCTCTGTATGGACTGTATTCTCTATCCCTCGCTTAAACTTTGTTGGCGTATTGAGCTGTGAAGCTGACAGTTCTTTTACTAATTGTGTATTCACAAACCTTTATAGTTATTTATGTCTTTGTAATTGAATGTGAGCATGTAAAATTTGTTCTTTACATCTATGATGCTATTCCTTTAACTTTTTTTACCCTTTATCTTAATTTTCAATACACATGGCTGCCACTAAGTACCAAGAGCTTCTGGATTATGTAAGCCGTAATGTGTTTCCTGATGGTTTCAGTAAAGTCCAGAAGCATGGATTGCGTAGACTAAAAAATTCACTGTTGACGGTAGTATAATTTTCTGAATATTGATTTATCATTGCAATGTGAAATTTCGAGTGCTCCAATGTGTATTTTAATCTACAAATGTAAGTGATATGTATTTATAGATACATTTACTTGTTGAATACTTGTTAAAAACATGACTTCTATTTTTGCTGTGCTAATTTTAGAAAAGCAGAGTTGCAGAAGCAGACATAGCAGAATATTGAGGTTGCCCAGGAAAAGCAGAAAGAAAAATATAGAAAGAGTTTCGAAGAAATATAGGCCGTGCACATGCGGCGAAGGAGATTTAGTGCTTTTAAAAAATTGCAGGCGAACAACGAGGAAAGGAGGGATTTTGGAGCACAACTTTACTGGACCCTACCATATTTCCGAAATGGAAGGAAAGTGTGCAAAGTTAGTCAATGGTAGCAACATGCCTTTACGTACAACTTATAATGTCGACATGTTGAGGCCTTATAAATCGAGCATCAAAGGTAATCTATTAAAGGGTACTTTTTTTATGTAATGGCACGTAATTTGGATGTCTAGAGTAATGATGTTCTATTGGCTGGTGTAATTGTCTCCTTTATAGGTGAGAAGTTAGTAGGTTGAGGAAGAGTACATGATTTTGTCTTTCTGCACATGACATGTTTTGCAAAGTACATTCGTTTAAGAAAGATATTTCTGATTAGGTATTTTTGCTTGAGAAAGGTTTGTGGTAGGTTTTTTGAGTAATTTGTTGTTCTTTAAGAAATGTTACTTTTTCTAAACTTTTCAAAAAATAATGTGCAGGAAGCATGACGAGTGATAATTCTCCAGCACCTGTTCCATCTTCAGCACCTGTACCATCATCAGCACCTGTACCATCTTCAGTACCTCTACCATCTTCAGCACCTCTACCATCTAGAGCATGTTCTCCATCTCCAGCATCTCGTCCATCTACATCCCTGAAAAAAGTTTTGGATGTGTGAAAGAAACCAGTAAAAGATCATTTGCAATAGAGTCGAGCTTTAAATGATGTGATAGTTCTTTTTGGTCTCTTAAAACGGACCAATGGATAATTGATGAGGTTAGTTTCTACTACATGTAAATTGTGTATTGTATGGCTATGTGTTTTCATATATTTTTACAGGTAATCAATGCCTAACTCTCAAAAATATGTTTGTCAAGACCAAATGTACGTATATTTTTTATTCATAATACAGTTACCTATCTTTAAATAATAATTTTACATTAATGTGTGTACTGAAATCCTTTAATTTTAACCTCAGTGTTTAGCAATATCAGCAACAGTGTCATCCTGTATCTTCGTCAGCAAATATCGCTCTTCTACTTTTCGGGTAAATATTCATATCTGTTATGTGACTTTCCTGTGTTACTGGTGCAAAGCAATATTGAAAGTTAGTGATTCTTTGAATTAATGTTTGATAGTAGAATTGAGTAACATTTTCAAAAGTGACAAATGTAAGATGTTTTTCTTTGAAGTTTTTCAATTTTGAATATATATTGCATTGACATTCACGTTTTCGAATTGTTGTAAGTCTAAACGTATGCATTTGGTAAGTAATTTAATAAAGTTTTTCATGATTGCCTTTTTAACTGTTCAGGTACCTTTTGACAAAATGGGCACTGTTCTTTGCCCGACAAATACTGGCTGTCATTGGATACTTTTGGTAAGTGCAACTTTTTCTACATTTATCAATCTATTTTGAATATTCTTGTTGGAAAATATTACTGGTTGTAATAGCCTAAATTGCCCAAAAAATATTTTCCAAATATTTTAAATGCTTATATTTCTAAATGACGTTGTAATGTATCTAGAGCACTCCTCTTTACCATAAAATGTAAACTCTACATACTAAAAATCTAATTTCTATTTTGTTTTTTTCCAGATTTCGAAACCTTTAAGAAAGACAATAATAGTTCACGATTCACTGAGTAGCAACATTGGGACCTATCGAGACTTTTTACTAAATTGGAGGTAACCTTTTCCTAAAAACCCTCATTGATTTCTTTTTTATTTGTTATAGTGCGCAATTATAAAATTGTCAATACGATTTCTCTTCATGAAATTAAACACAGTGAAATATTTAACATAATCATTCGTATAACTCTAAAGTGTTTTCCTAAAGCAATTTAAGCGTTCCAACTATAAATAATGGTAGTTAGTCGTAGAATGTAACCCAAAGCAACAGGACAGTTACAATTGTGGTGTATTTTACATGCTCATAATGATACTTCCACTATGTTTTTTTTACCCTTAATTCTTCAAGATACATTACTTTATGTTAATAGCTTACTTATTTTTAAATGTTTTACATAGGAAAATGAGCTTGTAGGAAAGACATTTGTCAACGCCTACTGACCGCGTCTATAGTGCCCGTTGGAAGCATATAGCTATTCAGATAAGATTTTGTCTGACCACTAGTATTTTCCTAACGCAGTTGCTCTGAAACACATGAGTGCTTTTCAAACCCGAACCTCTTGAGATTAATTGTTTTTATGTAAATTAAAATTCAGGTTGGACTTTTGCTCAACATATACATTTGTTATTATGTTTTCAGTTTGCAGAATGTTACATAACTCGGGCTAGTTGCCCAGATTTTTACTAATGAAATATTTCTGGGGAATTATTGACTGAAAATTGCAATGGACCTAATTGAGTCATCAGGTTTGACTTTAACATTTCAATGATATATAGGGCGTCACACTCTAGTGTTGTCTTGAAGATTGGATTATTCGGTATTTTGTTTTGTCATAGAAGGTTTTTTATAGATAAAGGCATATCTTTAATTTTTAACATAGTATGGTAAGATATTGTCATTATGTTTGTGAATTTTCAATTATGTTCGTTGTGTAGCCATTTGAATTTGTTTAAACAGTTGTGGCTGTCTCTATTACTGGATCTGAAAACACCTAGAATCATGCAGGATATATTCCAAAATAAGTTTTGTATTGTTAGCATTGCTGTTATGAATCCCTTGCAAACCTAACAAATAGACAAAAAACACATTTTCTCCACATTTCTGTGTTTAGTATATAAATACATTTAAGTTATCATATCAAAAAACTATTGACCTTTAAACAATGCAATGTTAATAACAAGTTATGTTTCACTATCTTCCCAACAGGCCCAATGTTTAGAATGCCGCAGATGGGTCCACCTTGAATGTATAAAAACAAATGTAACATCCTGATTACCTTTTACTGGTTACAAATGTACAAAATGTATGTATTAAGAAAGTAAAGATGTGATCGCATGCAGGATGTTGAATTAGATGTTTTGCATACTCCTGCCATCTAGTGTTGTGTCCGGATTATCATAAGAATTAATGTTGAGACACACTCTCTTCAGCTGTCACGACTTGCACAATCCTTTTAGAGTAGGGCCAGACTTCCTTTAACATTCCTACTTAATTTCTGTTTGAAATCGAGCCACTATTTGGATAAGGTGTTGAAACATAAATTTAATTATTCCTCCTCTTTAAAGGTCAAGACTAACCCTGGGCGAAGCACTACGCTACGCTCGCGTAGTTTGCGAAGTTTGCGCAACTTCGCACTACGCGATCTGCACGTAGCACAGTGCAAACACGCATAGCGTAGTGCAGCGGTCATTTTTTGCTTGTTCGCGGTCCTCAACGTCATGTTCGCGACCGCGAGCAAGCAAAATGACACCCTGGCGAGATTCTCAACGCAGGGAGGTCAGGTTTCTCATTGCGAGTGGTCGCGCATGCTCGCGACCGCTCGCGAGGAGAAACTACCAGTCCGCATTGTGAAAGCTGCTGCTCGAGTAAAAATCTACTAGAGCGGCAGAAAACTACTGATTTCAATGATTGCACAGTGCCGGATGCTCCTCCACACTGTGCAATCATTGAAAAAGCATCTTGCACAGTGCGAACATGCTACTATGCAGCTCGCGTAGTGCTACGTGAAGTTCGCGTAGTGCGAAGTGCACTTCGCGTAGCTTCGCGTAGCGCTACTTCGCGAACTACGCCCAGGGTTAGTCAACACCCAATACCGCTCATCCACATGTTATTGTTCAATGGTAGTCTAAGAAGTAGAGGTAATTCCACTATCACTAAGGTAGACGTCTGACAGTAGAATCTATAATATAGTTACACCACTATTTCATGCTCATAATCCAAAAGGTGTGTTTAGAGTGAACAAAAAGAACAATCATACACATTTTATGCTAGACAGTATTGCTTCTACATGCCCTTTCACTCCTTTCTTCCATTCATTAAAAAACAGTTTTTGGGGTTTTAGATGCATAGTCTTTCAGGTCTGTATATCTGTAATGTAAAACAAGCGTACTTTAACTTGTTTTCTTTTACCACTGACATATATAAACTCATCAGTCACTCCTATGACAAGCCTTTACAATCCTGAACATGAGTGCTGGGTTTTGTGTGACAGAGTGCCCATGCATGAGGATGTTAAGTTTCTTTGGCTGCATGGAAACATGTAGTCTAAGCTGTCAAACACTTTGGAATGCTGCCCTCTCACAGCCCTAGAGGCGGAGCTTGAATTCAACCGTTCCACAGAAAATAGAATTGGATGCCACGAAGTACAAGCTGTTTTTGTATTATGTAAGCCCTAATGTGTCCCTTGAAGATTTCAGCGAAGTCCAGACGCATACTCACTGAAACACACCTACCTGCTACCTTTGTTGGCTGCGGTTGCTGAGTAATTTTCAAATTTTAATGACAGGCCCTGGAAAGGGGCCAGTATTGTTATTTTTCAACCCTACCACCCAAAGTCGAGAGTGTGTACTTTGTGCACATGCTTGCTTCCTTAGATGTGGTAGCCGTTTCTCAGGCTCCCACTGCGGAATCCGACTCCCAGTCTGTGTAATGGACTGAAAAATCAAACACCCACTTCCCTGACAAGGCAGGGGGTAGTTTGCGCGTCTGCTGCCTTTGTTATTTTTAACCTTATTCAGCATCCACTCACTAAAACACACCTGCCTGCTGCCTTTGTTGGCTGCAGTTGCCGAATAATTTTCTAATTCTAATGACAGGCCCCAGAAAGGGGCCGGTATTGTTATTTTTCAACCCTACCACCCAGTGTCGGGAGTGTGTACTTTGTGCACTTGCTTGCTTCCTTAGATGTGGTATCCGTTTCTCAGGCTCCCACTGCGGAATCCGATTCTTAGTTTGTATAATGGCATGGAAAACCAAACAGCCACTTCCCTGACAAGGCAGTGGGTAGTTTGCTCATCTGCTGCCTTTGTGATTTTTCATCTTATTCAGCATCCACTCACTGAAACACACCTACCGGCTGCCTTTGTTGGCTGCGGTTTCCAAGTAATTTTGAAATTCTAATGACAGGCCCCGGAAAGGGGCAGATATTGTTATTTTTCAACCCTACCACCCAGTGTCAGGAGTGTGTACTTTGTGCAACTGCTTGCTTCCTTAGATGTGGTAGCAGTTTCTCTGGGTCCCACTGCGGAATCGGCTCGCAGTCTCTGTAATGAACTGGAAAACCAAACACCCACTTCTATGACAAGGCAGTGGGTAGGTTGCGCTTCTGCTGCCTTTGTTATTTTTCATCTTATTCATCATCCACACAATCCACACATCATGCACACACCTACCTGATGCCTTTCTTGGCTGCGGTTGCAGAGTAAATTTCTAATTCTAATGACAGGCCCTGGAAAGGGGCCGGTATTGTTATTTTCCATCCCTACCACCCAGAGTCGGGAGCGTGTACTTTGTGCACATTTTTTAGTACTGCATTTTACTATAACAGCCTGAGTCTTTTTCTATAGTCATATGGAGTGACTGGTTTCAAATTTTACGAAAATTTAAGAACAGGATGTCTTTATAAGTAATTATATTTATATAACCTTATAAAGTACTAAAACTCTCCTTTTGGAATGTTATCAGACAATGGTATTTATATAATATTTTTATGACGCCAAAATAGTTGATAGAGCTAGTTTTGTATTATGTATTAAGAAGACTGATAAAGTGAAGTGTTTATATTTTTGTGCAAGGACCTACAACATAACAGATTAGTTATGGAAAGAGAGCAGAATAATACCAAAGAGACAGTGGAAATCACCAACAGTTTCATTGAAGAACTAAACTAACCTCTAACAGACAGCAAGATTGAAGTACTAGACATCAGTACTGCAGATATCAGCTGTGATTTCGAAGATGAAAGCTTTGATGCTGATTTTGTAGAAGCACTGGATGAGACAATGGTACTTGCTGCATTTCTTGGCTGTGGTTATCAATTATTCTTCTATTTCAAATTCTAATTCAAAGTGCAGGCCCTTTAAAGAGCCTTATTGGTAACTACTAACCCGGCTGACGGCAGTGGGTAATTTGCCTACCTGGTGCCTTTCTTGGCTGTAGGTATCAATTATTCTTCTATTTCATATTCTAATTCAAACTGCAGGCCCTTTATAGAGCCTTTTTTTGTAATTACCACCCCGGCTTAAGGCAGAGGGTAATTTGCCTACCTGCTGCTTTTCTTGGCTGTGGTTATCAATTATTCTTCTATTTCATATTCCAATTCAAAGTGCAGGCGATTTATAGAGCCTTTTTTGTAACTACCACCCCAGCTGAAGGCAGTGGGTAATTTGCGCACTCGCTGCCTTTTTTATTTTTCATCTTATTCAGCATTCACACAATCCACTCATCATCCACACATACACAAACCTACCTGCTGCCTTTCGTGGCCGTGGTTATCAATTATTCTTCTATTTCAAATTCTAATTCAAAGTGCAGGCCCTTTAAAGAGCCTTATTGGTAACTACTAACCCGGCTGAAGGCAGTGGGTAATTTGCCTACCTGGTGCCTTTCTAGGCTGTAGCTATCAATTATTCTTCTATTTCATATTCTAATTCTAAGTGCAGGCCCTTTATAGAGCCTTTTTTGTAACTACAACCCCTGCTGAAGGCAGGGGGTAATTTGCCTACCTGCTGCCTTTCTTGGATGTGGTTATCAATTATTCTTCTATTTCATATTCTAATTCAAAGTGCAGGCCCTTTATAGAGCCTTATTGGTAACTACCACCTCGGTTGAAGGTAGTGGGTAATTTGCGCACTTGCTGCCTTTATTTTTCACCTTATTCAGCATCCACACAATTCACACACATACACACACCTACCTGCTGACTTTCTTGGCTGTGGTTATCAATTATTCTTCTATTTCATATTCTAATTCAAATTGCAAGCCCTTTATAGAGCCTTTTTTGTAACTACTACCCCAGGTGAATGCAGTGGGTAATTTGCGCACTTACTGCCTTTCTTATTTTTCACCTTGGAGGAGGAAGGAGTATAAAAAAAAGGGGGACTATTAGAAGACAGAGGAGACAATGAGGACAGAAGGGACTATGAGAACAAGCAGCACAATGAAGAAAGACAAGTGAAAATAAAGAAAGAGGAGAAATATCAGAATAGAGAGGACAGTAAAAGCAGAGAGAGTTAGACTGTGAGGAGAAACGGCGGAGATTATGGAAAAAGGTGCAAGTATAATTCCTTAATTTACGCAGACGCTCAGTGTGATTCTAGACAAAAAATGTAAAACCATACATTTTACCAAAATACATTTACCACACTAAAACGTTTAAGTGACTGAACACATTCCATGTATATAACCACTACATTTCATTGGACAATCCTGACTCATTTTGCAAATACATTTCCAATTTGCTGCATTATGTTTTTGCCAACATTACATCCAAAGATGAGACACAATAGAACAAGAAACAGGCCCAAGGGGCTTGTAAATCTGCCCAAGAGTGTATGCAGCAGTCTATGTGTACTGACTGGGGAATTCTTAAGAGGGAGGTATGATGAGAGAGGGAGGATTAAGAGGTCAGAGGAGAGAGTATAAAAAGTAGGGGGACTATTAGGAGACAGAGGAGACAATGGCGACAGAAAAGGACTGAGAGGACAGAAGGGACTATGAAAACAAACAGCACTATGAGGAAAAACAAGTGAGAATAAGGAAAGAGGGGAAATGTCAGAAGAGAGGGGACAGTATAGGCAGAGAGAGGTAGACTGTGAGGAGAGACAGCGGAGATTATGGAAAAAGGTGGAGGTATAATTCCTTAATTTAACCAGATGCTCAGTGTGATTCTAGACAAAAAATGTAAAACCATACATTTTACCAAAACACATTTACCACACTAAAATATTGAAATGACTGAACACATTCCATGTATATAACCACTACATTTCAGTGGACAATCCTGACTCATTTTGCAAATACATTTCCAATTTGCTGCATTATTTTTTGCCAACATTACATCCAAACGTGAGACACAATAGAACAAAAAAGAGGCCCATGGGGCTTGTAGTTCTTCCCAAGAGTGTATGCAGCAGTCTATGTATACTGACTGGGGAATTCTTAAGAGGGAGGTATGATGAGACAGGGAGGACTAAGATGTCAGAGGAGGGAGTATAAAAAGAAGGGGGACTATTAGGAGACAGTGAGGACAGAGAGGGACTAAGAGGACAGAAGGGACTATGAAAACAAGCAGCACTATGAGGAAAGACAAGTGAAAATAATGAAAGAGGGGAAATATCAGAAGAGAGGGGACAGTATCTGCAGAGAGAGGTAGACTGTGAGGAGAGACAGCGGAGATTATGGAAAAGGTGCAAGTATAATTCCTTAATATACACAGACGTTCAGTGTGATTCTAGACGAAAAAATTTAAAACCATACATTTTATCAAAACACATTTACCACACTAAAACGTTTAAGTGACTGAACACATTCCATGTATATAACCACTTAATTTCAGTGGACAATCCTGACTCATTTTGCAAATACATTTCTAATTTGCTGCATTATTTTTTGACAACATTACATCCAAAAATGAGACACAATAGAACAAGAAAGAGGTCCAAGGGGCTAGTAAATCTGCCCAAGAGTGTATGCAGCAGTCTATGTATACTGACTGGGGAATTCTTAGGAGGGAGGTATGATGAGACAGGGAGGACTAAGAGGTCAGAGGAGGGAGTATAAAAAGAAAGGGGACTATTAGGAGACAGAGGAGACAATGAGGACAGAGGGGGACTAAGAGAACAAGCAGCACTATGAAGAAAGACAAGTGAAAATAGAGAAAGAGGAGAAATATCAGAGGAGAGGGGACAGTATAAGCAGAGAGAGGTAGACTGTGAGGAGAGATTGAGGAGATTATGGGAAAAGGTGCAAGTATAATTCCTTAATTTAACCAGACGCTCAGTGTGATTCTAGACAAAACATGTAAAACCATGCATTTTACCAAAATACATTTACCACACTAAAACGTTTAAGTGACTGAACACATTCTATATATATAACCACTACATTTCAGTGGACAATCCTGACTCATTTTGCAAATACATATCCAATTTGCTGCATTATTTTTTTGCCAACATTACATCCAAAAATGAGACACAATAGAACAAGAAAGAGGCCCAAGGGGCTTGTAAATCTGCCCAAGAGTGTATGCAGCAGTCTATGTATACTGACTGGGGAATTCTTAAGAGGGAGGTATGATGAGAGAGGGAGGATTAAGAGGTCAGAGGAGGGAGTATAAAAAGGAGGGGTAATATTAGGAGACAGAGGAGAAAATGAGGACAGAAAGGGACCAAGAGGACAGAATGGACTATGACAACAAGCAGCACTATGAGGAAAGACAAGTGAAAATAAGAAAAGAGGGGAAATATCAGAAGAAAGGGGGCAGTATAGGCAGAGAGAGGTAGACGATGAGGAGAGACTGCGGAGATTGTGGAAAAAGGTGCAAGTATAGTTCCTTAATTTACACAGACGCTCAGTGTGATTCTAGACAAAACATTTAAAACCATACATTTTACTAAAACACATTTACCACACTAAAACGTTTAAGTGACTGAACACATTCCATGTATATAACCACTACATTTCAGTGGACAATCCTGGCTCATTTTGCAAATACATTTCCAATTTGCTGCATTATTTTTTTGCCAACATTACATCCAAAAATGAAACACAATAGAACAAGAAATAGGCCCAAGGGGCTTGTAAATCTGCCCAAGAGTGTATGCAATAGTCTATTTATACTGACTGGGGAATTGTTAAGAGGGAGATATGATGAGACAGGGAAGATTAAGAGGTCAGAGGATTTAGTATAAAAAGAAGGGGGACTATTAGGAGACAGTGGAGACAATGAGGACAGAGAGGGACTAGGAGGGCAGAAGGGACTATGAGAACAAGCAGCACTACGAAGAAAGACAAGTGAAAATAAAGAAAGAGGGGGAATATCAGAAGAGAGGGGACAGTATAAGCAGAGAGAGGTAGACTGTGAGGAGAGACTGTGGAGATTATGGAAAAAAGCTGCAAGTATAATTCCTTAATTTACACAGACACTCAGTGTGATTCTAGACAAAAAAATGTAAACCATACATTTTACCAAAACACATTTACCACACTAAAACGTTTAAGTGACTGAACACATTCCATGTATATGATCACTACATTTCAGTGGACAATCCTGACTCATTTTGCAAATACATTTCCAATTTGCTGCATTATGTTTTTTGCCAACATTACATCCAAAAATTAGACATAATAGAACAAGAAAGAGGCCCAAGGTGCTTGTAAATCTGCCCAAAAGTGTATGCAGCAGTCTATGCATACTGTCTACAAAATTGTAGATTTAGAACACAAGACTAATTCTAAACAAGCAACGCTATTAAGTATTCTACAACTAAAAAAGTGACTGCACACATTATACATTTTTTAGTACTGCACTTTATTGCACAAAGGTGACAGACTAAACACATTAACTTACCAAATGATTTTTATCACAATAAGTATCCAAATGCACACAAACTCTGATTATGATTCTACAAACTTTACAAGGATAAACACATTACTCTTACTAAAAATAAAATGCACCACATACAGTCCCTTACAAGTTATCAACTCACCTTTTAAACTGATTAGTAGATTAAGAAGAATGCCACTCACACAGCAGATAGTCTTACACAAGATCTCTCTTCTTCAATGCTTGCAGCAGAACCAAGAAATGGCACATTATCCCTCTCAATTTACACATTAATAGCAAATTAAATTCCTTCACACAAAATATTCAAAACCAAACACACATTTCTATTGGTTCAACATTTCAAACCTTTCCAACTGACATAACTTTCCACCCTACCCCCAACAGATCATGCAAAAGTCAACTATCAACAGAGGTCAAAATTTCAGCACGCTATAAAACACTGCTACTCAATAACTTTAGACTATGCATAAGTACTTACTTATAAGTACTAATAAAGAGAAAAGGTTTCATTAGAACCAACCAACACATAAACACATAAACTTCATAGATATCTATAAAATATATTTTTTAATAGATTTTTTTCTCGCTTAGGTACGCTTAAGGGACGACTTACAGACTTTGCCCTGTACGTTGTACGTTCGAGCATGGTACGCGCACTGTAAATCTATCGTAAACAAAATAGCCTCTATCACTAATTTTTTATAATCCCAGGGGGCCCCAGCCCCCGGTGCTGAAATATAACGTTGGGGACCAAGGGGGGAGCCCCAAAATCCCCCACGGTCCCAGCCGGCTCCCCGCGTCCTTCGGGAGCCGGCATTGCCTTTCTGCTTGGGGAGCAGCTAACATGCTGCTCCCCTTGCAGAAAAGTAATACACATTGATGTTTGAAAGAGAGAGCAGGGTTCCTGCTCTCTCTTTCAAAAATCAAAGCAGTTTGCTGGGGAAGGGAGGGAGCCGCGAGGGTGGGCACCCCGAGACACTACAGGAGCCGGCCCTGGGGGGTGGCAGTCCCCAGGGCCATTAAGGGCTCCAGGAGGGGGGGGCACGCAGCCCCCCCTCCCACCTGTTAAAAGCCCCGTTGGGTGGTGGTCCCCGGGGCTGGGGGCTGTCACAGACCCCTCTATTTTACATATTAGAGCGCCGGGGGGGGTGGCTGTCCCCAGGGTGTGTGGGGGAACTTCAGCCCCCCACACGTGTTTTTAATTTACATTTTTTTTAAAAGCCCCATGGGGTGGCGGTCCCCGGGGCTGCGGGGGTGCTATAAGCCCCCCCACAAACATACAATTAAACCCCGGTAGATGGGGTCCCAGGGCATTATAAAAAATGTGTAATACCGGCTATTTTTTTTACGGTAGATTTACAGTGCGCATACCATGCACGTACGTACGATGTACGTACGACTTACGGTGCAACGTCTGTAAGTCGTCCCGTAAACGTACCGAAGCAAGAAAAAAAAAGATTTTGACATTGGGGATCATTGTAAAACTACCTAAGCAGCCCTAGGGAGTCAGGAAGTCCTATAGCAAACAGCAAACATTTCCTGTCAATTTACACACTCAATCTACACGCATATGCAAATAAATAACAAATCACATTTATTCCCACATTAAATCAAAATGAAACACACATTTCTATTACTTGAATTTTTGAACCCTTTCCACCTGACAAAACGTACAACCATTCCCCCATTCCACATTCTGCCAGTTACCATAGAAACACTTCAGAGAAAACCTAACTGAGCATACAGGTGAAAAGTTCATCATACATTGTTCCAAATCAAAACAGCAATTGTGCTTGACTTGTCAATATTAGTGCGTTGTTAGATGTATACTGGTACTCCAGAGGTAATCATGCAATCATAGTAGTCTTTATTAAGTTCGATATTCAGTTTAGGCAACATTTTCACATTTCAATCATATTACGTCATATGATAATGTTGTTTTGCATATGAATTTCAATCATAAATCCAAAGTTCATAAGGATGGTATACTCCAACAGTTTAGTAATGCCCGATGCATTTCGTGCAAGATTGCACTTCTTCAGGGGGAATCTGTGTGAAAAAGGAAAATGTCTGTAGGGCGCTAAAAATTGAGGAGTCTAAGATACAGTGAGCCCATATTAAATTATGTGAGATTAGTGTCTAAGGAATATGCCTGCAGAAAAAACAGATATAAAGTGCTTCAAAATCAAGGATCATGCATATACCGAATTAATTAGGATTAAAATACAAAGTGTCTAGAAACCAGAAAAAAGAAAAGGGACCGAGCATGAGATAATGTGCAGCGAGAATTAGTGGCGTACCTCAACGAAACCTGAAGGTGACTCTAATGGTGTTAATACCGGTAATCCAAAAGAGAAGAATATGATAGAACGTGAACCAGAAGGTATGACGAGATGTGAAATAAGCAGTCATGCGGGGCAAATGAAAATAGTAAAAGCGAAGGGGGCTGGTAGTTCGGTCACTTACCGACCATGGGAGCTAGGATTGAACCGACAGGGTTCTAACGGTAGAGTACGGTCTGTGTAGACGGCAACCCGGAAGATGCGAGCATGCGCGCATGCTCCTGGATGTAGGTACGGGGTGTGCTCATAGAAAGCGGACTAAGGCGTAAACAGGGATACGAAGTAGGTGAATAGTACCCATAGGTGAAAGACCGTGAGGAAGGTGATTAAAACGAAAATTGTGGCCTAGTAAACACACAAAGATTACAAATAATGAACATGGAAAATACCAAAGACCAATGTGGCGTAAATGTAAAAAAGCGTAGTAGAAGAAAGAGGATGGAAAAAGGATCGCGATGTAAGTAAAGAAGGAATTAAAAGGAAAGGGAAATGTGGTAAAGGAAAAATACAGGCAAAAGGTAAACAGATGTGGCAAGTAAACCTGAGCGGAATGAAAGTAAGATCGAATGACTGAAAAGGTAAATGGGCAGAAGAGAGATCAAGCATATACAGTACAAAATGTTATAAGTGACAACTAAATTCCAATCTGTCATTAAGTCCTTTCGGATGCAGGGCGTGGAGGCGATGTATCCAATATAGTTCCCGTTGAAGCAAGTTTTTGTTATTGTCTTTGTGAATATGTTTATCCACTACTTCAAGAATTAAGAAACGAATTTGGCTTGGGTTATGAGAATGTTGGACAAAGTGAGCGGCTACACAGGACTTCAAGTTCTTCGTGCGAATGTTACTGCGGTGTTCGGTCAATCTTGTTTTAATTTTGCGTTCTGTTTTTCCCACGTATGGAAGGCCGCAAGGGCACTTTAACATATATACAACATTTGTAGAATCACAAGTGGCATTGACTCGTAGATGTATGGGTGTTCCTTGTGTAGGGTGAGATAGTGAATCACCAGGAATAATACTGCTGCAATGTCCACAGTTATGGCACGGTATCGTGCCTTTGAAGATGTTGTTCCCAATAGTTGGGGATTGTTTTAATATAGATTGGATGTTTTTGGATCGCTGGTAGGAGAAGATGGGTGGTTTGTCGAACACTTTGTTGAAGTCTGTTTCTGATTGTAATAAAGGCCAGTGCTTGCGAATTGACTCTTTGAATTTTGTGGATTGCGTAGAGAATTTAGATACAAAAACAGAACGGGTGTCTTTGTCTAGAGGCTTTTCTCTGAGTTTTAGTAGGTCTTGTCTAGGTCTGATCGACACTCTGTCCTCTGCAACTTGAGTAGGTTCTCTTGGGTACCCACGTTGGTGAAATTTGGTGATAATAGTGGTACTGTCCTGTGTATACAGTTCAGATGTGGATGCAATTCTTTTAGCACGGAGGAGTTGTGAGTATGGTAAATGCCGTTTTAAACTTGGTTGATGAAAGCTGCGATGATGTAGGTAGATGTTACAGTCGGTGGCCTTGGTATATATTGATATGACAAATTGGTTGTTGGATAATGAAATTTGTACATCCAGAAAAGGTAAGGTTAGTGTGTTGAAACTGTGTGTGAATTGGATACGCTCATTTACTCGATTGAGGGAATCAATAGCGTTGGTTAACTGGGTTTCATTGCCTTTTGGAACTAGGAAAATGTCGTCGATATAACGGTAGTAAGCACATAGAAATGGTTGCCAATCTTGATGGTTCAAAATGTGTTGTTTCTCAAATAAGTACATAAATAGGTTCGCGTATGCCGGAGCGGCACAATTGCCCATGGCAACTGCAGATAGCTGCAAGTAGTGTTCATTTTTGGAAGATTTGAAGTAGCTGTGATGGAGCGTAAATTGCATTAGTTCAAGAATGAAAATCTGCAAGTCTGTGGGTTTGTCAGTCTGTACCAAGGCAGTTTCTAAGGCTTCTAATCCCAAATTATGGGGAATTGATGTGTATAAGGAATTTACATCTATAGTGCATAAGATGATGGGTTGATCTGGAGGAAGAATGATATTGTGAAGCTTAATCAAGAAATCTGTGGTATCTTGAATGTATGTGGACATACTTTTGATACAAACTTGTAAATGTTTATCGATGTCCTTTCCAGTTGGTTCGTGGATGGAATCACAGGTGCTGACAATGGGTCTGAAAGGTGGCTTAGTGGTGTGTTTATGAATCTTTGGCACTAAGTAAATATATGGTACCTGAGGATGTTCTTTTATGAGAAATCTTTTATCTCTTTCTGTGATCGTGTTGGCAGAAACAGCAGAATTACCAATGGTAACCAATATTTCTTTGAAACTGTTGGTTGGATCAGAATTCAAACGCATGTAGAGATCAGAGTTATTCAGATGAGCATCTAGGTTTTGAGTGTAGTAGCTAGTGTCTAAGGCTACTAGTGCACCTCCTTTATCTGCTTTACAAATTTTTAAGTCAGTGTTTGAAGAAAGTTGTCGCAAAGCTTGATATTCACAAGTGGACAAATTAGTTCTGCCAACACGATCACAGAAAGAGATAAAAGATTTCTCATAAAAGAACATCCTCAGGTACCATATATTTACTTAGTGCCAAAGATTCATAAACACGCCACTAAGCCACCTTTCAGACCCATTGTCAGCACCTGTGATTCCATCCACGAACCAACTGGAAAGGACATCGATAAACATTTACAAGTTTGTATCAAAAGTATGTCCACATACATTCAAGATACCACAGATTTCTTGATTAAGCTTCACAATATCATTCTTCCTCCAGGTCAACCCATCATCTTATGCACTATAGATGTAAATTCCTTATACACATCAATTCCCCATAATTTGGGATTAGAAGCCTTAGAAACTGCCTTGGTACAGACTGACAAACCCACAGACTTGCAGATTTTCATTCTTGAACTAATGCAATTTACGCTCCATCACAGCTACTTCAAATCTTCCAAAAATGAACACTACTTGCAGGTATCTGCAGTTGCCATGGGCAATTGTGCCGCTCCGGCATACGCGAACCTATTTATGTACTTATTTGAGAAACAACACATTTTGAACCATCAAGATTGGCAACCATTTCTATGTGCTTACTACCGTTATATCGACGACATTTTCCTAGTTTGGAAAGCAATGAAACCCAGTTAACCAACGCTATTGATTCCCTCAATCGAGTAAATGAGCGTATCCAATTCACACACAGTTTCAACACACTAACCATACCTTTTCTGGATGTACAAATTTCATTATCCAACAACCAATTTGTCACATCAATATATACCAAGGCCACCGACCGTAACAACTACCTACATTATCGCAGCTTTCATCAACCAAGTTTAAAACGCCATTTACCATACTCACAACTCCTCCGTGCTAAAAGAATTGCATCCACATCTGAACTGTATGCACAGGACAGTACCACTATTATCACCAAATTTCACCAACATGGGTACCCACGAGAACTTACTCAACTTGCAGAGGACAGAGTGTCGATCAGACCTAGACAAGACCTACTAAAACTCAGAGAAAAGCCTCTAGACAAAGACACCCGTTCTGTTTTTGTATCTAAATTCTCTACGCAATCCACAAAAATCAAAGAGTCAATTCGCAAGCACTGGCCTTCATTACAATCAGAAACAGACTTCAACAAAGTGTTCGACAAACCACCCATCTTCGCCTACCAGCGATCCAAAAACATCCAATCTATATTAAAACAATCCCCAACTATTGGGAACAGCATCTTCAAAGGCACAATACCGTGCCATAACTGTGGACATTGCAGCAGTATTATTCCTGGTAATTCACTATCTCACCCTACACAAGGAACACCCATACATCTTCGAGTCAATGCCACCTGTGATTCTACAAATGTTGTATATATGTTAAAGTGCCCTTGCGGCCTCCCATACGTGGGAAAAACAGAACGCAAAATTAAAACAAGATTGACCGAACACCGCAGTAACATTCGCACGAAGAACTTGAAGTCCTGTGTAGCCGCTCACTTTGTCCAACATTCTCATAACCCAAGCCAAATTTGTTTCTTAATTCTTGAAGTAGTGGATAAACATATTCACAAAGACAATACCAAAAACTTGCTTCAACGGGAACTATATTGGATACATCGCCTCCACGCCCTGCATCCGAAAGGACTTAATGACAGATTGGAATATAGTTGTCACTTATAACATTTTGTACTGTATATGTTTGATCTCTCTTCTGCCCATTTACCTTTTCAGTCATTCGATCTTACTTTCATTCCGCTCAGGTTTACTTGCCACATCTGTTTACCTTTTGCCTGAATTTTTCCTTTACCACATTTCCCTTTCCTTTTAATTCCTTCTTTACTTACATCGCGATCCTTTTTCCATCCTCTTTCTTCTACTACGCTTTTTTACATTTACACCACATTGGTCTTTGGTATTTTCCATGTTCATTACTTGTAATCTTTGTGTGTTTACTAGGCCACAATTTTCGTTTTAATCACCTTCCTCACGGTCTTTCACCTATGGGTGCTATTCACCTTCTTCGTAACCCTGTATACGCCTTAGTCCGCTTTCTATGAGCACACCCCGTACCTACATCCAGGAGCATGCGCGCATGCTCGGCGTCTTCCGGGTTGCCGTCTACACGGACCGGACTCTACTGTTAGAACCCTGTCGGTTCAATCCTCGCTCCCATGGTCGGTAAGTGACCGAACTACCAGCCCCCTTCGCTTTTACTATTTTCATTTGCCCCACATGACTGCTTGTTTCACATCTCGTCATACCTTCTGGTTCACGTCCTATCATATTCTTCTCTTTTGGATTACCGGTATTAACACCATTAGAGTCACCTTCAGGTTTCGTTGAGGTACGCCACTAATTCTCGCTGCACATTATCTCATGCTCGGTCCCTTTTCTTTTTTCTGGTTTCTAGACACTTTGTATTTTAATCCTAATTTATTCGGTATATGCATGATCCTTGATTTTGAAACACTTTATATCTGTTTTTTCTGCAGGCATATTCCTTAGACACTAATCTCACATAATTTAATATGGGCTCACTGTATCTTAGACTCCTCAATTTTTAGCGCCCTACAGACATGTTCCTTTTTCACACAGATTCCCCCTGAAGAAGTGCAATCTTGCACGAAATGCATCGGGGATTACTAAACTGTTGGAGTATACCATCTTTATGAACTTTGGATTTATGATTGAAATTCATATGCAAAACAACATTATCAATTGACGTAATATGATTGAAATGTGAACATTTTGCCTAAACTGAATATCGAACTTAATAAAGACTACTCTAATTGCATGATTACCTCTGGAGTACAAGTATACATCTAACTACGCACTGGTGTGCATTTAAGAGTGCCTAGGGACAGTCCTTACTCCCTGTAAGGCTTGCTTGATTCTATTATTTTATAGCACCTTTTGGATCCAGAAGGTGACCTCCCTGAGCACCTACATAATTCAGTATATACTTACCCTCGCAACTTAATTCATTTTACCCAGGAGTGCAGCGGTTTCAATCTATTGTGACTTGTCAATATACCAGCTTATCTTAAGTAATGTTCTTTTCAATCACTTTTTCTTAACCAATAAATTACATGCTTTAAAAAAACAGAATATTGCACCCTAGTTTTATAGCTAATAACATTTCAAACAACCAATCACTTCTTTGCTTTTTTCAAAAGTCCACTTATCCACCAGTTTGGAAAAAAAAATCTTCAAACTTCCCTTTCCTTCACAAAAACCATCTGAGTGCATCCAGACCTCTCTTTAAGATGCTTAGAGTGTGGATTGTGTGACACAGCTATATTTTTTGGAGTGAAAGGTACGCACAATAGAAAGGAATTCACAAAGACCTAGGTTTTCCAAATGTAGACATTAAATGGATTGGACAGAGAGGGTTAAAGTAGCACCAATTGATGCCATTGGTGAAATCCTTTATGCATCTCCAACACCCTGACCTCAAAATTGTGCACTGTGGTGGCAATGACCTAGGCATTTTGAGTGGGGTAGGTCTGGAAATGTTTATGAAGAACACCTTTACAGAACTGATGTCACTTTTCCCCCAAACTACCTTTGTCTATTCTAATATATGTCAAAGGCAAAAATGGAACTGGTCCAATCAATTTTGTCCACAGATTGAGAAAGTTAGGAAACATGTGAATAAATCTGTTTCTGCGTTTCTCCGAGATCATAGAATGGGGTCCATTTACCATAACAATCTGCGCTTCAATATGCATGGCATCTATAGGAGAGATAGTGTACATTTTACAGATGAGGGAACAGAGTCTTCCTCTTGAACTTTAGACTCTGCATCGGTACTTACTTGTAGGTACTAAAATCTCCCAATAAACACAAGGGCTCTTTTTAGAGCCACCCAACCTCTAAACACATACACTTCATAAATATCTAAAAATATATATTTTTTCTTGTTTGTGTACGCTCAAGGGACGACTTACAGACTTTGCACCGTACGTCGTACGTACGCTCATGGTACGCTCACGGTAAATCTATCGTAAAAATAAAATAGCCGGTATTACTAATTTTTTATAATCCCGGGGACCCCATCCCCCGAGGCTAAAATATAACGTTGGGGACCGTGGGGGGAGCCCCAAAGCCCCCACGGTCCCAGCCGGCTCCCCACGTCCTTCGGGAGCCGTCATTGCCTTTCTGCTTGGGGAGCAGCTAACATGCTGTTCCCCTTGCAGAAAAGCAATACATATTGATGTTTGAAAGAGAGAGCAGGTTTCCTGCTCTCTCTTTCAAAAATCAAAGCAGTTTGCTGGGGTAAGGTGGGAGCCGCGAGGCTCCCGTTCTACCATTGCAAACAGCAGTGTCCCGGGGGTGGGCACCCCGAGACACTACAGGAGCCGGCCCTGGGGGGTGGCAGTCCCCAGGGCCATTGAGGGCTCCAGGAGTGGGGGCCGCGCAGCCCCCCCCTCCCACCTGTTAAAAGCCCCGTAGGGTGGTGGTCCCTGGGGCTGGGCGGATGTCAGAGACGCCTCTATTTTACATATTAGAGCGCCGGGGAGGTGGCTGTCCCCGGGGTGTGTGGGGGAACTTCAGCCCCCTACACGTGTTTTTAATTTAATTTTTTTTAAAAGCCCCATGGGGTGGCAGTCCCCGGGGCTGCGGGGGTGCTATAAGCCCCCCCCACAAACATACAGTTAAACCCCGGTAGAAGGGGTTTAACTGATGCAGATGATGCAGAAAAGCAATATGCTTTAATTTTGAAAAGAGAGAGCAGGTTTCCTGCTCTCTCTTTCAAAAATCAAAGCAGTTTGCTGTGGTAGAGTGGGAGCCACGTGGCTCCCGCCCTACTATAGCAAACAGCAGCGTCCCGGGGTGGGCACCCCGGGACACTGCAGGAGTCGGCCCTGGTGGGTGGCGGTCCCCAGGGCCATCAAGGGCTCCAGGAGGGGGGCCGTGCGGCTGTTAAAAACCCCGCGGGTGGTGGTCCCCGGGGCTTGGGGGTCCATCACGGACCCCCTATTTTACATATTAGAGCCCCGGGGAGGTGGTGGTCCCCGGGTGTGTGGGGGGGCTTGAGCCCCACACAGATTTTTATATATTTTTTTAAATAAAAAAATGAAGCCCCGGGGGTGGCGGTCCCCTGGGCTGCGGGGGGGCCGTGAGCCCCCCCGCATACTTAGTAAGAAAGCCTCGGGGGTGGCAGTCCCCGGGGCTCGGGGGCCTTAGAGGACCCCCATCATTATTATCAAAGCCCTGGGGGGGCGGTCCCTGCGGCTGCGGGGGGACGTGTGACCCCCGCTATCATAATTACTTCGCCCCAGGGGGTGGCTGACCCCGGGGCAGTGTGGGGGGTATTGGGGCCCCCCACACTTTTTGTTTAATATGCACCCGGGATTTGGTCCCCCTCGGGGCTAATAAAAAAAAAATCAGACCGGGTTTTTTTTTTTAACCATGTGGTACGCGCATCTACGCGTACCACTGATTTAAAAAAAAAAAAAAGAGTTTGGGCCTTGTGGGACCCCCTGAGCAGGCCTAGGGGGTCAAGGTGTTTCTACCCTGCCCCCTTTGCATGTTTTACACGTTTGTTTCACTGCTCTCTTGTGCCTCGCTTCTACCGAGGCACAAGATGGCTGCCAACACTTCCTGGTTTGGAATGTTGACAGACAATTGACACCCAATAAGCATGCAGCTCGTGCTCGTAATGGTACGCTTTACCGTACGCTTTCCGTCGTCTATAGATATATCTATGATTTTACTTTTAATTTTCTCAGGAACTACTGAACAGATTTACACCATTTAACAAAAAGGGTAATCTGCGAACCGAAATCTACCTTTTTGCCAAATTTGGTGTAGCCCTGGCTAAAGGTCCTATGGAAAATTGCATGGGGAAAACACGTTTTTGAACCCCCCTTTTTTCTCATCCCCTGCTTGAAGAATCACCCCCAAACTTCAAGGGAAGAAGCGGAGCCAAGCAGGCCATTTTCTTGGAGAAATTCGCGAAGATTCGTCCACTGGCGCCAAAGTTATTCCAAATAGAATGTTGCGGATTTCCTATGGAAACTAGGTCCTAACTATAACTACCTACTGGCACCCGCCAGTAGGTCATATATATATATATATATATATATATATATATATATATATATATATATATATATATATATATATATATATATATATATCTATATATATATATAGATATATATATATATATATATATATATATATATATATATATATATATTACCTACAGGCGGTCCCCAGTAGGTAGTTATAGTTAGGACCAAGGAAGAGCATTTTTTGTTTTGCTTATAACTTTGGCGTCGTTTGATGAATATTCATGACATTTTCCAAACTAGTTCTTTGTTCATATCAGCGCCTATGTTGTAGGTTTCGGGGTGATTCGTCAAGGGGGGGCCGAGAAAAAAGGGGGGTCCCAAAAAGGGTTTCCTAAATGCAATTTTTATAGGAAACTTTATACAAGATTACAGGTCGAACCGGTGAACGGAATTACCCAAAATTTGGCAGGGAGAAGGGTCTTGGTCTAGAAAGCATGCTTTTGTTTATTTGGTTCAAATCCATTATGTAGTTTTGGTGAAATATTGAAATTTACAGACATCAATATTTGGGAATTCTGCCATCTGATTGGCTGAGGTGTTACAATCACAACCTTGCTGCTTATTGGCTGCGAGCTGTTGCAACTAGGAAGTGTTGCCAGCCATTTTGTGATTCTGTTAAAATGAGTAAGGGGAAAAATGGGTGAAAAGAGTAGGAAACAGGAGGATAGGAGCACTGTAACCTCTGTAGGGGAGTGCGAAGCGAAGCGAAGTAGTCACTCCTACCGGTCTGAAAGTGCGGTGTTGCTCAGAGTGACATGGTGCTGAGATAAGATGCTGCTACACTCGGGTATGAAACCAAGAGCCTAAACCGTGAGCTCGTTGCTGTAAAGTGATGTGCTCTGGTCTTTGTAGCATACATGTGAAAGTAGTGTTGGTAGGCATTAATACTATACAGGGAGTGGGAAGCAACTACTGGCCCCTACCATGCGTTTACACTATACCGGAAGTGGGAAGCGAAGTACTCAAGCCTACCAGTGTGAAGACTCGGGGATCAAACCGAGCTGATTGCTGTAAAGTGATGGGCTCTGGGTGGTGTATCATACTGGCTGCTGTTGTATAACTGTATAAGTAGTGTTAGTAAGCTTTTATACTATAGAGGGAGTGGGAAGCGAACTACTCACCCCTACTGGTCTGAAGACTCTGGGATTAAACTGTGAGCATAAACCGTGAGCTCATTGCTGTAAAGTGATGTGCTCTGGGTGCTGTAGCATACCTGTGGAAGTAGTGTTAGTTTGCGTTTATACATTACAGGGAGTGGGAAGTGAACTACTCATCTCTACCGGTCTCCAGACTCGTGGATGAAACCATGAGCTCATTGCTGTAAAGTCATGTGCTCTGTGTAGTATTCCAATGTAAGTCATAGTAGAATGTTAGTATGTAATGCTACTAAAATGTAAGAATGTAATGTTAGAATGTAGGGCTATCATGAGGGGAATCATGGGGAGTTTGTACACAGTGCTGGAGAAGACGGTTGACTTGCTGTCTGCTCCTGTTGGTTGCTGTTCAAGCTGTCTTGTTTTCCTGCAATAAATCTACTTATCGGATCCACTGCTGTCTGCCTCTTGACTACATAAATGTGGCAACGAGCTGAAGAAGGTAAAAAGAAGGCAGGACTATTAATATTTCGAGCTTCCTTGCATTCTGCTGAAGACTTATTTTCTTCGTGAAGCTGTTTCTACTCATCCCAGGGTCGTCGGCTCATAGAACTATGTCATCTGACCTCTAGAAGGATTTATATTTTTTGATTTTAAGCTTCCTCTGCCTCTTCACTACACTCTGGTCGCTGTACTACACGTGTGCAAGTAGTGTTAGTATGCATTTATACTAATGCTGTAGTTATGCAGTAATCAATGCATCATGGCCCTATGGAGTGCCAACTCCCAGGCACAGCTCATACAATGTCCCTGGGTGTGCATCCGCCCTGTGATAGCAAATCCTTGTTTGCCTCACTGAAGCGAGAGGAAGAAAACCTTGCATCGCTTCAATAAAGCAGATCCGGAAGGTAAAAGTGGAGAAAAAAAAAATGAAGCAGAGTCTCACCTGTTCATTTAAATGAGCCCCCTGGTGGGTAATGTTTCGAGGCCAATTCTATTACTATATTGCGGGGTCTCTACAGCTCTCTGTAATCTCACATGTAAATTAGGCGTGGGAGGGCACAGAGATGTTTCGCAGCCTAGGGGATCATCACGTCCCCCGGTATTGTTTACTAATTGTTAGGGAGGCTCCGAGGCCAACTCATGTCCGGGGATCGCCACCCCACGGGGCTTTATTTAAATATGCAGGGTGGGCCTCACCAGTCTCTGATGCCTCGATGACCCTAGGCAGTGCCTTATTTTCTGTAATCACACGTACAGTAATCATGGTGTTATAAAGTGATACACTCATAGAACACTTGCAGTTGTAGAAATACCCAGGCTTCATTTATATAATACTATGTTGGTTTATATTTGGTAGGTGCACCCCAAAATTACAAATGTTTTCCCTCATAATCTCCTATAAACCGCCGATTTTCACAATAAACTACAGACAAGTGTTGTCAGAAAAAGACCCATACACTCACTTATTTATTGGTAAAAAAAAACCTTTATTAAAAGAACACAAATAAATGGAAACGCAACTTTATTCGAACAAATACCAGTATAACATGAAATTAATGGGTGGGACGCCTCCGGAAGCAGCGTACAAAACCTGCAAGACAAAACAGAAACATAAGTATGTGTGCAATGTCCAAGAGAAAAAGAAATGCAGTCAGAATGAAAGGAAGAAAGTGAGAATGGGACAGAGAGCGAGTGGGTGGGAGGGAGAAGGGGAGAGAGAGTCATAGGAACAGAGGGAGGAGGAGACAGAGCGTCGGCCTACTGCACCCAGCCCTCACTGGGTGTGAGTGTTTGATTGGTTCAGATGCTCTGTCCATCACCACCCCCTTTTGTATCGCTTTGTTTGCCATAAGTTGGCAGGGTACGCTCAGACGTGAGTCCCTTGCTCACTTTGCCACTGGATTCAAGCAAGCCTGGCTGAAGGCGGCTGAAATGCCAGAAACCGGTCCTAGGAAGTTTGTTTCCGGTCCAGGGAAGGCATGGCTTGGCAGTTCGGGCTGAACTGTTCCCATGAGGCACATGGTCAGACTGATTTGCATATGGCTATGTCTGAACTGGGGTGGCGGAGTGGGCTAAAGAACGGTGATGGATTAAACCCAGATCTTTTTACTGGGTGTGAGTGTTTGATTGGTTCAGATGCTCCGTCCATCACCACCCCCTTTTGTACCACTTTGTTCGCCATAAGTTGTCAGGGTATGCTCAGATGTGAGTCCCTTGCTCACTTTGCTACTGGATTCCAGCAAGCCTGGCTGAAGACGGCTGAAATGCCAGAAACCGGTCCTAGGAAGGTTGATTCCGGTCCAGGGAAGGCATGGCTTGGCAGTTCGGGCTGGACTGTTCCCATGAGGCACAGGGTCAGACTGATTTGCATATGGCCATGTCTGAACTGGGGTGGCAGAGTGGGCTAAAGAACGGTGATGGATTAAACCCAGATCTTTTGATTGGGTGTGAGTGTTTGATTGGTTAAGATACTCCGTCCATCACCACCCCCTTTTGAACTGCTTTGTTCGCCATAAGTTGACAGGGTATGCTCATATGTGAGTCCCTTATTCACTTTGCCAAGGGATTCAAAAAAGCCTTGCAGAAGACAGCTGAAATGCCAGAAACCGGTCCTAGGAAGCTTGATTCCGGTCCAGGGAAGGCATGGCTTGGCACTTCGGGCTGGACTGTTCCCATGAGGCACACGGTCAGACTGATTTGTATATGGCCATGTCTGAACTGGGGTGGCGGAGTGGGCTAAAGAATGGTGATGGATTAAACCCAGATCTTTTGATTAGGTGTGAGTGTTTGATTGGTTCAGATGTTCCGTCCATCACCACCCCCTTTTGTACCGCTTTGTTCCTCATAAGTTGACAGGGCATGCTCAGATGTGAGTCCCTTAATCACTTTGCCAATGGATTCAAGCAAGCCTGGCTGAAATGCCAGAAACCGGTCCTAGGAAGCTTGTTTCCGGTCCAGGGAAGGCATGGCTTGGCAGTTCGGGCTGGACTGTTCCCATGAGGCACAGGGTCAGACTGATTTGCATATAGCCATGTCTGAACTGGGGTGGCGGAATGGGCTAAAGAACGGTGATGGATTAAACCCAGATCTTTTGACTGGGTGTGAGTGTTTGATTGGTCCAGATGCTCCGCGAATCACAACCCTCTTTTGTACAGTACGGTTCAGCAGGTCCTTAAAATGAGACAGAGATGTGACTGAAGGAGGTCAGAGATCACATCATTATGCACGGCAACATCACTTGTTCGCACCTGCTCACCCAGGCAGATGCACTGCACCCCCCCCACCGCCCACACTCAATTGCAGTCCCTGTGCACCCAGGACCCACTGTTCACCTGCTGTCATTGTTGTGTGTCCAAACACAATGGCCAGCAGAGTTCATAATTCAAATCGAGTTTTGATTGCCAGGATCATGTACACCTTATGGCTCCACTTTTTTATTGCGCATTGTGATATGCGAGGTGGATGCGGCCATATCCCCTGAGGCAGTGTGGAATAACTGGGACATGTGGAGTCGTCATTATCCTATTTATACGTACGTAAAGTGGGCTGGGCTTGCGTACGCCAGGCCAGCGTAGGTGTGTGAATAATTATTCCGGGGACCTGGGCGTGGTCAGTTCCTGCCTGGCCAGGAAGTGTACTTATGTATGTGTCTCTGTTGAAGTTTTGACGCTGCACAATCCACAATTTACAATAATGTAGTATGTATTGGGAGGTCAGCAACTATCGCTAATGAGATGCTGTCCTAAAACATTGAATGGCTAACATCACATGTTGTTGTCAAGCTTGTGGATATGCGCAGACACGCATGTCAATGGTGTGCAATATTATTGAAAGTGTTGCTATCGAGAAGCGCACACATGTGAATGTGCTCGGCTGGAGGGAAGATCAGCAGTGACGCTACGTCATACACAGTGATAACGCTCATTACAGTGAAGCAATGCATGTCAAACGTAAATCTGAAAGTCTCACATATGGGGTCAACGGCACAGCCCTGGTCTGGTTCCACTCTTATCTCAGAGACAGGAAACAGGCTGTATCCCTCCCCCCCCTACCAATCTGCCTTCTCCCTAGTCCCTCACGGTGTACCCAGGGTTCTTCCATCAGTCCTATCCTTTTCAATGTTTATTTAAAGCCACTGGTCACTTTAATCAAATCCCATAATTTGACTACAGTAAACTATGCGGATGACACCCAGCTCATTCTCTCTTGGGAGGGGGAAGGCTCCATCCCCTTAGAAGCCTTCCACGACTGCCTGAGAGATACTGCAGGCTGGTTACACCGCAACTCCCTTCAATTCAACTCCTCTAAAACGGAGGTTTTGTTCTGTCCTGCGAGCCGAATACCTCGCCTCCTGCCTGTGGAGTTCTGGCCCCCGGAAAATCCAGATAACCCGCTACCTGTCGCCAGTGTTCGCAATCTGGGCGTCATGCTAAACACCAAACTCAGCATGGAAACACAGGTAACAAGAACAGTCGCCACCTGCTCGGCCCTTATGCGATCATTACGTAAAATCTTGCCACTATTACCACCTCCGGCCCGAGCTTTGATAGTCAGGTGCACTATTGTCAGTCGCATCGACTACTGCAATGCCCTCCTGCTAGAATCTCCCATGGTACTGTTGGATAGACTCCAACGAGTCCAGTCGGCAGCAGCCAAACTGGCCCTTGGATGGACTAGGAGATCCTCGGCCACTGCTGCGTTAGCCGAGCTACACTGGCTCCCCTTGAAGCAACGCATAGCCTTCAAAGCCCTCTGCCTGGTCTTCAAGGCAGTACACGGATCAGGACCAAGACCCCTACAACAAATGTTTTCTTGGTACATCCCAACTAGAACTCTACGATCCACGACCGCCTGTCTTGTAATAGTACCTAGATTCAAGAAGGCCAGGATCGGGGGAAGATCGTTCAGAGTAGCTGCTGCTAAGCTCTGGAACAGTCTGCCTGCCGACATACGCCAAATCACACAGCTCCTACCTTTCAGGAAACGAATAAAAACATGGCTCTTCCCCTAGCTCCCCCCTCCACTTCCACCCCCCTTATTCAACTCCCATCGCTTTCAATTCTAGGAGTAAGCTTCTTCAGCGCCAGGATACCTGCCAGGTGACAGCCGCGCTCTACAAATGTTTTAAATAAATAAAATAAATAAATAAATAAATGACACACTACTATACTGGTAAAGCCTGACAATAGAGCATACTGCAACACAAATCTGCACATTACTCTTTACTGTTTGTCACATGTGAGCTAGGATGTGCACTCTGTCCATGGCTGATGATACCCCTTCGAGCCACCAATGCCCAAGCCGAAAGGCAGCACAATAATGCGCATACACACACACTAGGGGCATTGTGTAGCACACAATTGTTTTTTTATGTGATGTTTCAGATGCATGGCCATCACACGTGGAAAGCTACTGTACAGACCACGAATATTGATCAAGATGATCGTTGCATGTTGTGTGTAGTATAAGATATGTGTACACAGCAAATAACTTTTCAAAAAATCTCTCTAAGCAGAAGAGGTGTCTCTCATCAAATGCTGTAGAGAGAATGACTAAAATGGGTGGGGTCCACCAACTGTTACAATGGGAAATGTTATGAAATGAAATGAAATGAAATGAAATGAAAAAGAAATTTCTAGAGCGCACTGCGGCCAAGCGGCTTCCTGGCGCTAAGGAACACAACAGTATCTGCCAAGGGGCCCAGGGGGATTAGCCAGGGAAAGCCTGAAGAAAAAGAAAAGTTTTGAGGGCTTTACGGAAGTGAGAAAAAATAGGGATAGAGCGAATGGAAAGGGGGAGATTGTTCCAGATCTGGGGGGCCCGCACCGAGAAGCGGGTGCCCCCGGTGCGGGATTTACGGAAGCGGGGGACGTGAAGAAGAGAAAGAGAGGAAGAACGGAGAGAGCGACTGGGGGCATGAGAAGAAATTAAAGAGTTGATGAAAAGCGGAGCAGAACGGGCATGCGCCCGAAAGGCCAAGCAGGCAAGTTTAAACTGGGATCTGAAATGAACGGGGAGCCAGTGAAGGGTTTTTAGGGCCGGAGTGATGTGGGAGGATTTGGGAAGACGGAGGATGAGACGGGCCGCCTGGTTTTGGATGGCCTGGAGACGGCGAGTTTCGTAGGCGGGAATGCCTACGTACAAGCCGTTTCCATAATCCAGGCGGGATGTAATAAGGGCAGTGATAATGACTTTAAGAGCATTAACAGAAAAAAACCGGGAAATTTTACGAATGAGGCGGAGGGAAAGGAAGCAGGAGGAGACAACGGAACTAATTTGGGCATGCATGGATAGGTCGTTACTGAGCTTGATGCCCAAAGTCCGGACAGAGGGAACTGGGGAGGGGGGAGGGCCAAAGGAAAGGGGCCAGTGAACTGGAGACCAAGGATTAGAAGGGCCACCGGTGAGAACGAGCTCTGTCTTGTCGGGATTGAGCTTCAAATGATTGAAGCTCATCCACTGGGAGATGAAGACAAGAGTAGAGCAAAACTTGGGGAGAGAATCAGTAGGGGAAGAGAGATCGAAGACGAGCTGGAGGTCATCTGCGTAGTTATACACCGAGACCCCCAGCTCGAGAAGAGAAGAGATAAGGGGGCGGATATAAAGATTGAAGAGAAGGGGAGAGAGGGAAGAGCCTTGGGGTACCCCACAAGTGACCGGGAGGGGGGGAGCGGAAAAGTCAGAAAGGTGGACTGCCTGTGATCTGCCCTGAAGAAAGGACGCGATCCAGGAGAAGGCAGTGCCTTGGATGCCCGCTGCGCTGACCCGGTCGAGAAGAATGGCATGATCGACCGTATCAAACGCAGCGGACAGATCCAAGAGGACTAAGGCCTGGGGGAGGTTGCTGTCGGCCTTCCCCTTAAGTTCATCCAGGACCGCAAGGACCACTCCCTCAGTAGAGTGGCCGGGTCGAAAACCAGCCTGGTGAGAGGCCAGGATATTGTTCTCCTCAATGTAGATGGAAAGGCAGGATGTCACCTAGCTCTCAAATGCTTTTCTTTAAGGTTACATGGCAATCACGCACCGAGCGCGCAAGGAGGCCGCACCCAATGTGATTTTGAGAAAATATATTTACCATAATATACGTTTGTTACAGTTAGAAATATAATGTTTAACATATTTTAGATTATCGCTTACTCTCTTATACACTTTAAACTCATTTAGATATAGTTTTGAGACATAAAAAAATGAGGGAATGGCGTACCTGGCACGACGCCGGCAGCGTGCACTCTTTGCATAGGCAATACGCAGCGGGAGCGACGCCATACGTACATGACGTAATGCATGACTTGGTACTGCGTACCCATTTCATACCAAAGTAGCAGCTGGCGCGACCTCATACGTATATGATGTTACACGGGACGCAGTGCCACGAACCCTACGGATACGAAATGCGTATCATTTATGAGTTTAGCAATATGGCGGATAGGATTCGCGTGCTGATGGAGCTTGGTACACTACCGGTACGGGACTCCAGTTTTCTCAACAAAAAAAAAGATATACTTTTTTTTTTAAGTTATAAAACATTACATCATTTTTAAAGTTAAAAAGAAGGATAATAGAGTTCCAAAATATTACAAAAAGAAATAGAAGAAATACAGGTTTTATAAATATTAAAATATGAAATTAACATTTAAATGAAATTCACTGAAAGAATAATAGGTTTTACATACGTTATAGTTCGGAATTAGCATTTAAAAAAACCTTTGAAATTCACTAAAAAACCATGAGTTTCAAGGACATTATAGTTAAATTCGCCTGTTATTGTTAGTTGAGCTAACTATAACTCGCGCCCCCCGAATGCACTGCTCATGATGTCACATATTACATCATTCATGACATGGTCAGTGACATCACTGATGACATCTCAAATGATATCACTGATGACATCATCCAAGTGATAATATGATGCACAAACGGATACACCCGCTCTAACTCCTTCGCGGTGGGGCTTATTCCCCCACGGAGCGGGGGAGGGGGCCACGCGCGTCGCCACGGTACTCATGACGAGTTCAGCTCATCATGAGGCACAGTGGAGCTGTGCTCATGATGAACTGAGCTCGCCATGACTCCACCCACTTAATGCAACGCCCCATACACGGCAGTTATGACGAGCTCAGATCATCATGAGCACAGTTTCACTGTGCCTCATGACGAGCTGAGCTCGTCATAAGCGCCGAAGGAGCTAAATTAAAGACTACTATTTTTGAAACCATACCCACAACAATGCCAGTTACTACATACCACCCACTATTTCCTAGGTCTACACACACATCCAGTCGCTTATACATGCAGTTACTCATCAGTACAGTACTATAATATACCTAATCAGTCATGCACAGAACCAATCACATACCCATTTACTCATGTATACAGTTATACACATCAACTCAGTTATTTATACACACACAACATCACTTATTTATGCAGATACTAACTAACCCTGGGCGTAATTGGCATAGTAGCGCGACGTGTAGCTATGCAAAGTGCACTTCGCACTAGGCGCAGCTACGCGAACTGCGTAGTGCACTGTGCAAAATGCTGTTTGCCCTGATTGCACAGTGCCGGATGCTTGTCCGCACTGTGCAATCAGCGCAAACCGCATCTTGCACAGTGCAAGCTGTCGTTTTCTCCCGCTCAAGTAGATTTTTACTCGAGCAGCAGCTTTCTCAATGCGGAATGGTAGTTTATCATCGCGAGTGGTCGCGAGCATACGCGACCACTCGCAATGAGAAACCAGACCTTTCCGCGTTGAGAATCTCGCCGGGAGGTTTATTTTCCACGCTCGCAATCGGCAACTTGATGGTGCTTATCGCGAACGAGGAAAAAGTCTCACCGGGATGTCATTTTGCTCGCTCGCAGTCGCGAACTTGGTGAGCAAGTAAAAAATTACCGCTACGCTACGCGTGTTTGCACTGTGCTGCGTGCAATTCGCATAGTGCGAAGTAGCGCAAACTACATGAGTGTAGCGTAGTACTTCACCCAGGGTTAATACTAACACATACTTACTGTCTTATACAATCACTGATACAAGCAGACACTCATTTATGCATCCACTCTTCACATAACTTACTCTCACGTATAGTCATTTATATACTCCAACACTAACATATACTGTTATGTTATGTTATGTTATGTTATGTTAAACTTATTTATTAGGCGCACAGATGCTCCAGCAAAGGAGCGTCCTGGCGCCCGCCAGGTAGCAACACAACACAACAGGGCAGAGGAGAAGGAACAAGCGAACTAAGGAAACAAAAAGGTTTTTACCGCCCGCCGGAAGGAGAGCAAATCCCCAAGTGCACGAATCTCAAAGGGAAGGGCCTTAAAACATATGTAGTTACTTACACATATACCACTGAGACATTCATTCACTCACCAACACACCCATACACACACTAACTCACCCATACAGCCCTTCCCAGGTGCACTTTTGAATCCATACAACCAGTGAATCACCCAATCAGACATCTATGTACAGAGTCACACCCCCCCAATCACACACACAGACTCTCAGGCACCCATACCCATACCTCGGACAACAAATCAATAACCCATAGACACTCATGTAGCGACTCACTAACCCAATCAAGCCGCTTACACACCAACTGCTAGACTAATACAGACTTTCACACAGTTTAGTCATTAACCCATGCATTCAGTAAGACACGTTCAATCACTCACTTATATAGTCAGTCACACACCTACTAAATAATCCCTTCAGGCACTTGTAAATCTACTCATTCTTCAATAAACCTTGGCATAGATATATATGAAAAATATTTAAACTTTACAGAAAACACGTTCACTGGATGATGTCATCAGCGATGTCATCAGTGATGTCATTTGAGATGTCATCAGTCATGTAATCAGTGATGTCACTGACCATGTCATGAGTGATGTAATATGTGATGTCATCAGCAGTGCATTGCGGGCGCGCAGGTTAGAGTTAGCTCAACCAACTACATTGGGCACATTTCTCTGGTTTTATATGAGACAAATGTTCAACTAACTGTAACATCCCTGAAACCTATATTTTTTTAGTGAATATTATATTTTTATAAGTGTTATATGTGTCATCACGCCTATATTTACACTTTTTATAATATACAAGACCCATTTTCCTATAGGGTAACCGGTAACTGAATCACAAATTTGGTTTAAAGGACATACCAAATCATTATTTTGAACAGGCATGTTTAGGATGTCTCTTCCAAATAGTGATTAATTATGGTATGTATCTTCACAAAACATAAACATGTTATTGACTGTGAACAAGCAGGGAAAAGCCATTTCCAAAACAGAACAGGTCCCAGAAGACCTCTTCCACTTAGTAAATGTAGACATAAATATGTTTTATTGCTTAAGAATTATGCCAGATTTATGAGCAGCTATAAATTATTCTGTTTGAGAATTCTAAAAAACATAGGGGCATATTAGCAAGAACCTCGTTAAAATTCTCGCAGTTTTAGTGGCAGGAAACTGCCGCTAAAACGGCGATAATGGGCTTGCTAATATGCGTTATAGAATTCCAATAGAAGCCCAGGTTAGATGTCCTGCTAACCTGGGCTTGTATTGGAATTCTATAACGCATATATGCCCCATAGAGGATCTACATTTATCCAACAAGGTCTGGTACGTTCCAGTTTGAAATCGAAATGGATTATTGGTATGAATACTGCATTAAAATCAGTTAACTCAGTTCTGTGTTAATATCATACTTCACCTCCTTAGCAAAAAACTCATCCGTTAATTCTTAATTAAAGTCAAGAGTGTTGAAGCATGTGTACGTATTTCCTGATATAAATTAAATGCAGTCAAGTATTATTAAAATGTAGGCATTAATTGAGCATTAGGAAGTACGTGTTACATATGACTCTTGATTGCTGTGACCTGCTGTCACCTGCTTGATTCAATTGGATTGTCAATTCAACCACTCTTAAATGTCGGAATAATTCCTGGAAGAAATTGTAAGTGCTTCAGAAGTCTCTCAAATGAGTTCTGTTTTGCATAAGCCTTAAAATATATTTTGATAAAACATTTGTTCTCTTCATGTTTGTCCAAAAGCTGTGCACTTTTTTGCATTCTCCGACAGATTTGATTTCTAGCATTTAAATGTATTATTTGTCAAACATTGCATGCATCTAATAGTTATGTACAAAAAAAGATGATTTACGCGAAATGATCTGCTCGAAAATAAATTAGCTCCGGATTCTGGTGGTGTTCTTCCCTGACATGGTTGGGCTGCAAGGAGGGGGTGAGTATGCCATGTCACACACCTATGTCCAACATGCATGTTGCAGTCTCTTACCCTACGGCCCTTCGTACAGTTCGTAAGTCATCCAAACACACAATTCTGTCACAAAAGATGCATATGCACCATTACTATTGAATTCTCTGTTGTGCCCATTTCCTTCTGTGACCTGTGGGTCACTTATGTCCAGAGTAGTGACTATAGTCCCATGTTCATGTGATCAGCACAATCTACAACATGTGTAAGGAGATGACCATCAGAAGTTATGTGATTGTCTGACATGTGTCAGCACAGTGACTAATGTATGACCTGTACTCAGTGTGGTTCAAATATGTATGTTCAGTATGTTCCAAGTGGAGCACACCGATGTGTGATGCCAATGCTATATATCCTGGCTGCAGGTGACACTAAGGTGGATGCCTTGTTGAGTTTATCTTGCTCATTCTGGCAAATATCTGTCCCAGCTGTAGTGCTCAGCGTAATCGCATATATCCCATGGGCAAAAGGTAGGTAGGCCAATTCCGGGCAACTGTGAGACTGGCATATCACATGTTTGTATGTGTTATTCCTTTTTCCCCATTAAAATGAGAGAATCCATGTGTCAGACTCTGTTACAGTGACTAGACGTGACAGACACAGGTGGTCACTGTTGGAAACAAGGCTACACTTCAAATGTATTGTTTATGTATCTCTTACACAACTGTTTACATGTGTGTGTGAAATCTCTTGACTATACATACTCGTGGCTTGGTCATCCATGTGCATGATGCATTACTTTCATCAAGATAGATGTAAACTGTGCATGCAATTCCGTTTGTGAATTCACAAGCCCTGGTGGTGAACAAGAGCAATGTCAGCTTGTCAAAATGTGCAAATTGTGTCTACCACGTAGGGGACATGCAGACTTGGCATCCAAAGATGTGGACTGAAGTAGTCTGGACAGGATTGGTACACAGAGGTGACTGGAATCATGTGATGTTGAGGTTCTGTACTAAGAGACCCAGACAGGCCAGTGGCATAGAGTACCACATGAATCATTCTAATGATGCAGTCGTTGGTCTTCAATTTGTGTTTGACAGTGTACAAATATGTAACTGTTGCACTGTATATAATGTGCATGACATCCTGGAGAATCCCCCTTAACACTGACATAGCTGACACAAGACAGTGGGCCCAGTGCCTCTCGCCCTAGCTAGGCCTACCACCTTGTGGTTTACAAAATGAGAATCAGATGGGTGACCTGACAGCAGAGGACCTAAGACAGTGGACACATGACCACTATCACTGTTATCTGTGTGGAATGAGTCATGTACTGACTATGTAAACCTGCTGTATTGCAAACTGATCATTTTCCAAGTTAGGCCATAGCCATGGATTCAAAATTAGATGACTGGGGATTGAAGCATGTTTACCATGTCACATTTAAAATGTGTGTCAGTTCAATACTCCCTTGGAGGAGATAAGGCAGGTGTGTCATGACACAAGACTGTCAGGAGCATTACAAATCAGACCACATGCTACGTAGTGTTGGAGTTGACAGTGTGACTGTAGGCTTTAACGTTGATCTAACTGATGTTGAACACGACATCATGTGTCTGTGAACCATGGTTAACTGACAGACTGGCAAGTGACAAGTACACATATGTGTAATGAGTTGAAAGCTGTGGTCATATTTATGTACATGCTTGCTCTGTGATGATTTGTGATAACACCATATGTCAAGTACATGCAGATGACTCATGTGAATCTCTTTGGCTTTCTGGTTCACAGCATCAGCACCGGCTACTGGAGGTGGCAGTGCCGTGACCAAGGGGAAGCGGCTTGCTAGACAGGGTCCAGTGTGGAGGAGGAGGAGGGGGGACCTAGTGGCACGAGGGGAACCACATTGAGGGCTGCTCCAGATCACAATCAGAAGGTGCTGCTAAAGATTACACCTCCAGTGATGACTCCTTTGAGGTGAAGGGTAAGCCAGGATTGGTTCAAACTACTGCTGAGTCCACCACCACCACCACCATCTCCACCCTCCTAGCTGCTCCCATGCCCAGTGTCCTTGGCTACTCCCATGTAGGGGAGCATGTATACTTTGGGCCAGGCATTGCACCCCCTCCACCAATGTGGAGGCCATGGATTTGCTAAAACATATCACTGTGGGACAGACATTCATGCTGAAAGTCCTCTATTGCATACCAGTCATTTGACACAATTGGTTTCATTCATGGAGGGCATCCTTTCGGACATGTCTGCCCTACAAAGGTCAAACCAGGCACTGGCATCCACGCTGACTGCAGCAATGTCCCTGATCCAGGAGTCCCTCACTGCTCCTTCCTCTTCCCCCTCCACATTCCCAACTATCCTACCTGACCCAACCACATGCAAACATGCACACACATCACCATCCACATGCAGCACACACCCCCAAACACATGACTCCAGACACACATGCATACACCCTCAGGGGACTGACAGCACACACACCAGGGAGAGGCCTAGACAACACAAGCATGCATCCGCAGGCCCTCCGCATAACTCAGATCCCTCTGCCTCCACAACCCCTACGCTTGACTCTCCTGCCTGGAAGCTATTCCTCAGTGACCTTGGCCTCTTCCCCAAAGACCCATCTGTCCCCCCTCCAAAGGAGAAGGCAAAATCCCCCTGATGTGGAAACCTGGCCCCACCACACCCCAAAGAAGGATAGCCCAAAAACCCCTACCTTAACATCCCCCGGAGTCCCAAATCTAATACCCCACCCCAACCCATACTTCCCCGCCAAAAAAAGGTCATCCCAATCCAAGTCTGGCCAAAGATCCTGAGTCCATCCTCATCATAGTTTTCCCCATCCACAAATACACAATCCCAAAGAAAGTCAGGCCCAGCCCCTACTGCTCTCCCATGTATATTCCCCCTCCAACTGTCCCCCCTCTGAAACTGCCACTGCAGTGGACCCCCCCTTCCTCAATCTGGCCCATCCACTGCAGTGGGCCCTCCGACCCTCAATCTGGCCCATCCACTGCAGTGTACCCACACCTCCCTCAAGCTGGGGAAACAACCTTTACAACACAGTTATTACATCGCACTACCTTTACAACACAGTCATTACAATCCAACATCCTTTACATCGCATGCCATTACAATGCAGCCATTACATTGCATGCCACTACAACGTGTGTCATTACAATGCATATCACTACAATGCATACCATTACAACGCATACCATTACAATGCATAGTGTTTACCCTTACACAATCCAACACTTACCCAACTGTTGCACTCACTGGATTGGGAATAGTAATTTTTACCCCTACACTATCCAACACTTACACTAATGTTGCACTCACTGGAGTAGGAATAGTAATTTTTACCCCTACACTATCCAACACTTAGCTTAAATGCAATGTAATGGTATGCATTGTAATAGTACGCGTTGTTATGGTATAATGCGATGTAATGGAATGCATTGTAAATGTAGTTTCTAAAAATGCGTTGTGATGGCATGCGATGCAAAAACATGCATTGTAATAGATGTTGCGATGTAAAAACTGCGTTGTAAAGGCATGCGTTATAAATGTTTGTGTTTTATCATCAGACATTGCTCAATCTGGCCCATCCACTGCAGTGGACCCACAGACTCCTCCGGATCCCATCCCTCCCACAACCCAACACAGTATTCCCTAATCCAGTCCCATTGGTGCCGGGCATGCAACCAGGTACCCCTCCCAGGGGAGAAATCCCCTTGTGCTTATAGTGCAGGCAGGTGCTGGAGGGGGATTATCCCTGACCCCCTCAAAGACCATTGGCCTTATGTTAGAGTTTGACTATATTGTATTTTCATGCTGAATACAGCATGTTGGAAGTTCCTTACTGTTGATTTCTGTGTCCCACTACTTGCTTATAAGTCAGCTGTCATTCGCATACAATTCTTCTGGTGGGTATACAATGAGGTTGTTATGTCATGGACTGCATATGGCCCATAGAGTATGTTACCTATAACAGTATGTATACAGGTCTGCATAGTTTACCTTTTCAGGGTATCATTTTCCATGTCATTTTGGGCCATAAAGGTTACATGAATTTGCCAAGCTTCCCTGTTTTCATTTCACCTTTGCACATAGGTAATGCTGCCATATGTTACCATGGTGCAAGTGTTGCAAAGTGCAACAGTTTATGATGGGCATGTAGATTATGTTTGTGATGTGCAGGAAGTCACCTGTCTCATCAGTACAACTGGAGTTTGTATATGTGGTGGTGACGTTGGGCACAACCATGTACACAAGGTATTAGTCCAAAAGCTATCATGTGACTTAATCGTGTTGGAGCCATATCTGTGTCTCCTTTTGATCTGGTAGACCCCTGCCAATGACAAGCTTGCCATAGGTGGGCTTCCACTGTAGGGAATTTCCATCATAGCATGTGACCATCTTTGACATATCCTGAGCCCAAGGTGTGTGTGAGGTGAGCAGGAATCAGACAGTATTCAGAACGTGTTGCCTCGAAATACTCAAGTTTATGCAGATGTTCTTCTTTAACAAGGTTTCTTTGGTCTTACTAGTCCAGTGCTTTCTCATCCAAATGTGTGTGGTGCCATCCTGCTTTTGTCTGGATACTTTACGTTGATGCTATTTTTTGTCTGTGCACGCTTTAAATTCATGTATTCACTCACACACCATTTGTAATTGAGCATGAGATTTGTGTGTCCACATTGTCTCTATGAGAGTGCTCGACATGCAGGGGTGTGATTCAGAGTATGCAAGCTTGATTTCCTGCCTTCATACTGTACAAAGTATGGTAGGAATGTGTAGATTTGATAGGAGAATATCCAGCTGGACAAGGTCAGATTTTTGCAGGTGATGAGAGCTGTGGTCGCTGGCACTATTCTGCAATTGGGCAGTGACTGTGCATTTTTGATGTGTGCTGATACTGTGCATGAGTCCTTGGTGTTCTTTCTCATGAAAATTTAAAGTGGATGTGACTGGGCCACATTGAGAAAAGGTTTAAATAGTCATATGTCACAGAGTTGACAGTGTGTGAATGTATGTACACCAGTAGTGTGATTATGGGTGCTGGATGGTGAAATGTGAGTTGTAATATGTTGTGTTTGATTCTGCAGATGGATCTTTTACTCAAGTGATAAGTGTTTGGATTTGTGAAAATATGAGTGGGTATGTGGTGATATGCAAATGAATGAGTGCACATCCGGTGAGCTATGTATGTGTCTTGTTGTGAGATGTGGTGATGTGTGGAGTGTGCATGTCAGGGTGTGAAGTGATGCTGCACATTGTGGCATGTGTGCAGTCCAAGGCATCAATGAGTGTGCTACTGGTGATTGGAGTTGTCCATCTGGCATGTTAAGTTTGACATCTGCTGAGGAGGGGATGTGTACTGTACATTTTGTGCATGTCAGGCATGTCAGAGGTGTTGTGCACATGCTGATGAATAGTGGTGCTGCCAGTGTATGTGTGGATGAGATGAGGGCAGTGCACATGTGAGTGAGGATGACTCAGATTGTAATGATTTGTGTAGTGGGCCGGAGCTCGTGTGTCAGACATGCTTTTAGGTCTAGATGAAACAGATGGGGTTCATGACGTGCTTGTGTGTCTGTTAGTAATGATAGTTGAGCATGTACTGTAACCTGGATGTTGGAGGGATGATACCTGCAAATATTAAGTTGATGCAGGCCTTGTGTTGAAGATGATATTTGCATATGTGTTGATTATGTGTATGTGAGTGTGCAGAAACAGGTGCCAGAGTGACTCTGTAGATGTGTTATGTGTTTGCTTACGCTTGCCAGTTGCCAATGTATGTACATGGATGATTGTTGTGACGGTCACTTTAAGGACACTGGTGGGTGCTAAACCGATTGGCATCACAGGAGCAGTAACCTCCACCTAGCCTTGGCATGTGTGATTTGTGTGTGGGCATGAGTGGCAAGTTAATCTTTGTTGTCAGTAGTGATTACTGATTGGTCATCAATGCCCTTGTATGATGCCCTGGGATGGAGGTGGTGATTGCTACTGATGTTAATTCATGATGTGGGAACATTGTGAGGCATTTCATTGATTAGGGGGTTATTTGGACCTCAAGTGAATGTGCACGGATGTGTGTTGTTATGCCACCTGTGCTCAGACTAGTCCAGACACACATCCCCACACTTCACGGTAGACTACACACATGTGGATAGTCAAGGCATTCTGACTTTGAATTGCCAAGATGTTGGGGCACCAGGGGAATGGACTCATTATGCTGACTTCTATGGTTGTTCTCAGGACAACACTCTGTACTGTCATCAAACTCAAAAGTGACACATGAACAGTTCACACATTTCCACAGGCGGTGGCATTATCAATTTCTTTGTAGCTATCATCTGGTATGGCAAGGGTGAAACTTGTAGGTGTATATGAGGGATCCCAATCAGAACTTCTCACCCTGTGCATGAGCTTGAGGTACATAGGTCCTTGTTATGGGTCTCCTTTACTGATTAACGGATTTTGATACACTGTTAAAGTACAAAATCTGGCCAAGGCAGATTTCCTTCTGCACAAGTCCACCATCTCACAAGATGTAGCCATTTACACTATCTTGCAGATAGCTATGTGGATTGTGTACGTGAGCCAATGGTTGACCCCCCAACCCGGCATCATCACCAAGCCTGTCACATTCTCTTACACATGTGGCTGTGCATTGGAGGCTCCAAAGCCTTTTGGTGTATCCTCTGTCTGGTGACTCATGTGTCATCCAATTTCTCTGCAGTACACAATCTGCAGTATTGAAATGGCATTATTCATTAAATGCACATACTTCAGCATTTGTAGGTTTGAGCAGACTTGCTGTGAACTACATGCAACAAAGTTGACAGTGTACATGTTTTGAATTTGAGCTGTGTGCAGCACCACCAGGCCACGCATGGTGACTGTCTCCAACATTGTTGTTGGTCCTACGATTTTCTCCATTGCAAGTAGGAATGTAGTCTACAGATGTGGTTCTGACAACTGTGACGCAAACACTTCTGGTTTGTTGTAATCGGAAGTTCTTTAATTGTTTAAGATTGTTTGCATACTTGTGTGCTGTTGGGTCTGGTACTCTCTGTGCTTCAGTGTACACAGACTCATCACAATGTCATCCTTCTGTGATTATGTGTACTCCTGTTGCCCTGCAAGGTTTGAGTGTGTGTTGTGATAGACGAATGCTTGGACTATGTGTCACATACATATGTGTAGTTCTGGCACTTTCTGTTCCACACTCAAATGTATGTGTAGAGTGCTAGGTGTACCTACCTGATGCTGACATTTCATGATTGGTCATACTCAACATACTATTGACCCATGGTCAGATTTGAATTACAATGATGCCTGGGCACTCATGGAGTTCCTACCATACATTCCCTGATCTTAATTGTAATGTGGCCTCTGCGATGTCACCTGTTGGTGTAGTATTCAATGAGGCAGTATTATACTGATCAAGGGTGGGGGTAGACTGTCCAATAGTGACTTTGCTACCTTCAAGGCCCCTACCTCCATTACAGCCTCCCTGCACCTGTCATGCCCTGAAAGTCAAGGTTGAGTGTGTAAGAAGACACTGCTACTTGCAAGGCACGTGACACAGGGCACAACAGCGTGTCTGCTCTGAATTCTGGTCCACATCATTAATTTGCAGCAAAGCAGCTCAGCGGACCAGATACTGTCACTACAGTGCTGTGGCCTGGTGGGGAGATGGGAAGTGAGTCAGTTTCCATTTCTGGTTGTTAGAGGCCACCCAAAGCTAGGGTAGCAGGTGACCCTGGTGCACCTGCTCATAAACAAATGCCTGATTGCCCACATTGCCAATCCAAGGCCTATCCGGGCCACTTCCAGATTGAACTCAATACACATATGGCTCAATGGAGTTCAGCACCTCTGTTGTGTGTGTCAGGCCAGACTGACACAGCTTACACACACGTGTTGAATTTGATCTGATGTGTGTGGCTGGCCTGTTGCCTTCGTGCATCAGCACCTGTGTACTTCACCTGCATTTGAGGGGCAATAAGTGCATGTTTGCTCTTTGTTCCTTTTTCCTCCTGGCCCTGGGCCTCGAACATCTCCACTCTGGCCAATCTTTAAGCTTGCCAGTCAACATTAATGCCAACAGTGTGGGACAGCGTTTCCTTAAAGGTGAGAATTGGCTTAGAATATTTTGTTTTGCAGCAGCTTGTACTCCAAATGTGTGTATTGATTTATTTTGGATGGTAAAATGTTACATTGTCCAATTACACATTGCTGGGAGTGTTAACCCCCAAACACCAGATTGGCTACACATAGGTGTGTGTATGTAACCGCCCCAAACAATGCTTACCTGCACATTTCAGAGGGTATTTGGCCCCAACACACAAATAGTCTCTAACTTGCAGGTGGGGTTTTGCCCCCCACATCCCTTATGCTTATGCCATGCTGGGGGTGTTTGACACCTACAACCCCCATATTTGCCTCTAAATTGCAGGGGGGTTAGCCATCTACCCCCTATGGGCAATAGATTGCTGGTAGTGTTAACCATCTCCCCCCCTATGGGCCTTAGATTGCTGGTAGTGTTAGCCAGCCATCCCCCATGGGGTAGACAATGTTGTTAGTGTTAGTCATCCACCCCCTATGGGCATTAGATTGCTAATAGTGTTATCCATCTGCCTCCCTATGGTGTAGACAATGCTGGGAGTGTTAGCCAACCACCCCCCTATATAGCCATTAGGTTGCTGATAGTGTTAGCCATCCACCTCTTAAGGGCATTAGATTGCTGGTAGTGTTAGACATCCACCCCTATGGGCATTAGATTGCTGGTAGTGTTAGCCATCCACTCGCCTATGGGGTAGACAATTCTGGGAGTGTTAGCCATCCACCCCCTATAGGCATTAGATTGCTGGTAGTGTTAACCATCCACACCCCTATAAGCATTAGATTGCTGGTAGTGTTAGCCATCTACCCCCTAAGGTTATTAGATTGCTGGTAGTGGTCACCGCCATCCACCACCCATATGGGGTAGACAATACTGGTAGTGTTAGCCATTCAACCCCTACTATGGGAATTAGATTGCTGGTAGTGTTAGTCATCCACCCCCTATGGGCATTAGATTGCTAGTAGTGTTATCCATTGGCCCCCTATGGGCATTAGTTTGCTGGTAGTGTTAGCCTTCCACCCCCTACCATGGGCATTAGATTGCTGGTAGTGTAAGCCATCTACCCCCTATGGGCATTAGATTGTTGGTAGTGTTAGCCACCCATCCCCCTATGGGGTAGGTGTTAGCCATCCACCCCTCCTATGGGCATTAGGTTCCTGGTAGTGTTAGCCATCCACCCCCTTATGGGCATTAGATTTCTGGGAGTGTTAGCCATCCACCACACTATGGGCATTAGATTGCTGGGAGTGTTAGCCATCCACTCCCCTATAGGGCAGACAATGTTGCAAGTATTCCCCCCACCACAATAGTGACTGTGATTTCTCACAAGTTATGTGTAATGTTTCCTTTTGCAGGGTAGTGGCGTTTTTGTGTGTGGTAGTTGTCTGACTTACCGTCTGTGACGAACGCTTTGTTGGGGTTATACTATTGACTGTAGAGGTAGAGTATGGTTGTGAAGTGAGCGATAGGATACATGGCTGCACCGTCTCATTCGCCGGGATTGAGTTTTGGCGCGCATCGGAGCCGAAATGCTCCTGTCCGAGATGCTGTGATGTGTGGGAAGTGCCAATGAATTTGGCACACAAGAAGTGCACATCGTACTTGGCCAGCCGTAATCGGGCTGGGAATATGCCTCCGCACGACTCCAGTCAGCATTTATGGATGTTTCTCATTGAGAAAATAGAGACGGATTCGAAGTGACCGAGCCATTCAGTAAGTAAGGGATTTTGAGCATTTTACTTTGTCATTCGGAAAACTGCTGTCTTGGGGAAGTGTGTCCTTATTATCCATGTAGTCATGCAAATGGGGGGTGTCTATTTAGGCCATCACCCACCATTGTGGTAAAGGGGGCTGGGATCTCCCAAGGGAGGGGGCCACATGCTACACCTTAAATCTGACCACTGTCAGCTCTCTCCAACAGATAATGGGATGGATGTGTCCAATCTCAACCCCCATGTGTGTACCGGTCCACCACCAGCCTCATTACCACTTTCTACCCATGCTTGTAGCAGGCCACTGCGAGTCAAGTTGACTTTCCGAAGTCTGATGGAAGTTCCCACTCAGCCACCACCTCTCACCAAAGGTCGGCTATTGGCCTCCTGCGCACTTTCCAGGCCTCCTCACACTGCAACCCTTTCTCCCTGCCTTGGCCAACAGAGTAATATCTCTGACCCTTGTCTCAATACTAGTCCCAGCAGCAGGCTTCCATGCCATTTTTATTATCCTTTTTGCCAGGATTAATGCTAGGTCAAGGAACCTATTCCCTACCTTCATGGGTGCAGGTCATGGAAATTCTCCCAGCTCTCTAGTGTTCTGTTCAGTGTGTTATTTTGCCTCATCAATATGTACCCCAGTATGCTTGAAGAAGGGGTAGTCCTGTGTCATATGTCTAAAGCTCGCATCAAGAGTTTGGCCACAAAGGTACTTCACTTCCCGGTATCTCCCCCATCCATGACCCTTATTTTATATAGCTTCAAGTACATTCTATGTGTGTAATTCAACTGTATGAACTTGAGGCATGTACCAAGGGCTACCTAATGCACGTATGCCAGCAGCCTGCTCCATTCAGCATTTGTACGTTCCCGGCTCAGCTTAGTCTTAATTGTGCTTTAAGGGCATCCAGCGGTCTCCTAAACTATGCCTTGGGTGCCTTGTAGAACTAGGTGATTAGGTATCTTCCTGACCCTATTGTCAATAGTTATTGAAGAACAGCATGAGTCGGGGTTTCCCAACTCCTGTCCCCCATAGCTCCCAAAACATTTGTGTAAGCGCCTCATGCATGAGGAATATGCAGGCTGTACTCGGTGGTCAAATCTGCAAGAGGGATGAGGTTGCCCAGGTGAAAGCAATCGCCCACTGTGACTAACCCCGCCTCAGTCCGTGCACTCATCTGCCCAGCCGCAAAGAAGGATAATGGTTCCCTGTGGGGTAACCCCACTAGAGGGAGCTCGGGTGCATATACCGTTGCGGTTTTCAGCCGTTTGTTACAGCCTTGCCAGCAACACAGTGCTGTGGAGAGAAGGATACTGGGCAGCTGGATCATCAGTTTGGAGTTGAGGAGTTTGGCAAATAGAGCCCCTTAGTTTGGCTCAGAACCAATCGGGCCCAGCTCCTCCTGTCCAGAATCCTCCAGCCATTTGGTGATCCAAAGTAATTGTGCTGACATGAAATACAATTCAAAATCAGGGGCCCCTGGCCCACCTTCAAGGGTCAGGCGGTGAAGAGTGTTGCTTGCAACCATGTGGGGACCCCCTGTCCCAAAGTAGTGAGTCTAGTTACCTAAATTAGGTGGCCAGTATCTTCACCAGATGGTTTGCGAAATGATAGAGAAAACGGGGGAGCAAGATCCTCTTGGATTGTGGTAAATAAATAAATAATACCTCTCTTTTTGAATGCATAAATGATTAACAGATAGATCAATAAATAAGAGTCAAGATTCGAGGTAGTAGGAGTTTTGCAGGTTTAATACAGCATAGAACAGGAACAGGACAACCTGCACAGGAATAGGATGGCAAACCCTGGCAGCGCTGCCGGGGCTGGATCTGGACAAGGGATAACTTTTTAATAACAGTACATGAGCATATATACATAGCGCAAACACATAGCATTACATTGCAATAGGCGTAGCAGTGGGTGGAGCAAAGGGTGTGACGCGTAGCAGTCGCGAAAGATAAGAGTGAAAGTAGGTGTAACAGGGCGTATACATAGACATGTGATGCAAACGTAACAGAATATGTCATGAATGGGGCGGAACCCATGAAGGGGGCTACCTAGGGAGCCGGGACCTCTAACCTAATGGTGCGCGCAAACTGGCAATGACGTGTTACTAGGAGAAGCTGGGGGCTATGAACTCTGTGCTAGGAGCAGAGACTGAAGTCTGGAGAGTCAGGGCGACATGTACCTAAGCAGTATCTAGTATCTGATGTTTAGAGAACATGTTGATATAAACTAGAAGTCAGGAGGGGAAAGGCTAACAGACTCTAAGACTGGAGCATGCATTATTCTACATGTAGTGCGTGATGAGGAATATTAAATGACCATTAAATACAGTATTTTCTCTTACATGGAGCCGTATAGGCTAGACAATGACGGAAACTATTGGTGCGGTTCAGTAGCTTAGGAATGCAGAGAAGGAGGACTGAACTGATAACTGGAACCATAACATACTCTTGGCAGACTCAGAGGCAGAGCCAGGCTGAACCGGGCACTGCGAGGCAGGAAGTAAGTGAAGGGTCGAGGATACAGGTGGGGGCTGTATCGCTCCTCAGCGAGAGCTCAGGAGACAGGAGCTGAATCTGATGTCCGGGCCCTTTTGAGGCCTGGAAACGGGGACATTATAATGAAATAACGTGCACACTGGGAAACGTGGCAACGTAGCTTTGCATAGGCTGATATTCGTAGTATTCACGAGAACTGGAAACTGTCATACTAGAGGTGGACACAACTATAATTGCGTCTTTAATCGAACATGGGGAATACATATGCATATTAATCATGCACACATAACATATGATGGAGGACGCGTAGGGACACAGAACATGGCAGAATTTACTTTTCCACATTCCCTCCTTGTCACTACGTTTCCATCAGGAAACATCAATATTCATGATACCATCTATCATTTCATACAGTATCAATTGCTCGTCTCGAATTTTCTTGGAACGGGATTTAGAACGGGGCTTGGGACTAGGAATACAAGAGGTAGCACAAATGCCGCAAATCGCAGGGCCACATTGTATACAGAGGCAGCAGCTGAATATGATCGCTACTGCAATACCTAGAAAGGACAATACTTTCCATCCCCAGGCGGAAATTATATTCCAGAACCAACCGGACCAGGTCCAGGTGCCTGGATCTTGGTGTAACAGATGGGCAATTTTATGAAGTCTGGTTATAGCTGAATAAACAGACGGCGCGTTATTTGGAATGAAAATGCAGCAACTAGATCCGATGACTCTACAGGCCCCGCCCCTATCGGCCAGTATGACGTCAAGGACGAGACGATTTTGCAAAACGACAAATCTCATAGCAGATTGCTCTTCGGTTAAGTTACCTAGAGCAGAGGCAGTCTCATTTACTACAGCTTCAAGGGTTCTGGTTAACCTACGGATCAGCTTACTATTCTGGATAGGTCCTATAAAGAAGAAGAAACCTCTATTGAAATCTGTATACTGTTCTAGAGCAGTTTCAGTATAATCGACAATTGGGGACTCGATCTCCCTTCTATGTCTAATGTGTACTAGATGTGTGTTTCTATGGTAATCAGATGGGGCTAGGAAAACTGGCGGCAGTAGGAAGGCAATGTAACAGGTTCCCTCCCAATCGAGGGGCAGACGAACATATGCGGTTTGACCACAAATAAAATATGACGTGAAGCTTTGAAGATAGATTTCCCACTGTCACTATAACTGACAATAGTAGTACAGTCACTATGTCCTACATGTACGGAACCATTATTTCGGACACATAATTCGCCTTTGACTGGTAGTACTGAAATAGCAGGTAAGTCTGGAGTAGTATCAGACTGAACATTCAGGACCATGAAATTCGAAGAATAGTTACCTAAATTATACACTTCATTTTCTAGATCTAGCCCTGTTCTGTGGGGGAGACCTTGCTTGTCTGGAAAACATGTACTGTTAAGAAAAGACATATCTGTTGAGGATGACGTTAACGTGGACCATGCTCCACACGAACCATTATGTGAAAACGGATAAGGAAAGAGTGGCAGAACTCCCTTCGGCGTCTGGAAAGGGGGGAGTCGACCACACACCCAACAATTAGTGGCATTGCTGGTCTGGTGTGAGTAATGTAACACGCGGATAAAAGAATTATTTCGCATAGCGAGGCGGTAAGAGAGTTCATGAGGAGGCAGATCACTAAACGTGTGCTCTACTGTAACATTAGAAGACGTATTTACATGAGAAACTGGGAAATACAGGTAAAATGCATAACTGGTGCAGGAAATCATAATGCTGAGAAACAATATGAAACTTAGAAAAACGATACATCGGATTGAGTTTTGACTAACTCTCTCACTATGGGGGTCTATTTTATACATGTCAGAAACAGTCTAACCGTTTCACCTAGGGGAGGACTTAGACAATCAAACTGGCTGACTTATTTTACTAGACCGGAGTTTCAACTTATACTCCTGTTGCGGAGTCTTCTCTAACAGGGGGGGTGCAGTATCATTGTTCTTTGCGGGACAGTCCTTAAGAATAGTACTTTGGCAATCCTTCAAATCCTGGGAAATGTTCTTTGAGACGGGTTTCAGTCCATAAAATTTCTTTATGTGCGAAAGGTGCACCCAGCCTTTGCGTCCTTCCAACTTCACGGCTGTACGGGTGGCGAGGAGGACCTGTCGGGGCTCCTTCCAGCGAGGCTCCAGCGGACTTGATCGGTCGAAATTTCTCACTAAGACCATGGATCCGGGAACGATTTCATGCGGTGCCACCTCGGTATTGTCTGGAAATGCGGCGGCAACCTGTGAACGACAAGAGTTGAGGGCAGACATCAAGGAAGCTAGGTAATCTGTCAGCATATTACTTGAAACATCGGTAATACTTCGAGGTCTGGGTGTACCCCACATGTTAGGGGGGCGGCCGAATACGACCTCATACGGGGACAGACCTGATCTGGAATGTGCGACCATACGCATGTAAAACAAAGCGACTGGCAGAGCTATTAGCCAGTCTACACCTTTCTCTTGACAAACTTTTGCAATTCGAATTTTCAGGGTCTGATTATGTCTCTCTACGAGACCGGCTGCTTCAGGATGGCGTACACAATGGAACTTCCATTGGTATCCTAACAGAAGGGAAACATGCTTCATAAGTTCAGATGAGAATGGCTGGCCGTTGTCAGAATATACGACTCTAGGGAGTCCATAACGAGGGAAGAACTCATGAACCAACTGCTTGGCAGTGGTCGCGGCTGTGTAATCTGGAACTGGATATGCTTCTGTCCACCTGGACAAAGCGCATACAACTACAAGGACATACTTGAAACCTCGACATCGCTCCATCTGAATATAATCCATTTGGAGGACTTCAAAAGGGTGGTCAGGAGGTTGGAATCCACCTTGTTCCACCGGGACACTTTTACCTGGATTAAACTGGCAACATATCATACAGGTACGGACTTTCTGCTTGGCTGCAGCTCGTAAATGCTTGTTGAACCAAATGTTCTGGATACTGTCTAACATAGCTTTTTCGCCTAAATGTGCTGGACTATGTGCGGTATTAATAATGACTTGAACCATAGAGTCGGGGAGAAACCATGTGGCTCTTCCCTTCGTCAACCATCCTTGATCTGTCTGGACCCCTCCTTGTTCGGACCATTTCTTTATTTCTTCAGGAGTAGCATGTAACTGTATATCTATGACATCTTGAGTAGGGTCCTTAACTGTCATACATGTAGTCGGATCTGGAGTATGTGTCTGTGTCGGATTAACTGGAATGTCTGGAGTCTGTGCTGTAAGCTTGGCTGTGCGATCTGCTAGATCGTTACCTTGAGAAATAGTGTCAGTAACTTTCGTATGTGCTTTGCATTTCATGATAGCAATGGATGTCGGTAAGTGTATTGCATCTAACAGAGCTTGAATAAGGAGACCATGCTGGATCTTGGTTCCATGAGAAGTCATGAAACCTCTCTCCTGCCAGAGCACTCCGAAGTCGTGTACGACTCCAAATGCGTAGCGTGAATCTGTGTAAACATTAACCTTCAGGTTCTTGGCATGTATGCAGGCTTGAGTCAGAGCAACTAGCTCTGCCGCTTGAGCGGACAGAGTGTCAATGCGGTGTGTCTCTATAACTTCGGTGTCAGTAGTCACTGCATATGCGGCGACTAGTTCTCCTGTACTAGTTCTCATGCATGAACCATCCACATAAAGTGTCAGGTCAGGATCTGGTAATGGAATATCTGTCAGATCTTGTCTTGGCTTTGTCGTAATGTTGACTACTTCCACACAATCGTGTGCGGCAGAATTTGAATTAACTGATGGTAACAGTGTAGCAGGATTAAGGACGTTGCAGCGTCTGATTTCTATGTGTGGCTGGAATAGTGTCAATTCATAACCTGTTAAACGTGCAATTGTCAAGTGCTGAGTTTGTGTTCGGTTTAAAAGAACTTCCACGGAGTGTGGAACTTGTACTGTCAGGGAGTGTCCTAAGACTATAGAATCACTTTGTCTGATAGCTAGTGCTGTGGCTGCAACTGACTTGAGGCACGCAGGCAGAGCCTGGGCTACAGGATCTAATGTGCTCGAAAAATAAGCACATGGCTTGTATTGTCCTGCTTGATCTTGTGTGAAGACGGATAATGCTGTACCTTCACGTTCTGTGACGAAAAGTGTAAAAGGCTTACTGTAGTTCGGTGTAGCTTGAACTGGAGCTTGGCATAAAGCTTTCTTTAACTCATTGAAGCTAAGTGTATGTTCAGATGTCCAAGGGAGGACAGTCGATACGGCTGCCTCCTGTGTCGTTAACTGTATCAGTGGTTTAGCTAGAAATGCATACTGAGGAATCCATTGTCTGCAATAAGAAGTGAGGCCGATAAAAGCACGTACCTCCTTCTGGGTCTTGGGCTGAGGAAGACTCGCTATTAACTGGATACGGTCTGGTGTCAACTGCCTACCCCTCTTGGACAGTAAGTGTCCTAAGTAGACCACTTGCTGGACACAGAATTGAAGCTTAGAAGGGGACACCTTGTGCCCCATCTCGGCTAGGAAATACAAGACTGTAAGGGATGCTTGCTCGCAGTCACGTTCAGAATGGGCTGTGATCAATAGATCATCGACATATTGGAGCAGGGCAGTGTCAATTGGCATGTGTATGTTGTCTAGTTGTCTCTTAAGTGCATGACTATAAATACTAGGACTTTCTGTGAAACCTTGAGGAGCTCGTGTGAACATATAGCTCCTTCCATTTAAACAGAATCCGAAAAGAAACTGGCTGTCTGGATGAATGGGGACACTGAAAAATGCGTTCTTGAGGTCGATTACAGTAAAGAACGTGGCTTCAGAATCAATGGCTGTTAATAGAGAAGAGATATCTGGGACAACTGGGTACTGAGGAATAATACATTTATTAAGTTCTCGTAGGTCAATCACTAATCGATATACTGGGGGTGCATTTGGATCTGTACGTTTCATGACTGGAATGATCGGAGAATTGCATACATTGGAGTCAGTTTCTACAACTACTCCTTGAGCGATGAGGTCGTCAATAATTTTGGATAAGGCTGCTACAGCCTCAGGTGGCAATCTGTACTGTCTGATTCGTGGCAACACTACACCTGGCTTGATAGTCACACGATGGGGTGTGATTTGCATGTAACCTACATCAGTTGGACCTTGCGCCCATAGATGCTGCGGAACATTAGACAATCTCGGATCAAAATCTCGTAATACATAGTGACCCTTGAAGTCACGTAGGAACAATCGTATTCCCTCTGGGGAACAGCATATAACTGCACCTAACTCTTTCAGTGTTTTAATGCCTAATAGATTTTCTGGACATGACTTAGTAAGTAACAGATCAGTAGTGCGGGACAATGGACCTACTTCTAGGGTAACTGGCTTTGAAATTTCATTTACGATAGGCTTTCCTGAAAATCCAAGGGAAACATTTCTTGAGCCTGAGAGCGGAGCCCCTGGAACTTCGGCGTGACTAATTGTGGTCCTACTTGCCCCTGTATCAATCAAAAACTTTCTGTCTTTCCCCAATACTTGACTATGAACATAGGGACCTTCTTGATCTACAGGTATCTCGATGAGAGGCAAGCCTACCTCCCTCTCTAGGCTGTTTCATGAATACTGCTGGTACTCTGGATACTCGGACTGTGCATACTGGTACATCTGTTGTGTAACATGCTGTGTTGCAGCAATAGGCTGCGGTACAGTAACTGTCTGTGGTGCATTCTGTGGCTGAGGAGTCTGTGAAACTTGTTCTTGTCTAGGCGGACGGGGTCTTTCTTTAGTTTTACCGGTAGCTATGTTGTGTTTCAGAACTGCACACTCGTTTATAAAATGACCTGGCTGTTTACAATAATTGCAGTTCCCTTTAACGGGAGCTGCAGGATGACTGGCTTGATTCGGACCCCTCTTCTGGCTGTCTTGAGGAACAGATTGTGCAACTAGTACTTTCATTTTCGTGTCTTTCATACGTTTTCTCTCGTGATCTTGCTCTTCTCTGATTCTATTCTGGTGGTATTGGAGCATCTGTAACATCTGGGACGGGGTATTAGCTTGCCAGGTACTTTCGACTTTCAAAACTCGATTTTTAATTGGTGGACTTGAATTCTCGACTAATTTAGTCACAAAAAGGTGAGGGTATGACTCGCTACTTGTCTTGAGGCCACTGTTGATGCTAAAACATTTCTCAAATCTAGAATAAAAATCACTAATATCTTCATCTTGTTTCTGTTTACAGGCTGAGATTGCATCCCAGTCTTCCTTTTTCGTTGTTAGTAATCTGGGTAAAACTTGAATCAATAATTCAGGTAATTCTTTACATTTATCTCCAAGACCGGTACCTGGTACTCGTATCTTATCTTCAGCTTCTAGAACTGCCCAATCGATCTTTTTCTCTCCCACCTCCCAATCTTTTTCCTTGAGCTTTTCATACACCCCTGCGGGCAACAGAACCTTTAACATTTTAATTATATCTGGATACGTGTATTCTCCCATACGGAGCATGTCTTTTAATTCTCTATGGAACCCTGCTGGATCTTTATCATGACAGGGAATTAATTTTTTCATCTCTAGGAGTTCCATCTTTGTGATCGGAGTGTAAACAAACACTCGTTGCATTTCGCCACCCGTTCCTCTAACTGGGTGGACTTCTCGTAACGGATTCTGTCTGTCTATGTAAAAGGGTTTACTTTCTGGGGGTGAGACATGAACAAAATGCGGGTTCAGAAACGTTCTATATTTGTGGCGCTGTTCTAGAATGACACTAATTAAATCGGTACCTAGACCTTTCCATCTATACTGGAGTGACTCGTTCAGGATATCATGTAACGGACCTGGATCAGAGTGCTGACCCTCATACAGAGTAATGAGGTGCTGGATCATATACATACCCACCAGTCGCTGCTCGGCTGGGGGCAATTTCAGAAACATTTGTGCCACTATTTCGTCTGGAAAAGTGGTAGAATCAGTAATCCATCGGACTGCTGATCGGACTAGTTCTTGTTCATGCATGGTACTTAACTCACTGTAACCGATTCGTGATTTCAGAATGTGATCGGTAGCTTGAAATACTTGTTCTAGAGAACCTTGTTCTGGTGCTGGATGATGGAAAGTAGATTTGTGTTCTAGGCGTAAATGGCGATCTGGAAATCTAGATTTTCCTACATACGCTATTCTGGCGGGATTCTCGTCGTCTAACTCTTCAGGATCAGAGTTACTTTCTTTCTCGCTTACTTGTGCTGCTTTACGTTGTTCGTGTAACTTTATTATTTCTTTACGAATCTTCTTGTACATACTCTCCATAGCACCGATGGTCTTATGCTTACCCTCGGCTATACTATTACTCCACTTTGTCAGGGTTCTCATTTCGATCGGATCTTTGGACGGGTAATCTTGTTCCCTTATCAAACAATTGATCAGAAACTTTAATATCATGAGCTGGGTCTCAGCTTTTCTTTGCGACATGACATCACTAATACTTTCTGGATCATCCCCTGTACGGATGAAACGGTATATTCTGTCTAGATCTTCCTTCATATCCGGTAGGGTGACGAGATACTCGGCCACCTTTCTTACGCGTAATGAATATAAAACCATATCATCCTCGCCTGGGACTGGATCATAGCCGCATTCGGCAAGGGATTTTCTTATTTCTGCAACAGACTGATGTCTGGGCGTACGCTGTGACGCTTGTGCATGTAATTCGGCTAACGCTAAACGCTTGTGTGGCGGTGGGGTTTGAGGAGGACCTCCTCCTGCGGCCCCTAAACTAGAATCGTCAACTGAGGCTCTTCGTGCTGGCAGAGTGGGAAATTGAAATGCGGGCTGGACTGGTATGGCGGGCTGGACCGGGGGGACCGTAGCAGGTACTGCAAAGGGTGCCCCGGTGTCTGGAGGAACGGGAAGTGCCTGATTTACAGGGACTGGTGGAGCGAGAACGGGATTTGCATATTCTGGGACTGTGTCGTCCAAATAGGACGAGATGAAAATATCAGCTGCGGTCGGTTTGTGACGTAGCTTGGTTGGAACTAGTGGTGGCGGAAAATGACTGGATGCCTCCGGGGTCGCTTTTGGCAAGCCCTCGGCAAGAAGAGGGTGCATACCCTTAATGAGGGCATTCCTCTGTCTATCTGACTGTTCAGTTCTAACTCGTTCACCTATCTCGATTAATTCTTTTTCTTGTGCTCGTTCTGAGGATTCTCTACTTAATTCTGACTTTCTGATTTCTTTTTCGGTTCTTTTATGAGCTTCTTTGCGCCATAACTCGATGGCATCTTTCTGTGATTGTCTGGCTTTCTTTTTCCATAATGCCTCTTCTACTCTCATGATGCACTCGGCATCCCACGTACCTGATACGGGCCATCTATACTTTTCTTCTAACTCTTTGGTATACTCTACCCATAAATCTAGATATAATATGGCGCTTATGCCATGCTTCTGATACATAAAATGACCTGGACTGTCCCTAGGCGGGACAGGAACTGCTGCTTCCAGCAGACCTTTTCTGGTTTTTAACTGACGCAGTTTTGAAAAGAGTGGCATGACTGAACTATAATCTGGACACAATACAATACACAATAACCACGAAAATCACTTCGCACTCATACCACGACATTAAAATACATGAAGAACATTATGAATAACAGTTCGAACAGAATATTACCTGGAATACGGAAAACAGAATGCATGAATTTTCTCGAGAACAGAACTGACTAGAACAGAAACTAGATGCACTGCTGAAACAGTACGAAACTTACCGGTCTCATAAAGAGACACGTCAGGACCCGCATCCACCAAAGTGGACACTTCGTTTGTGGGCCTGTGTACCACCAACCCACGGACCAGAGTCAATTTAGATTGACCCTGTCTAGATACCACCCCAGCGACGGTACTCACCGGGCAGCAAGAACAGAAGGCCTCGGACTGGACTGGACTGCTACGACGACGGACGACGAACTTCGGACTTCAGTTACGGGTGGACCTCCGGATACCTCGGACCTTGGACTCTTGGCTTGGGCTCTGGTCGGGACTCGCCGCGTTCCTCCACCGCCTCGTCTGGATGCTGGACCGCCTCCTCCGTCTCCTCCGTGGGCCTGAGGGATACTTGAAGCAGAAATATCTGCACGTGCACGGTATGGTTCCGTCACGGCTGCAGAGGGTCAGGGGGCCGGCGTGGCTTCACCGGCGCGTGGGGAAAGGGCAAGTCCTTATTCGGGCGCCATTATGTGGTAAATGAATAAATAATACCTCTCTTTTTGAATGCATAAATGATTAACAGATAGCTCAATAAATAAGAGTCAAGATTCGAGGTAGTAGGAGTTTTGCAGGTTTAATACAGCATAGAACAGGAACAGGACAACCTGCACAGGAATAGGATGGCAAACCCTGGCAGCGCTGCCGGGGCTGGATCTGGACAAGGGATAACTTTTTAATAACAGTACATGAGCATATATACATAGCGCAAACACATAGCATTACATTGCAATAGGCGTAGCAGTGGGTGGAGCAAAGGGTGTGACGCGTAGCAGTCGCGAAAGATAAGAGTGAAAGTAGGTGTAACAGGGCGTATACATAGACATGTGATGCAAACGTAACAGAATATGTCATGAATGGGGCGGAACCCATGAAGGGGGCTACCTAGGGAGCCGGGACCTCTAACCTAATGGTGCGCGCAAACTGGCAATGACGTGTTACTAGGAGAAGCTGGGGGCTATGAACTCTGTGCTAGGAGCAGAGACTGAAGTCTGGAGAGTCAGGGCGACATGTACCTAAGCAGTATCTAGTATCTGATGTTTAGAGAACATGTTGATATAAACTAGAAGTCAGGAGGGGAAAGGCTAACAGACTCTAAGACTGGAGCATGCATTATTCTACATGTAGTGCGTGATGAGGAATATTAAATGACCATTAAATACAGTATTTTCTCTTACATGGAGCCGTATAGGCTAGACAATGACGGAAACTATTGGTGCGGTTCAGTAGCTTAGGAATGCAGAGAAGGAGGACTGAACTGATAACTGGAACCATAACATACTCTTGGCAGACTCAGAGGCAGAGCCAGGCTGAACCGGGCACTGCGAGGCAGGAAGTAAGTGAAGGGTCGAGGATACAGGTGGGGGCTGTATCGCTCCTCAGCGAGAGCTCAGGAGACAGGAGCTGAATCTGATGTCCGGGCCCTTTTGAGGCCTGGAAACGGGGACATTATAATGAAATAACGTGCACACTGGGAAACGTGGCAACGTAGCTTTGCATAGGCCTGATATTCGTAGTATTCACGAGAACTGGAAACTGTCATACTAGAGGTGGACACAACTATAATTGCGTCTTTAATCGAACATGGGGAATACATATGCATATTAATCATGCACACATAACATATGATGGAGGACGCGTAGGGACACAGAACATGGCAGAATTTACTTTTCCACAGGATAGTGCTATATGAGGCAGTTTAAGCGATCTTCAAAATTGTATGCAGGACTTGAGTGAGAGCATCACTAGCCCCTGATTACCCTCCCATAAATCATGTAGCTTATGAAAGATCTGAATGCCCATGTACCTGAAAGTATGCAATGCCCAGGTGATATAAGGTGGACATCCAGTCAGGCTGGGGGAGTTGTGGAAGCCTGAAATCAAGCAGGTGTACTGGCCGTGGGTAAATTAGCAGGTCATCTGCATAGAGATATATAATCTGCTCTCTACCCTCCACCACAATACCCTCATCTTGACCCATTATCCAGAAACATTCAGCCAGGGGCTCAAATGCAAAGAGGAGGGGCAATAACTGGTACACCTTTCTTGTGCCTTGGTATATATCGTACTGTTCAGATATGGTGAGGCCTGTCATGACTCTGGCCATGGGGCTTGTATAGGGCAATCATACCTATCTGACTGAGTGCTCTACCGTGCCAATTCATCCATACTCTCAGTCTATCGCTATAAGGTTGATAGTTAGTATACAGATACATTTCCGTGTGCAATTCTTAACATAATGGAGACCAGAGTTTATTTTGAGATGAATAAAAACCAACATGCAGCATACAATGTAATCAAATGGTTTAATGAGCAAAAAGTATGATAAGTCTTTAGCAGAAGGCAACCGTGACAATACAACAAAAAGCCTCATTTTGTTCGAATGATCAACAATTACAGGAATGGCGGTCCAATTTTGACTCTTGAATAACTCTTGAATAACTTGAACAGCTTTCTGGTCTTAAACAATGACTACTAAGTATGAAACGTTTCCTTCACATATCAATCCATCTTTTTCTCTCTTGCCTTCCCTTTTTTTGATCCAAGCATTTTTATCAATAGACTGCAGTTCTGAACATATTTTGGTCAGAAAACCTCAAATATCAATTAATTCAGCTGGAAAAATCAGTAGAAGTTCTAGGAATAGTGCTAGTCTCGTTTTCAGATTGATTTGTTTTTGGTAAGGTGTCCACCATAACATTAGGAGTACCAGATTTATCATTAGTTCATTCTTAACTCACCCCTTCCATTGGGCACAAAAGAAGGTAAGAAAAGGTGAACTGAGAACTTTGAGGATCCGATACCTCTGTTATACATGCATATACACAGCCACCAAACATAGAAGTCCAAGGATCCAGATCAATTTTGCCATCATCGCTGATGTGGAGGTAATGCACAGTTTTTTTCCTGGGTAACACATCTGAAAAGTTATATTAACACGAAGCATAAAGGCGTGGCAACTGCACAACCAATAAAAGGAGTTTCCATTATTCCTTCTAATATCTTTGAAAACCGACTGTGAGCTTGTTCATTAATTATCAAATGATTATTCATACCATAATCATAACTAGTTTGTATAGTTCCTGTCACCCAGTCAGTACTAGGATTATGCGGATTTCACCATGGCATAACCAAACCCACCTTAAACTGGGGGGCATCAGTTATATAAAAGCACATTTTGATGACTTCCAAAGCATATCAAAGAAATCATGTGCATACGAATGCCCTAGCCCTAAACGCAATGTCAGCTATTCACTCAATTTCATCAGATATTTTGTTCTTGATAGTGATATATAGCTCTCAAAATTGTACAAATGGTGGGGCCTATTCACAATGGTGAATCTACACATGTAGATTATTAGCAAATGTACTCTTACACTTTTGAGTAACTTCCCTACTTTGTGCTAGTCACAAAATCTGAGTGTACAGTTACTCAAAAATGTAGATGTGTGTGCCTCCACCCCCTGAAACAGGGGCTAGAGAAAAAATGTATACGTGTGAAGTTACTACATGAGCAGTATTATGTCCAGCACAACACATGGCCAACTACTGATACTGCAAAATCCTTCCATGGAAAATATTGGAGGGTAGTGACCTAAAATAGAACCCCATAGGAAATAATATTAAAATAAACCAATGTATTTCAAATGTTTAAATATGAATATTAAAAATATTCAATGTTACAAAAATAGATATATTACAAAAGTTATTTTTTATGAGAAAATGTGTGAATAGTCTATTTTAATTTAAGAAAATTTTTAATACTAATTCATAAATTGTTTTATTCAATACAGAACATTTCATAACTTTTAAAATATATTCATTAAATAACACTGCTTTACTCTAGGTGATATTTTCCTAATAAATCTTTAAACTATTAATGTTAATTGAATTTTATACATAAAAGGCAATTTAATATTAATTTCAAAGTTAAATTAATACTGCTGCCCCTTTTAAATTTTGTTCTACATTTAAAAAAATATATGATAATATTTAACCGCATTATTTAACATGAAATTAGTTTTGCTAAATGTTTCAAGATTAATGAACTTTTTACATTTCTCCCATACTTTCCTATGGGGAGATCTCCAGCTTGGTGAAAGGGATCTCCCTTAAGTAAAGTATAGAGATAAATAAAATATATATATATATATACATATATATATATATATATATATATATATATGTATATATATATATATGACAACTAAATTTATGTTACATATCAATGGAAAATAAATATATACATTTATTTTAGGCCTAGAACAAATTAAATTAATTAATATTGATTTGTAAAGTAATTGTAGATTAAATAGACAATTTTAATATAGTTATTTAATTTCAAAAATATTTATTTATTTATTTATTTTTTATATTTATTTGGCATCTCATAATTGCGGAAACAGACATAAAGAACAACATTTTAGTCTCCAGACATATTTACCAAAAACAAAAATAAAACAACAATTAGAATAAAGAGCAGATATCGAGAATAAAAGGAAAAAGATCGCGACATTGTTTACATTAGTGGGAAAAGTCTAGCTAACCACTCCGATATTAATACACCAATTCTCAATTGGTTTCCAAATCTTAATGCCCCGGGCTTTCGCCCTCATACTTTTACAGGCAAAAATCGCCTTCTCTTGATTAAACATACCTAAGAGTCGGGATAACCCAATCTGGAAGTTAGGGGGATCTGTATCTTTCCAACGTGCTGTTAATATTATACGTTACACAGCTGTCCCCAAAAAGAGAGATGTTTCTTCTTCGGTGGTGTGTGACAGTGTATTATCATAGCCCAAAATGTACAGGGTGGGGGATTCGGCCACTGGATGTCCAAACACTTCCTGCCAAAAACCCGTTATCACATTCATAGAGCATATGAAGCAGATGTGCCGTAGTTCTTCCGCATCTAGGGCATTCTGAGGTAGCTCTTTTCCCCCAGGAGAAGAGTTTAGCGGGGGTAAAATATAAATCATAAAGAGTCTTATACAACTCTGCTTTCAAATTGGAAGGCATAAACAATTTTGTTAACAATATAAGTGACATATCAATATCGACATTGGGGTTGTTTAATTTCCTTGACCAGCCCTGCTCAACAGAAGCAACATCGTCCCGTTGACTGTCAATTAAAATATCATAAATTGTGCCGATCCTAGTTAGAGGTCTAAATAAACAATCAAATAAAGGGATATTCTCTAATATGATATCCGCACTTTTTAGGTCTAGAATCGTACTGATCTGAATAAATTTGAATGCACTATTGCTGGGAATAGAAAATTTAAGTTGCAGCTGTTGAAATCTTTGACCGACAGGAAGCAATAAGAAATCACCAAGGGTTAAGACTCCTCGAGTTTCCCATTTCCTAGCAATCACATCATATATAGGTGGTGGTAATAAGGTAGAGTGCCATAACGAGGTGTACTTATTATACTTAGGAATGCTCAATTGTCTTCGAGTTTTCTTCCAAATACCCCATGCACTCAGTATAATCTTAAATTTCACTTTCTTGAAATATGAAGGTTCAAGTTGTTTTACTAGGAGGCCTTTAGCCTTATCCCTGATAACCAGTTCGAATATTGAAGGTATATGATTCGCCCCTGCTTCACTTTCCAAAGATTTTACACAAAATAGGGGCATCATCTGCTGGAGCAAAGCTGCCAACATGTAGAATCCCAAATTAGGAATTGCGAGCCCCCCTCTTATAACTGGAAGAGATAAAAAGCGGATAGATCTCCTTATCTTCCCATATCCCCATATAAACTTACTCATCTGAGTTTCGAGGGCCTTGATGATTTTATCATCCACCAATAACGGGATTGCCCAAAACAAATAGAGGACCCGAGGTAGAATATTCATCTTAAGAAAATTGCCTCTTCCAATAATCGAGAGATGTATGCCATCTATCCGTTTTAGATCTGTTTTAATTTTTTGTATAAGAGGATCATAGTTTATTTTGATAATCTCGTCAATTTTGGGGGATATATGGACTCCCAGATAAACAGCACTTTCTACTTTCCTGGAATCTGTAAATTGAGTATTTTGGGTACATATAACCATCGTTTTATCCTTATTTAAGGAATAACCCGAGACTTGGCCAAATGTTTGAGTAATCTGCTCAATTTCAATTATTGCCTCCGTGGGGTGTGATGTTACTACCGCCACATCATCGGCGTAGGCTAATATTTTAGTGTCAAAGGGGTCCAAAGTAATTGGTCTAATTGCCTCAGCATATAGCAATTTTAAAATAAAGGGATTTATATAGAGGGCAAAGAGGATCGAGAACATGGGCATCCCTGCCTTGTCCCACGAGATATATCAAAGAGCATCGACTCCTGACCCATCGCCAGAACTCTGGCCTTCGGTGAGAAATACATTGCTTTTAGAGACTTCATAAAACATGGTCCCATATTATTTTGCTCTAATACTGCCCACAAGAATGCCCATGAGACCCGGTCAAAGGCCTTCTTGGCGTCTAGGACCATCGACATCTGGCCCCCACGACAGCCACGGCGTCAAACAGGGCAATGGCACATCTAGTGTGATCCGTAGTGCCCTTGCCCGGGATGAAGCTGTGTTGCCACGGAGAGACCAGACGCTCGATAGTCCCCCTGAGCCGATTAGCCAAGATCTTCGAGTACACCTTCGAGTCTGAATTGATAAGAGAAATAGGGCGATAGGATGAGGGCAATTTAGGAGGTTTATCTTTTTTGGAAAGACCACAATATTCGTTTCCATCCATGACCTGGGGGGGTGCCGCTAACTTGGATTCCAATAAATAAATCAAGAGTAGAGGGGTTATAATATTACCCAAAATCTTATAAAGCTCGAGTGGGATTTTGTCTGGGCCTGCCGCCTTGCCCGAGGCTAGTTCTGCTAGAGCAGTTTGTACTTCACTCATGGTTATATCCCATTCTAAACCTTGCCTAGTAACCATGTCTACTCCTAGGGTGCTTTCAGACTCGGCAGTCCATCTAACCACTTCTTCTTTAATTGTAGCAGAGTCAGAGGAGTACTCATTATTATACAGTTTCTCATAAAACTTTTTAAAGACTTCTAATATAGTCTCAGGTGTTGTATATTCTTGACCTTCTGACTCTATGCACGTAATTGAGTTGAGAGACTGCTTTTGACGAGTGCTGAGAGCAAGCTGCTTCCCAACCCTCTCTCCTGTTTCATAAATCTTATTACGATGGGATTGATAGGTCTCAGCTGCCCTTTGAGTAAGTTTATTATTTATCTCTGTTTTTAGAATTGCCATTTCTCTCAAGGTTGAGCCCCCCTCTCCTCCCTGAGCAATTATGGCAGTATGCTTCTCTTCTATTCTAGCTAGCTCTTGAAGCTGAAGTTCATTTAAACTTACACTCTCTTTCCTCTGCCTAGCTACATAGCTAAGTGTCTCGCCCCGTATTGATGCCTTAAAGCAATCCCACACCGTATTCCTAGATGAGCTATGACGATTGCAATCCAGAAATCCTTGCGCCCATGCCTTGATATACTCAATATATTCCCTATTGACAAGCAATTTTCTATCAAAGGTCCAACTTGAGCGGGGTCTAGCCATATTATCTATACTAACAGAGAGTACTAAGGGATTGTGGTCCGCTATAATCTTTGGTAATTTGAAACTTCTTGCCTGACTAGCCCAGTTACTAGACATCCAGATATAATCAATGCGGACGTAGTTGTTGTGAGGATACGAAAAGTATGTGTACCCTGGGTCTTGCGGTTGCTTCAAATCCCATATGTCAGCCAAGCCTAAACTTTCCTTACGTTGGGAAACAGCATTATAGACTTTTGGCTCACGGCTAGCATATTTATTTCGAACTTGGTTATGTGCTAGTTCCATTTTTGGCAAGGAGATATTAAAATCTCCACAAAATATAAGTACCTGAGACCAAGATGAAAGTTCTGTCTCGAGTTCAGTAAATATAGAGGGGTCATCTTCGTTAGGGGCGTAAATAGAACATATTGTGATCCCGAACTTAAGTTCCACGATGACCCACCTGCCCATAGAATCAGCAGCTACACGTATGGCCTCACCCAGAAACGGCTTAGCAAAAATAGCAACCCCTCTAGTCCTAGAGGTATGAGATGTACATGCCAGCAGATTGAATCCAGGGAACCTCAATATTCCCCTTTCCGCCCAAGGGATATGAGTCTCTTGGAGACATATTATATCAAATGCATTCTGGCATATCCCACACATTTGTTCCCTTTTCACCCTATCATTAAGGCCAGCCACATTCCAGGAGCAGAGTTTTACCCTAGCCATACTGTGCTGTATTTATTTCCCAATCCAAATCTGCTATAAAACCAAACTTAACTCTATATTCTACGTTACCACTACAGTTTATTTTTCTAAATCTGCTTCTACAATCATGATTGCCTTTTTTAAATATTTTCTCCCAGCTGCACCTCCCCGCACCCCTTGACCCTTCAACCCCCCGCACCCCCCCACCATCCCAAAAATGAGGCAATTAGACTCCATTAGAGTCTGTGGTGATGGACGTGCATTGTCGGTCCAGTGCTCTCAGACTAAACAAATAACAATTAACCAAAATCCCAGAACCATAAGTTGTGAATCATGAACCATAAACCAACAAGGAGAAAAATACGAGAGCAGTTGTACACACTTTTATCCCCTCTTTTTCTATATTCCCCCCCTACCTTTTCCTTTCCCCTTTTTGCCCCCCCTTTTTTTTTGTTTTCCCCTTCTCTCCCTATTTTTTCCCCTTTCCCCAAAGCCGTTTCTATCCTTGACTAGAAAGAAAAAATAGAAATAGTGGGAGTTTTTCAGAGGTTTACATATCTACATAACCTGACCCAAAAAAAAAAAAAAAGGAGGGGGAGAACAAAATTTGAATCTCATGAAAGGCTATCTAAATACTCTTTTGCCTTAACCTCAGAGGTAACAAACTTTGTCTGGTCACCATTGATTACTTTCAATCGAGCTGGATTATTTAAGTACGCCTGAAGCTTCTTATCTTGAAAAGGTTTAATAAGTTGGCGCAAGCGCCACCTCCGCTCAACTGTTGAGTGACAGAAGTCAGGGCGTACAAAATAGGTTATGTGACCACTAGATTATTTTGCCTCTGGCCTCGCTTTCTCCCAAACTGCCTGTCTCAGTATAAAATTGCCAAAGTATACTAATAGAGCTCTTGGATATGCACCGGGTTTCGGGGCATTTCGCATGGTAAAAGGTACTCGGTGTGCACGCTGCACCTCTAGGTACCAATTCCACGTTGATAGTTCTCGTATGGAGTCTTGAAATAGTTTGACCATAAAGGTGCGAGCGTCGCCCCCCTCCGCTCCTTCAGGAACACCCAAGACCCGCAGGTTATTTCTACGTAGGCGGTTTTCCATGTCTTCTAGTTTCCACATCACATCAGAGAGCTCCTTCTCATGAGTGTCAATCTGCTCACGATTTGCGGCAATCTCAGACTCATTACCCACAACTCTCGTCTCCATCTTAGTCATTCGTTCATTGAACGAGCTGATTTTCCTTGAATGTTTGCGGACCACGCCCTGCACCTTCCGTAACTCTGCTTGGGCCTTCCGCCCATCGTGAGAAGTCTCTTCTCTATGTGCCGCAATGGCTAGCAGCACAGTCTCGATCGTAGGGGCAGATTTATCTATTGAAGACCCTGATTCCTGCTGCTGGGTCGGTCCATGTAGGCTTGCTGGAGCTACTATGGGAAGTATATTACTAGTAGATGCGTAGTCCCATGCCAACTCAGCAGAATCGCGATGGTTCTTTCTGTGTCTCAATACAGTTTTTTGAACAGTTCTCACCGCCTTAATACTAGTTTCATCATCGCTAGAGTCACTTAGGTGTGACCCTGTATTTGTTGACCAGACCAACTCATCCGAAAAAGAATAAAAATCACTTGGGTCCTTATCCTTATCCTTATCCCTGTCTTTATCCTTGTCTAGGTCGTCATCGCTCAGATTACATGGGCCTTCAAGGAGTATTGCCTTTTGCTTCAACTGCAGAGCACCCTGATTATCCAACCGAGCCTCGACCTGGATCTCTGGGCCCATAGGTATAGCTGGGATGGGATCTAGCTGTATGTGCTCCAAACTGGGATTTTCAGATTCGTCAGGAATTGCTGGGATTGCAGTTTGTGTATTGTGTGGAGTACTAAACCCCCCAAGATTGCCCCTGTTGGTATCTGCACTCGAGATAAGCGAGGGGGATATAATAGGTTGTACGAGCTCTGCACCAACCTTCTCAGACCCTTCCAACAGTACTGTTTGTGTAGTTGATACAATGTTTATACTCCCGGGGTTGCCAGCAGCAGTTCCTGTAGTTACAGTCAAAGTGGGAGTATTGAGTAGGTTAGCATTCATCAATGGCGGGACTGTTATCAGTGAGTCAGCCTGCCCACTTGCGATAGTCTGCCCATTTGTTACCACCGGTGCGTCCCTCCTCACACCATCCAAGCTCCCCACATTAAGCCTGCTCACCGTATTATCCCGGGCTCCCTCTCCTTCTGGCAGTTCTCCTCTGATTGTAGCAGTTTTAGTAATGACAGCCGATTCAGATTCTGTAGGCGGCGTCTGAGACGCGTGTTCAGCTCCCGACTGACTCTGTGTGCCCTGACCCGGAAGGAGCTGCCCCGGGATTTTACGGAGGAGCTCTACCACCGAGGGAGCACGCTGACCGCCTTTCCGAACGGCACCAGCCTGTGCATTCGACTTGCTGGGCGTCTTCTCCGGTGTCCCCGCAAAAACTGGACTCTTCACCGCACCTCTAATGGACGCCTTCGTGTTTTCTCGGAGAGCGAGCTTCGCCGCTCTCGTCTTTGCTGCGGCAGCGCTCTTCGGTGGCATGCCCACGGAGCACACACTCGGCTTCGGCTTCGGTTCACAGTCCTCGGAGCAACGCAGGTGAGGCAGGCAACAATCTTGGTGTCTCTTAGTAAGGCGACAATAATATTGAATAAGGGCGAGTCCGATTGCAGTAGCTAGCGCAGGAATTTGATTCTTCACACGCGCAGTCTGTTCCTTTAGAAGGTTCTCTGAGACCATTATTCGGTGAGACAGGGCTTCACCACAACATAAGCCAGGCAGGATTATAGATCACTTTACCGATGTTCTCCCATAAGATAGCCTTTCGATGACAGTCCATGTAGTACACACTACCACATCTTAGGGCAGAGTTTTCACGACTGAGAGCACTGGACGACCCGCACTGCGGTCTCCAGCGGCCGCCATAAAAAAAAAAGAATGTTTATTTAAATGTATACTTAAAAACTCCTAATAGAGTAAATGTGTTACTTTTTTAGTACTTATTTAGTATGTATAAAACATCAAAAAAGTTATGTATTTAAATCTGTATATTTTTAAATATTTTGCTTAATTTTAAGTTACAAAGTTTAATGCAAGAATTTTGTATAGTTAAAATAGTACCTAAAATGGTTTTGAATATTTTTAACATGAAACTAAAATTCTATGAATATAATAAAAATGCATTTATTTAGCATAATGTTCCTATATATTTTAATGTTAAGTCTCTGTCTCCATTATTTTCTACGAAAGGGTGTTACTGATGGGTGGCAGTGTGTGGTGCTGAACATACTCCAGGTTTCAGCTAGATTACATTTATTACTGAATTGGGACCTTTCTAGCTGTAGTAGGTTTAGGAGTACAGTTTGTAAAGGCTTACTATTTTGTGGTTATGCGTCTGCCCCTGCCTAAAACCCTCCATTACCTCCTCTTTAATGTTCCCTAATCCCTATCTATTTTACAATAGGTATGCTCATTTTTCAATCACTACTCCTGGCCCTTCCCACATTTACTATTAAATAGTAATCTTGTATATGTGAGGAACTCTCTATAGAAATGATAGGAGAATTGGAGGGAGATTTACACTGGTATGTTTGTGAATAGCATTTAGCACTACTTTAGTCCTACTGTTTTTACACTAAAAAACCTACCACAAAATGCAGTTTGTGAATAAGCTCCTTAATGTCCATACAGCTCTTTGAGCTCCCTGAGATAATCTAATGCTTTCTAATATGTCAAGTAATTTTCACAGGAACCACTAAATGAGCAACTATTGCCTGAAGAGTGTTGCTGAACCTTTGAAATCTGATTTGAACCCTAAGATCAACTAGGCAGCTCACTTCCTCATAGAGGAATCACATTTTTCCCTTGTTGGTATTCTATTTGTGGTGTATATAATGCTTGATCCTAGATAGGTTTACTTTGACAGTCCTTTAAAAAAATGGCTTGACCTACACAGTACAACCAACATTTCAGGGTGCAGGTTTCTTTTCCTTTTCCTTTTCAGATATTGATCCTTTAATATTGCCTATATGGATAGGTACAGAGGTTGTAATCTTAGTCTCAGACATTCCCTTAACTGAACCACTGTGTGTATGAGCTCTGCATAAATTGTAGAGTGAATAACAAAGCAATCTGTGCTAGTTCATTTTTCAATTGACTGTATAGACCTTAATAAATAGGAGTAGATCTGTTTTCTCCAGGCCAAGCAACCTCAACGACCAAACAATTAAAGGTGACTTTAACAAAGTATAGATTGATGACCCTATTTGAAATTCAGTACCTCACTATTTATGGAAAAGCTTGTAATTTCCTATCAAACAACTTCCTCATTTGCTCGTGGATGCCAAAAAGAATTACAAAGAAGTCAATCATTATGTTCATCTAATGGAATATTACAATTAGCAGCATTCACACTCAAATATTATAGGACAAAGGCTACTTTAGGTTGAGCAGTTGGAAGGCCACTGGCATACACACAAAAGTGCACGGATTCAGAAATAATGAAAATGTGTTTTCACCACATTTAAATTTCGCAGTAGGTAACGGGTGCCACTGCTGAATGCGTATGCCAATGCTACACTTGCTACATAGCTCCAACCTCTGTTTTAAGCGAAATTAATTATTCACTGAAGGCCATATTTTCAGACATTACTAAGCTAACATCCTATTTTTTTTAAACATGGTCGAAGGACATCGGAGTGCTCTATAAAAGAACCAATTGGTACACATATTTTATTTCTATCATTTTGATATAGGGGAAATAACTGATTTGCCTAGAATCCTAGGATATTGAGCTGAGGCCGGGATTAGAATGACAACATGGACTAGGCAGTCTGTCAGAGTTGCACTAACCTGGTAATCCAGATACAGGAAGAGTGATGCTAAAATTCATACTTCCACGAATCTACTAGCAACCATGTAGAAAATATTGTTGCCGGTTACCAATATACTTGGGGCCTCATTTATGAGGCCTTGCGTGAGTTTTGCGCTTCCGATGCGTCACTTTTTGTGACGCATCGGCGGCGTAAAACATGCGTCCTGTTGCGCACTATTTACAAAGTGACACGTCTAAGCAGATGCGTCACTTTGTAAACCCCTGCGCTACATTTTACCTGCGCCAGGCATAATGTATGCAGAGGGGGCGTTCCCCCGCAAAAAGCCTCGTAATAGTGACGCAATGAAATCTATGAGATTTCACTGCGTCACTTTTAGGACGCTGTTGCGTCAAAATCTTGCGCCTGCCTCACAGCAGGCGTAAGACTGACGCAAGCCCTTTCACATGGGGCTTTCCCCATGTGAAAGGACGCATTGCTGGAGTTGCGTCACTTTTGTGACACACCCCAGCAATGCGTGACTTTTGCGCTTACAGATACGTCAAAAATACTGACGTATCTGTAACTCCTTGCGACATGATGCGTCATATTATAAATATGACGCATCAATCATGACGCAAGGAGTGCGCTCTGAGAAGTGACGCATCGCTGCTTTCACGCAGCGATGCGTCATTTCTCGTAAATGAGGCCCCTGGAGTTAGGGGAATGGTAAAAGAGAGAAAAATATAGAGATACTGGGGGGCATTTTTACTAATTGTTCCCACAAAGCGGCGCAGCAAGGCCAGTTGCTGCGCTGCATTGTGTGGACAGTAGAGAGCTGAACAGGTCCACATCTACCAAGATATAGTGCTATTCAGCTCTCTCTATTCACCGGCATACTTGTGACTGCCTATTGCTTACGCAGGCACAATTGCACCGTTGTGCAATTTGTTTGAATTCTAATTAAGTGAATGTTCACTGTGAAAAATATATACTTCTTAAATTGTATCTGTGGATGTAAAAATAAATACTTAATTAAATATTAATAGGTTTAAATCTAAGTTTTATATTTATCACTACAGTAATACTTTGAAATCTAGATGGCAATGTTTTCTGCACTCGCAGTTTTTCTGTCTCCTCCACATGTGACACTTGTGGTCACCTCACAGGTCAGTGTGCCACTGAGAACAAAATGGTGGACCTCCATTTTTATACCTGTTTGAAAGTTTTACCATTATTTAAAATATAATACAGGTTGGAAACCTGGATCTAATGCAAACAAATAGATGACTAAACCTTTATTTATATTGAATGTTATTTATGACAGTTTTAATTGACCTTCTACAGTATGTATGTCTGCCATCTTAGCTGGAGACACAGTGGCAGGTGTATGAAGTGTTTTTTTTTTTAACGAAAATCACACAAGGGGTGCAAATCACCCCTTGCATGACTTTGTGCATTTTTTTTTTTTGTGGTAACTTGTGTGGTGCACTGCAAGAAAAATGCGAAGAGAATGTTTTGTGTTTCCTTGCGTTGCTTTGTACAACATAAGCACAAATCAAATTTTTAGGATATCTGTCCTGATTTTACGCGGCAGCCAGATTGATTACTGGTTGTCCTAAGTACGCCTCTATTTCCGGAACACTCCAAGAGCTCCATTGGCTGCCTGTAAAGAAGAGAGCAAAGTTTAAGGCTCTCTGCATTGCCTATAAGGCAATCAATGACCAAGGACCAGTGTTTTTGAAAGATTCCTTTCGTCCTTATAAACCTGCGAGAGCCCTTCGATCCGCAACCTCCGGACTTCTGCAGGTTCCTAGGACCAAGAAAGTCTCCTGGGGAGACAGATCCTTTATAGTCACTACTACTAAACTTTGGAACAGTCTTCCATCTCATATCAAAACATCCACATCTCTCCTCTCCTTCCGTAGACAGATAAAAACCTGGCTGTTCAAGCAATAACTCCTCATGAACTAGTTCTCTCACTTAGCGCCGAGACACCCACGGGTAGTTGAGCGCTCAACAAATCGCCTAAATAAATAAATAAATAACACTATAGCACTGTTTTCTTGAAGGATTCAATATCAATTATTGAATGTAGTGTTGTGTAATTAACACTGTTTTTGGGTATTAGGTATTTTAGTACTTCACAAATTATAATTTGTTTAAAAATGAATTGCTTTGTGAAACCCTGCATGGTAAAGGTATGCATTATAAATATAGTTTCAATGTTATCATATGCAAATGTGTGGTAAAGTCTTGCAGTGTAAAATATGTGTTGAAAAAAGATGCATGGCAAATGCATACATTGTAATGTCATACATTCATTAAAGATAGCATGTTTTGTACATAGAATTGCAGTAATATTCTGTTGAATGTAGTTAACATAATTAGCTTCTTCATTGATATCATTAGACTGTTTATGATATCTTCGATAAGGATACATAAGCTTATAGCTTTTTAAAACTTAACATTGACATTAGTTATGTTAACTATCAGAGGGGTGTGTGTGCTTGTGATGTCCTTTAGAAACTGTAGTATCAATTTACTATATTTCCAAGGCTATATTTGCAAATTACATTCAGAATTAATTTCATAGCAAAACAATCCTATGTGAATTTCATTAAATTGTGTCCCCTATAATAATCCACATTTGTAAAGCGCGAACCATCACCCGATAGGGTCTCTAGGCGCTGGGGGCCGTCGGAAAAATTAAGCAAGCTACTGCCCAGAGTCTCTTGGTGCTGGGCTAATTTGCCAACGGCCCCAGGGATCAAACCGTGATCCTCAGATTCCGGAGTCAGTCACCCTGGCCGCGGCGCCACACCTCTCCCTCTCATATAACACCTTCTGTATCAATCCACAAATAAGAGGTGGCACAAAAAGTAAGGACGAATGCAGCATTATACAGGAGCCTACAGAGGGCAAAAAAAATAACAATTATGGGTCAAATATTAGTTAGACAAAACTTCTCATATCTATTAATGAGCAGCACTTCTGTGTGATGATTATACAAACATTTTAATCATAAGTAAAAACAATGCGTAAATAGCACAACATGAGAGAAATAGATGTGTAGCCCTATAATATTTTAATCATGTCACATAACATAAGGCAATTCTAACTTTCTTTTGGTGCCTGAATTGTATATAAATGGTTCACTGCTTTCGCCCAGGTAAGAGCAAAGGTGTCTTCAATGCCTGGGAGAATGCAGGAAGGGAATAGATTTGTATTCCCTGCCAGCACTTAACCCTGAGAGGGAACATAGAGATGCCCCAGGCGATGGGGTCCCTGGGACATTGTGTTAAAGCTCTGGGAGCTGGGGTCTTCAGGGACCTCATGCATGCCTCTCTCCCTAAAACAAAATACTCTGGCCCTGGGGACGGGGTCCCTAGGGCCTCATTGAGGCTTGGGAAGGGAGGTGTACAGTCTTCTACCCATTTAAAAATATTAGCCCTGTCACCTCTTCAATGCTTGGGAAGAGGGGGCTGCCTGCCCCTCCCCATTATGAAAATACCACCCCCTTAGACTCATAAAGGCTCCAGGAGCAAGGCTGCGCACCCTCTCAAAAAATAAAAAAGCTTCCACCTCCCAGTCACTGACCCACCCCAGCGGGTTTAAAAAAAAGCATGAGACCCCATCTTTGTCTTTTCTTAATTGCTAACATGGATCTGTGGATCATTTGTGGCTCTGCAACGTTGATTAAAAAGAATGCTGTTTGGGGTCCTCAGTTGGACTTCCCCCGTTACATGTTTTTCTTTTTACAACGTTTTTTAACCTTAATTTTTCAAAAACTACTGAACAGATTAACATCAAATCGCAAAAAGCATGCTTTCTGGACCAAGATCTAGCTTTCTACCAAATGTTGTGCACTAGTGTTCAGCAACTCTGATGAGACTTTTTTTCATGAAGATTTGTCCAACTGCACAGAAGTTGTAAGCACATCTAAAAATGCAAATTTTGCAGCGCTTTTGGGGATCTACACCACATTTGCTGAAAAACGGTTAAAAATATATATATATATTTTGACCCCAACAAGAGGCTTGGTGATCAGAGCATCCCTACTATTCCCTTATATCAGCCACGGCCGCTGGAGGTAAGAGCGGTGGGGCCAGGTAAGTGGGGATTTCGAGAAACAACCACGAGGGAAAATTAAATAAATAAATACTTTTTCCTTGTGGTCGTCTCTCAAAATCCCCCTCACCTGGACCCACTACTCTTACCCTCAGTGGCCGTGGCTGTCTTTTTTTCACGTACTTTTTCAAGACTCGGAACTGGGTCCAGAGTCCTAATATGGCTGCAGCTACATCTTTGTTGACCAATCAGATCGCCACGAGGTACGTCAGCCTGTGTATTCTCCATGGTGTAAAACCTACAACTTTTTTGAGCATTAGTTGCTCAGAAACTACCGAATGGATTTTCACCAAATCACAAGAAGAACACTTTCCAAACCAAGATCTAGCTATTTACTGAATTTAGTGTACATTCTTTCAGGCATTAAGGCTGTAGCAGGGTCTACATTTCCAATCGAGAAAATTTGCTTGACAGATTCCTTCCAAAACTTTTCAGATAGGAGATGCGATAGAAGAACATTTTGTTTGGACGGTTTCATGAAGATTTATCAAACAGCACCAAAGTTATCAGGAAAGCACACCACTGGTTGCCACCAGTAGGTTTTATATATATTTATATATAATTTGACAAAAGGCCTGTGCGTCTTCAGTTTGCTGATATGGCAGTTCCATTTTTCATAAAAGAAAAGGCAGATTCAGCCAGAAGACATTTCTCATTTTATAGTAGATTTGAGTTTTAGTCAATATTGTTCAAAAGGATTTCTACTACAATATTTCTTAAATCCTGAAGTATTTCACCCACAGTTTTTCAATTAGGAGGTTCAGCCATCACAAAAGTAAGTGAAGCATATCATAAAAAAGAGAAAGCTAATTTATATATTAACTGACTTCCCAAAAGCATATACTTTATTCCAATAGATATGAAAGGACTCTTTCTTGCTGTCTACTCATAACCTCAGCACAAAGACCAACCCTGTACAATTTAGACTCCATTTCAGAGATCATGTTGTGAATGCTGTTTTGAGGACACCTGACAGCGTGATTTGTTTGCATAATGCAGTTTATCTCCTTTACTGGGACATCTCAGGTATGGAAGGTGTAAAGCATGTGACCTGACTACAGAGTTAAAGGAATTTGTACGCAATGAGAAGACATACACTCTCAGAAAATACACCAATTGTAACAGCACATATGTTATTCATATGGTCAAATGCCCATGTAATCTGACATATGAGGGGCAGACCCACCCGAAAGTAAAGGTCAGGATCTTATAGCATTGTTACAGAATATGATGTAAAACACAAGGGGCCCCTTTCTTTGAACACTTCAGTTAGATTGGTCATTCAGCTGACAGTCTCAAGTGGTTTGTTTTAGAAAAAGTATCCAGAAATCCCAGGTGTGGAGACATTGGAGCAATCCTCAATTTGATAGAACCTCAGAGGATACATTTTTTGGACACTGTACGTAAGGGACTCTAACAGTCTGAGGAAAAAAATACGCAGGTGGCCATTTTTGATAGTGGCTGGAATTAATTGTTTCCCTGATCAATGTGTCTGTTACATAGTGTTGGCTGTTGCTGTAACTCAAACTACCCCAGAATGTTGTGAGGTTCAATATTTGTGCTACGCAAACAAATATTGGCCGGAATGCTGAATAAATCATACATTCACCCCCAGTCAAGAGATCTGGGTTAAATCCATTGTTCTTTTACTCAACATCCCAACCCAGTTTGGACCCAGCCGTATGCAAATCAGTCTTAACCCTGTGCCTCATGGAAACAGTCCAGACAGAACTGCCAAGCCAGGCCCTCCCTGCAATGGAAACAAGCATTCTGGGACTGGTTTCTGGGTATTACCCTTCATCAGCCAGGTTAGCTTGAATCCAGTGGCACAGTGAGCAAGGGACCCACGTCTGGGCATACCCATCCCACTTTGGGTGAAAAGTGCTACGCAAACAAATGATGGCCGGAATGCTGAATAATTTGTACATTACCACCAGTCAAGAGATCTGGGTTAAATCCATTGTTCTTTTGCTCACCATGCCACCCCAGTTTAGACCCAGCCATATGCAAATCAGTCTTGTGCTCTCCATGCCACTGGAGTCAAGATATCCTGGCTGATGAGGGCTGAAAGCCCGAAACCAGTCCTAGGATGCTTGTTCCAGTTCAGGGATGACCTGGCCTGGCAGTTCGGGCTGGACTGTTCCCATTGGGCACAGGGTCAAGACTGGTTTGCAAATGGTTGGGCCTAAACTGGAATGATATGGTGAGCAAAAAAACGATGGATCTAGGCCCAGATCTCTGTACTGGGATGAATGTATGACATTGTTCTGCATTCTGTCCATCAATTGTTCTTCTTGCAGATTCAATATTTGGACTTTACTATGAGTCTCTAAAATGTACCTACACATATAAATAACTATCTAGCCACTCTCGTGGTTCAATTTCAGATATCAACCATTAGGGAATATTGTCTACATTTCGACCCCAAACAAATTCTAGGGGTCTCCTCTGGACGCCGTCATCAGACTACCACACCTATTGGGATGGAAGAAAAGAAACTGGATCACAGCACACAACCTTAATGTATGCGACCTAGACAGTGGCAACTCTGAATGGAGCACTCACCAATGAAGGTCTTGACACGTTAACTCGCAACCTAAAAACTGCCAAGACAAACCAAACCTAATGTAATGTCCATAACTTCTCAAGTCAACTTATGATGGACACTAAGATCCATGCAGCAATGCCAAAGAGTGCTCATGTCCACCATTTAGGAGCAAATCGTACCCATGAGGTTTCGCCAAATCAGACCAGACACCGTAAAACCCATAGCAATTTGTGATGTCCCCGATCACCACCCATATGAGGCATCCCACTAGTCCTAAGTGCAAGACAAACTGTAGTAGGTCAAGTTATGCCATGCAAAAATCGTTTAACCATTCCAGGGTGGGAAGCATCGATAGGGACTTAGTATGCGATAGTGCACTCTGCCCCATGATACATAGTGATAAAGAAGGTAGTTTGAGTGAATGAGAACTAGGATCACTATAACTCATGGTGTGTACACCAAGGGATCATAAATGTGTCATACAACACCCCCGGGATGAGGCATGTCAATATTAAGAATAGCTCACAAACAAAGCTTACTAAGGTAAATGGAGAATTAGCGCGAGACCCGTCGCAAGAGGATGCTGCGTGCCACATACCATTCACCTGGAGATACCCATTTCACTTAGAACAAGGTATGTGAGGCTACAACTTATTATTTCATATCATTCTCTGGCAAATAAGGGAATTGATTTACTCTTCTTTATTTTTATCAGTAATAATAATTAGGATGTGATATTTAGAATATAATTCAGTGCACATTTCATTTAGACTTCATGAGTCCAGTGTGTGTTTGACAGGCCACCCTAACTGAAATTGGTCAGGAGTGACTATCCACTGTTTGACACAATGGGCCTGAGTACAATGTCGGTGAGTACAACACTGAAGGCTCGTCGGCGGCAGACCCCCGAACATCAGTCCCTGCGGTCCACCCATCACATTACGATGAGGCGGGTGGAGGCATTTGGTGGAGGGACCGTCTGCTGCACTTCCGACAGCATTGGAGGGTCAGTAATCCCTACAACGAGGGCAGTGCCTGCTCATGCACCGCCATTGGGATTACAATGTCCCTTTCCACCTGCCCTTTCATGGTGGTATGCCTGCCATGAAAAGGCAGGCGGAAAGTGACTTTGGGGGCACCAGCAGAATCCCCGTCCCCCCTGGCTCTCCACTATGGGGCCTGAGTGGCACCTATGGTGCCCCCTAAACATCCCTGCACCATGTGGAAGCCCACGCATGGTGCCTGCCACATAGTGAAGGGATGTTGTTAATGTGTTTAGGCGGTCACATCTAAATCAGGGCAGTGGGACCGCCAACTTCTTGTCAGGCAGTCCTGCTTCCGCCAGAGTGCCGGTCCAACGAGAATCCGACCAACATCGTAATCAGGGCCTTAATCTCACTTCTTAACTCGTAGGGATGATATTTTTGAAAAAACTAACAATTTTGATGGTCAATTGAAGCCATCATTCACTGACTATGTGAGGAACTGCCCCTTTGAAAACACAGGTGAGTTTTAAAACGCACACCAACTCTTTGGGCCTTTATTTACTTACTTTTACTATAACCTTTATTAACCGCATGTTTTGTACGATATAGGGGGAGTGAAGGTTATTTGCAGTCTATCTTTGACTCCAGATGAGTATCACCTTTGTCCTGAAGTCTATCATTATTCTCTATTCTGTCAATTCTGACAGTATACACTGTAATATACAAATTGGCAGACACTCAGACCGAAGAAGGTCGGCATGTTGATGCTTTCATATTAAGCCTGTATTGAAACTCCGTTTTGAGCAAGTAAAGAAAGATGAATTTTGCCCACCTATGAGAAATTACAGATTTGAACATATTGGACAGGCTTACAAATTAATTCGAACTGTCCTTGTATAAATGTAAAGTCATTTTTATCTTGATGCACTACATGAGCACTTTTTTCACCTATCACTTATGGTGCACCTTTATGATTGATTTTATTAATTTAATCATTCAACAACAAAATATATATTATTTACTAAATTACCACGTTGTTTGGACCTACATGTTTCATTTTCTTCTTATTTCTTCATTTTTTAATTGTATTATTTAATCATGATATGTAAGCCCTATGTAACAGCTGAATTGGGAACAAAGTAACAAGTGTTAGCTCTGTCCGATAGATCTGTTGTATTTATGTAAAATAACATGTATTGTAAGTCAGTTATGATCGTGCCAAATACGGCACTGGAGTTGAAAGTTAGCCCCTTGGGTGATTGGGAGGTAGCCTATCAGGAGGGGAGCAAAGAAGCTATAGTTTCCTTGTGTAACTTTTTACAAGCCTGCATGTAAGGAACTAAATCCCAGATAGTAGTTTCAGTGAATGATACCGATGGAAGAAGCTCAGTCCACAATGGAGGTGTGATACATTGTCAGGAAGAATGTCTGATTCGCGGAAAGGGGTCTGATCGGAGTCGAGTTAACACTGTTCACGTTTTAAGGTATAATAGCAGATGGATTCAAACCCTGACTTAGTAGAGGGATGTAGCAGAAAATCTGTTAAGATTTGTGTTTTTCACGACCCGTCTTCAGCAATATAAGTATATGTTAGGTGCCAAACGTACAGCAAATGGAGGCCCCTCAGACTCAACCAGGGTCCTTGCTTGACCCTACCAGATAGGGCGATGGATAAGCCACCCAATGTATAGGGACTGTTCTGCCATGATGTCTGACAAAGCTAACCATTAAATGAATGCCCTGATTATTGCAGTTGCAAAACCAACAGTTGATGGACAGAATGCAGAACAATGTCAGACATTCATCCCAGTACAGAGATCTTGGCCTAAATCCATTGTTTTTTTGCACTCCACACCACCCCAGTTCAGACATGGCCATATGCAAATAAGCCTTGACCTTGTGCCTCATGGGAACAGTCCAGCCCGAACTGCCAAGCCATGTATTTACTGGACAGGAATCAAGCATCCTAGGACCGGTTTCTGGCTATCAGCCGTCTTCAGCCAGGATAGCTTGACTCCAGTGGTGTGGAGAGCATGGGACTCACGTCTGAGCATACCCATCCCACTCGGGGTGACAAATGCAAAACCAACAGTTGATGGACAGAATGCAGAACAATGACATACATTCACCCCAGTACAGAGATCTGGGCCTAAATCCATCGTTTTTTGCACTCCACACCACCACAGTTCAGACATGGGCATATGCAAATCAGCCATGACCCTGTGCCTCATGGGAACAGTCCAGCCCGAACTGCCAAGCCATGTCTTTACTGGACCGGAATCAAGCATCCTAGGACCGGTTTCTGGCTATCAGCCGTCTTCAGCAAGGATAGCTTGACTCCAGTGGTGTGGAGAGCATGGGACTCACGTCTGAGCATACCCATCCCACTCGGGGTGACAAATGCAAAACCAACAGTTGATGGACAGAATGCAGAACAATGTCATACATTCACCCGAGTACAGAGATCTGGGCCTAAATCCATAGTTTTTTTGCACTCCACACCACCCCAGTTCAGACATGGCCATATGCAAATCAGCCTTGACCCTGTGCCTCATGGGAACAGTCCAGCCTGAACTGCCAAGCCATGTCTTTACTGGACCGGAATCAAGCATCCTAGGACCGGTTTCTGGCTATCAGCCGTCTTCAGCCAGGATAGCTTTACTCCAGTGGTGTGGAGAGCATGGGACTCACGTCTGAGCATACCCATCCCACTCGGGGTGACAAATGCAAAACCAACAGTTGATGGACAGAATGCAGAACAATGTCATACATTCACCCCAGTACAGAGATCTGGGCCTAAATCCATCGGTTTTTTTTGCACTCCACACCACCCCAGTTCAGACATGGCCGTTTGCAAATCAGCCTTGACCCTGTGCCTCATGGGAACAGTCCAGCCCGAACTGCCAAGCCATTTCTTTACTGGACCGGAATCAAGCATCCTAGGACCGGTTTCTGGCTATCAGCCGTCTTCAGCCAGGATAGCTTAAATCCAGTGGTGTGGAGAGCATGGGACTCACGTCTGAGCATACCAATCCCACTCGGGGTGACAAATGCAAAACCAGCAGTTGATGGACAGAATGCAGAACAATGTCATACATTCACCCCAGTACAGAGATCTGGGCCTAAATCCATCGTTTTTTTGCACTCCACACCACCCCAGTTCAGACATGACCATATGCAAATCAGCCTTGACCCTGTGCCTCATGGGAACAGTCCAGCCCGAACTGCCAAGCCATGTATTTACTGGACAGGAATCAAGCATCCTAGGACCGGTTTCTGGCTATCAGCCGTCTTCAGCCAGGATAGCTTGACTCCAGTGGTGTGGAGAGCATGGGACTCACGTCTGAGCATACCCATCCCACTCGGGGTGACAAATGCAAAACCAACAGTTGATGGACAGAATGCAGAACAATGTCATACATTCACCCCAGTACAGAGATCTGGGCCTAAATCCATTGTTTTTTTCCACTCCACACCACCCCAGTTCAGACATGGCCATATGCAAATCAGCCTGGACCCTGTGCCTCATGGGAACAGTCCAGCCCGAACAGCCAAGCCATGTCTTTACTGGACCGGAATCAAGCATCCTAGGACCGGTTTCTGGCTATCAGCCGTCTTCAGCCAGGATAGATTGACTTCAGTGGTGTGGAGAGCATGGGACTCACGTCTGAGCATACCCATCCCACACGGGGTGACGAATGCAAAACCAACAATTGATGGACAGAATGCAGAACAATGACATACATTCACCCCAGTACAGAGATCTGGGCCTAAATCTATCGTTTTTTGCACTCCACACCACCACAGTTCAGACATGGGCATATGCAAATCAGCCTTGACCCTGTGCCTCATGGGAACAGTCCAGCCCGAACTGCCAAGCCATGTCTTTACTGGACCGGAATCAAACATCCTAGGACCGGTTTCTGGCTATCAGCCGTCTTCAGCAAGGATAGCTTGACTCCAGTGGTGTGGAGAGCATGGGACTCACGTCTGAGCATACCCATCCCACTCGGGGTGACAAATGCAAAACCAACAGTTGATGGACAGAATGCAGAACATTGTCATACATTCACCCGAGTACAGAGATCTGGGCCTAAATCCATAGTTTTTTTGCACTCCACACCACCCCAGTTCAGACATGGCCATATGCAAATCAGCCTTGACCCTGTGCCTCATGGGAACAGTCCAGCCTGAACTGCCAAGCCATGTCTTTACTGGACCGTAATCAAGCATCCTAGGACCGGTTTCTGGCTATCAGCCGTCTTCAGCCAGGATAGCTTTACTCCAGTGGTGTGGAGAGCATGGGACTCACGTCTGAGCATACCCATCCCACTCGGGGTGACAAATGCAAAACCAACAGTTGATGGACAGAATGCAGAACAATGTCATACATTCACCCCAGTACAGAGATCTGGGCCTAAATCCATCGTTTTTTATGCACTCCACACCACCCCAGTTCAGACATGGCCATATGCAAATCAGCCTTGACCCTGTGCCTCATGGGAACAGTCCAGCCCGAACTGCCAAGCCATTTCTTTACTGGACCGGAATCAAGCATCCTAGGAACGGTTTCTGGCTATCAGCCGTCTTCAGCCAGGATAGCTTAAATCCAGTGGTGTGGAGAGCATGGGACTCACGTCTGAGCATACCAATCCCACTCGGGGTGACAAATGCAAAACCAACAGTTGATGGACAGAATGCAGAACAATGTCATACATTCACCCCAGTACAGAGATCTGGGCCTAAATCCATCGTTTTTTTGCACTCCACACCACCCCAGTTCAGACATGACCATATGCAAATCAGCCTTGACCCTGTGCCTCATGGGAACAGTCCAGCCCGAACAGCCAAGCCATGTCTTTACTGGACCGGAATCAAGCATCCTAGGACTGGTTTCTGGCTATCAGCCGTCTTCAGCCAGGATAGCTTGACTCCAGTGGTGTGGAGAGCATGTGACTCACGTCTGAGCATACCCATCAGACTCAGGGTGACAAATGCAAAACCAACAGTTGATGGACAGAATGCAGAACAGTGTCATACATTCACCCCAGTACAGAGATCTGGGCCTAAATCCATCGGTTTTTTTGCACTCCACACCACCCCAGTTCAGACATGGCCATATGCAAATCAGCCTTGACCCTGTGCCTCATGGGAACAGTCCAGCCCAAACTGCCAAGCCATGTCTTTACTGGACCGGAATCAAGCATCCTAGGACCGGTTTATGGCTATCAGCCGTCTTCAGCCAGGATAGCTGGACTCCAGTGGTTTGGAGATCATGGGAGTCACGTCTGAGCATACCCATCCCACTCGGGGTGACAAATGCAAAACCAACAGTTGATGGACAGAATGCAGAGCAATGTCATACATTCACCCCAGTACAGAGATCTGGGCCTAAATCCATCGTTTTTTGCACTCCACACCACCCTAGTTCAGACATGGCCATATGCAAATCAGCCTTGACCCTGTGCCTCATGGGAACAGTCCAGCCCGAACTGCCAAGCCATGTCTTTACTGGACGGGAATCAAGCATCCTAGGACCGGTTTCTGGCTATCAGCTGTCTTCAGCCAGGATAGCTTGACTCCAGTTGTGTGGAGAGCATGGGACTCACATCTGAGCATACCCATCCAACTCAGGGTGACAAATGCAAAACCAACAGTTGATGGACAGAATGCAGAACAATGTCATACATTCACCCCAGTACAGAGATCTGGGCATAAATCCATCGTTTTTTTGCACTCCAAACCACCCCAGTTCAGACATGGCCATATGTAAATCAGCCTTGACCCTGTGCCTCATGGGAACAGTCCAGCCCGAACTGCCAAGCCATGTCTTTACTGGACCGGAATCAAGCATCCTAGGACCGGTTTCTGGCTATCAGCCGTCTTCAGCCAGGATAGCATGACTCCAGTGGTGTGGAGAGCATGGGACTCACATCTGAGCATACCCATCCCACTCTGGGTGACAAATGCAAAACCAACAGTTGTTTAAACAGAATGCAGAACAATGTCATACATTCACCCCAGTACAGAGATCTGGGCCTAAATCCATCGTTTTTTTGCACTCCACACCACCCCAGTTCAGACATGGCCATATGCAAATAAACCTTGATCCTGTGCCTCATGGGAACAGTCCAGCCCGAACTGCCAAGCCATGTCTTTACTGGACCGGAATCAAGCATCCTAGGACCGGTTTCTGGCTATCAGCCATCTTCAGCCAGGATAGCTTGACTCCAGTGGTGTGGAGAGCATGGGACTCATCGATACAAAAGGGGATGATGGATGGAGCGTTTGAGCAAATCAAACACTCACCCCCAGTCAACTGATCTGGGTTTAATCCATCACCATTCTTTAGCCCGCTCAGCCACCCCATTTCAGACATGGCCTTATGCAAATCACTCTGACCCTGTGCCTCATGGGAACAGTCCAGCCCGAACTGCCAAGCCATGTCTTCCATGGACCGGAAACAAGCATCCTGGGACCGGTTTCGGATTCATAATCCTCATCAGCCAGGCTATCTTGAATTCAGTGGCCAAGTGAGCAAGGGACTCACGTCTGAGCATACCCTGCCACACTTAGGGCGAACAAAGCGATACAAAAGGGGATGATGAATGGAGCGTTGAGCAAATCAAACACTCACCCCCAGTCAACTGATCTGGGTTTAATCCATCACCATTCTTTAGCCCACTCAGCCACCCCATTTCAGACATGGCCTTATGCAAATCATTCTGACTCTGTGCCTCATGGGAACAGTCCAGCCCGAACTGCCAAGCCATGTCTTCCATGGACGGGAAACAAGCATCCTGGGACCGGTTTCGGATTCATAATCCTCATCAGCCAGGCTATCTTGAATCCAGTGGCCAAGTGAGCAAGGGACTCACGTCTGAGCATACCCTGCCACACTTAGGGCGAACAAAGCGATACAAAAGGGGATGATGGATGGAGCGTTTGAGCAAATCAAACACTCACCCCCAGTCTACTGATCTGGGTTTAATCCATCACCATTCTTTAGCCCACTCAGCCACCCCTTTCAGACAAGGCCTTATGCAAATCAGTCTGACCCTGTGCCTCATGGGAACAGTCCAGCCCGAACTGCCAAGCCATGTCTTCCATGGACCGGAAACAAGCATCCTGGGACCGGTTTCAGATTCATAATCCTCATCAGCCAGGCTATCTTGAATCCAGTGGCCAAGTGAGCAAGGGACTCACGTCTGAGCATACCCTGCCACACTTAGGGCGAACAAAGCGATTTAAAAGGGGATGATGGATGGAGCGTTTGAGCAAATCAAACACTCACCCCCAGTCAACTGATCTGGGTTTAATCCATCACCATTCTTTAGCCCACTCAGCCACCCCATTTCAGACATGGCCTTATGCAAATCAGTCTGACCCTGTGCCTCATGGGAACAGTCCAGCCCGAACTGCCAAGCCATGTCTTCCATGGACCGGAAACAAACATCCTGGGACCGGTTTCAGATTCATAATCCTCATCAGCTAGGCTATCTTGAATCCAGTGGCCAAGTGAGCAAGGGACTCACGTCTGAGCATACCCTGCCACACTTAGGGCGAACAAAGCGATACAAAAGGGGATGATGGATGGAGCGTTTGAGCAAATCAAACACTCACCCCCATTCAACTGATCTGGGTTTAATCCATCACCATTCTTTAGCCCACTCAGCCACCCCATTTCAGACATGGCCTTATGCAAATCAGTCTGACCCTGTGCCTCATGGGAACAGTCCAGCCCGAACTGCCAAGCCATGTCTTCCACGGACCGGAAACAAGCATCCTGGGACCGGTTTCGGATTCATAATCCTCATCAGGCAGGCTATCTTGAATCCAGTGGCCAAGTGAGCAAGGGACTCACGTCTGAGCATACCCTGCCACACTTAGGGCGAACAAAGCGATACAAAAGGGGATGATCAATGGAGCGTTTGAGCAAATCAAACACTCACCCCCAGTCAACTGATCTGGGTTTAATCCATCACCATTCTTTAGCCCACTCAGCCACCCCATTTCAGACATGGCCTTATGCAAATCAGTCTGACCCTGTGCCTCATGGGAACAGTCCAGCCCGAACTGCCAAGCCATGTCTTCCATGGACCGGAAACAAGCATCCTGGGACCGGTTTCGGATTCATAATCCTCATCAGCCAGGCTATCTTGAATCCAGTGGCCAAGTGAGCAAGAGACTCACGTCTGAGCATACCCTGCCACACTTAGGGCGAACAAAGCGATACAAAAGGGGATGATGGATGGAGCGTTTGAGCAAATCAAACACTCACCCCCAGTCAACTGATCTGGGTTTAATCCATCACCATTCTTTAGCCCACTCAGCCACCCCATTTCAGACATGGCCTTATGCAAATCAGTATGACCCTGTGCCTCATGGGAACAGTCCAGCCCGAACTGCCAAGCCATGTCTTCCATGGACCGGAAACAAGCATCCTGGGACCGGTTTCGGATTCATAATCCTCATCAGCCAGGCTATCTTGAATCCAGTGGCCAAGTGAGCAAGAGACTCACGTCTGAGCATACCCTGCCACACTTAGGGCGAACAAAGCGATACAAAAGGGGATGATGGATGGAGCGTTTGAGCAAATCAAACACTCACCCCCAGTCAACTGATCTGGGTTTAATCCATCACCATTCTTTAGCCCACTCAGCCACCCCATTTCAGACATGGCCTTATGCAAATCAGTCCGACCCTGTGCCTCATGGGAACAGTCCAGCCCGAACTGCCAAGCCATGTCTTCCATGGACCGGAAACAAGCATCCTGGGACCGGTTTCAGATTCATAATCCTCATCAGCTAGGCTATCTTGTATCCAGTGGCCAAGTGAGCAAGGGACTCACGTCTGAGCATACCCTGCCACACTTAGGGCGAACAAAGCGATACAAAAGGGGATGATGGATGGAGCGTTTGAGCAAATCAAACACTCACCCCCATTCAACTGATCTGGGTTTAATCCATCACCATTCTTTAGCCCACTCAGCCACCCCATTTCAGACATGGCCTTATGCAAATCAGTCTGACCCTGTGCCTCATGGGAACAGTCCAGCCCGAACTGCCAAGCCATGTCTTCCATGGACCGGAAACAAGCATCCTGGAACCGGTTTCGGATTCATAATCCTCATCAGCCAGGCTATCTTGAATCCAGTGGCCAAGTGAGCAAGGGACTCACGTCTGAGCATACCCTGCCACACTTAGGGCGAACAAAGCGATACAAAAGGGGATGATGGATGGAGCGTTTGAGCAAATCAAACACTCACCCCCAGTCAATTGATCTGGGTTTAATCCATCACCATTCTTTAGCCCACTCAGCCACCTCATTTTAGACATGGCCTTATGCAAATCAGTCTGACCCTGTGCCTCATTGGGACAGTCCAGCCCGAACTGCCAAGCCATGTCTTCCATGGACCGGAAACAAGCATCCTGGGACCGGTTTCGGATTCATAATCCTCATCAGCCAGGCTATCTTGAATCCAGTGGCCAAGTGAGCAAGGGACTCACGTCTGAGCATACCCTGCCACACTTAGGGCGAACAAAGCGATACAAAAGGGGATGATGGATGGAGCGTTTGAGCAAATCAAACACTCACCCCCAGTCAATTGATCTGGGTTTAATCCATCACCATTCTTTAGCCCACTCAGCCACCTCATTTTAGACATGGCCTTATGCAAATCAGTCTGACCCTGTGCCTCATTGGGACAGTCCAGCCCGAACTGCCAAGCCATGTCTTCCATGGACCGGAAACAAGCATCCTGGGACCGGTTTCGGATTCATAATCCTCATCATCCAGGCTATCTTGAATCCAGTGGCCAAGTGAGCAAGGGACTCACGTCTGAGCATACCCTGCCACACTTAGGGCGAACAAAGCGATACAAAAGGGGATGATGGATGGAGCGTTTGAGCAAATCAAACACTCACCCCCAGTCAATTGATCTGGGTTTAATCCATCACCATTCTTTAGCCCACTCAGCCACCTCATTTTAGACATGGCCTTATGCAAATCAGTCTGACCCTGTGCCTCATTGGGACAGTCCAGCCCGAACTGCCAAGCCATGTCTTCCATGGACCGGAAACAAGCATCCTGGGACCGGTTTCGGATTCATAATCCTCATCATCCAGGCTATCTTGAATCCAGTGGCCAAGTGAGCAAGGGACTCACGTCTGAGCATACCCTGCCACACTTAGGGCGAACAAAGCGATACAAAAGGGGATGATGGAAGGAGCGTTTGAGCAAATCAAACACTCACCCCCAGTCAACTGATCTGGGTTTAATCCATCACCATTCTTTAGCCCACTCAGCCACCCCATTTCAGACATGGCCTTATGCAAATCAGTCTGACCCTGTGCCTCATGGGAACAGTCCAGCCCGAACTGCCAAGCCATGTCTTCCATGGACCGGAAACAAGCATCCTGGGACCGGTTTCGGATTCATAATCCTCATCAGCCAGGCTATCTTGAATCCAGTGGCCACCCCATGTCTGACCTGGGGTGGTGTGGAGTGCAAAAAAACGATGGATTTAGGCCCAGATCTCTGTACTGGGGTGAATGTATGACTTTGTTCTGCATTCTGTCCATCAACTGTTGGTTTTGCATTTGTCACCCTGAGTGGGATTGGTATGCTCAGACGTGAGTCCCATGCTCTCCACAGCACTGGAGTCCAGCTATCCAGGCTGAAGACAGCTGATAGCCAGAAACCGGTCCTAGGATGCTTGATTCCGGTCCAGTAAAGACATGGCTTGGCAGTTCGGGCTGGACTTTTCCCATGAGGCACAGGGCCAAGGCTGATTTGCATATGGCCATGTCTGAACTGTGGTGGTGTGGAGTGCAAAAAAACGATGGATTTAGGCCCAGATCTCTGTACTGGGGTGAATGTATGACATTGTTCTGCATTCTGTCCATCAACTTTTGGTTTTGCATTTGTCATCCTGAGTGGGATGGGTATGCTCAGACGTGAGTCCCATGCTCTCCACACCACTGGAGTCAAGCTATCCTGGCTGAAGACGGCTGATAGCCAGAAACCGGTCCTTGGATGCTTGAGTCCGGTCCAGGAAAGACATGACTTGGCAGTTTGGGCTGAACTGTTCCCATGTGGCACAGGGTCATGGCTGATTTGCATATGGCCATGTCTGACCTGGGGTGGTGTGGAGTGCAAAAAAACGATGGATTTAGGCCCAGATCTCTGTACTGGGGTGAATGTTTGACATTGTTCTGCATTCTGTCCATCAGTTGTTGTTTTTGCATTTGTCACCCCGAGTGGGATGGGTATGCTCAGACGTGAGTCCCATGCTCTCCACACCACTGGAGTCAAGCTATCCAGGCTGATGAAGGCTGATAGCCAGAAACCGGTCCTTGGATGCTTGATTCCGGTCCAGGAAAGACATGACTTGGCAGTTCGGGCTGAACTGTTCCCATGAGGCGCAGGGTCAAGGCTGATTTGCATATGGCCATGTCTGACCTGGGGTGGTGTGGAGTGCAACAAAACGATGGATTTAGGCCCAGATCTCTGTACTGGGGTGAATGTATGACATTGTTCTGCATTCTGTCCATCAAATGTTGTTTTTGCAACTGATTATTGCAGTCGCCATTTTCTTGAAACGGCAGGTAAGTTTTGTTATCATACTCGAATGCACCATTTCTTGTCATGCGATCATTATGAGGCCACTAATAATGTACCCACCCTTTGGCGAACACTCCCAAAGCATGCAGTGAACATGGAATTTCAGCCGTCATTGACAGACATTCTCAACTATAGTGTTGCCTTTGTTTTCATAGGTTGAAGCCCCACTCTTTCAAGAGCCTCTCCCAAGGCGGATTTTCAGCAGCCTCCTCAGAAAAGGTTTAAGTCTACGCAGATTTCTGATGGAAAGTTCACTGACCAGTTTCTAAACCAGACAATGTCTTTTTGCAACTTCTCAGGTATTGAGCTGTACCTGACAGGGCGACCTATCTGCTTTGTGTTAATGTACTTGCCAGGTATATTTCGTCCTAGAAACTTTTACATCATGTATCAGTGACATCCCACTTTTTCTGTAATGGCGCGAATGCACAAATAACCAATACTACCCGTAATAGCTGGCTCAAGAATAACTTGTACTGCTTCAGACTTGGGAAAAGCATGCCTAGTTATGAAGCAGGAAACTTGAACCCGGCTTAAATTTAAGAACAACTTATGCCGATATTGAATAAACAATTTTTTCCAAGGAATCCTTAAAAAGAAACAGCATCGAAAGTATTGTTTCTGTAGTAACCATGATTATTTCTCCAACACAAATATTTTTATGCTATTATTATAGGCATTTACAAGAATAAAGTCCTTGAAGTGAGAAATCAAAGTGGTAAAGTTGTATGTATTAACCTTCGAGAAGATTTGCTGTATTTTAATACTAAAATATTCCATTTAATATTGTACAGTTTTTGTGATATGGAAGAGATTTGCAGACGTTATTGGTTAGGCACAATATAGTTATCCGTTGGCAGAAATGTGGTCGCTTAAGCCTTTTTAAGGCCTGTTTGATTTCTTGTCTACCATAGTTACCTTGATCTCATATTTTTACTTCTGGACTAATCAAATCGCTGAGGTTTCTAATAAAACACAAATCCACTGCATGTCAATTTTAATTTCATGTTGGGAGCCTACATTAATGCACACTTGACTTGTGAATTAAACTCACAACACAAGTAGGACTCTGTAGATGATTTTTGGCGAAAGCAGAATACATCATCGAGAGTTTTCACCGATACCAGGTATGCAAAACTGGATTCCCAGTTTCTGTCAGACTCATTTAAACTTTCTTTCAAGTAGTTTTCTGTCATAGGAAGTTCTGTAGGTGCATCTTTGTGGAATGAAATTATCATTTGATTTATTAATCAGCTATTTAATCACAAAACACGATTAAATTGCATTATCTTGCCTTGTGTAAATCTGGCGTTACACATGCCCAAAATCAGTTTCTGATAACCACACGCTCTAATCCACTAAATATATTCTATTTGACATTTGTACTGCTAGATTTACATCTGATACAAATACAAGGCTGACAGAACAACTTTTTTGATTTAGCTAGGTGTTTAATATTGTGTATATAAGGATAACAAGGAAAAAATGTCCTTAAAGAAAATACAATGATTATTGTTACTTTGTGTAATCACCAGTTCCCCACTGTGCCCAATCAGAGCCCTAATGATGAGTAACATTTGGCCACTAGGATAGATAACTTACTTGCCTAAAAACATTTGTTTAAAAATATAGCTCACTCCTCTCCCTGGGAGGTGGGAGAAAGATGGCCATCCTAAAAAATCTTATGTATTCTGTGTCATTGAGGCACACACTCTGAGCTGTATCTATCTTCTACAAAGATCAAGGTACATTTTTCTAATATTACCAATTTTGTTTTTTAAAGGAAAATTCTGTGTGGAGTTCCACGTGACACTTCATTGGCAAAGTCCATATTTAATCCCACCAAAAAACTACCTCCATTTTCTCCTCTCCACCAGCAGCGGCTCCTCCGCTATGGTGAAGAAGCATCACCCACTTGTCAGCAGCCAAAAAAAGAAAACAATAAACCCTTGTTTATTATTGTTTTATTTTTGCTCTCGGAGTCTAGGCTTGGGTGTGGGGTCAGAGGGATGACAGGCTGGAGAGGGGGTAGTTGCATTGTTATTCAATGCACATGATGGTTTGGCTAGCCATCTTAGGCCGGCCAAACCGACATGGGGACTGAAGCTCTCTCCAACTTGAGCTGCGTTACAGGGTTGGAGAGAGCAGGCACAGGATCCCAGTTTAACTGGGAGCACAAATCATTGGCTCCCAAGCCGATTCCAACACTGCTTTCAGCAGCACGAAAGCAGCGTCAGGATTGGCCCCAGTGGACTCCGGGAGCCTGAGTTTACAGTGGAGAGAAGTGCGTTGCGGCAGGTGAGTGTTTTTTAATTTTTATTATTTGACTCATCACCCGTACATCCCCCCCTTTTCCCTACCACTCTACAGACACACCAGCAGGTACTGCTCTCCTCCCACATTCCATGTCAGACATACATACTGGTGGCTAAACCCATTGCTACAGGTTGGTGAGGGGACCTATAGCAGCCCTATCAAACATGTTCAAACCAGGGCCTGCCATTCCTCCCCCTCTCTCTCTCTCTCTCTCGCTGATTCTCTCTCCATCGCTCTCTCTCTCTCTCACTCTCTCTCTTTCACTTTCTCCCCTGATCCCCATTTTTTCTGTCATTTCCTGTGTAAGCTGGAGAAAGTTAGAAGGGCCAGTAGGGGCAGCCTCCTGCCCTAAAAAGGGCCTCCAGAGCCTGCAGCCCACTACCAGGGGAAAACCCCCACTGGAATAAACAGGCAGTCCAGGCATGCACTGCTGGCATCTGGAAACAAGTAAGTGTTTCTGCACATCATGTATTCATTTCCTGCCGCATGAGTACGGTCTAATTCGAGGCCTGAAGAGGTTTGCTTCATTTAGCCTGATGGTTGCCTGTATGGAGGTCAGAAAACCACTGATCCTGTGTCTGATACTTGAAAGTGAGGGTCTTGTGAAGTACGATCTATCAGGTGGGTACTGGCTGCTGTAATGATGTGACCCAAGGCCATCCCTTAACCTTGATCACGGGAAACTGGCTGCGTGCTGTGCGACCTCTCCCCCCTCAGTGCACTTTGGTTAACAACCTCTCGGATCCTTATTACTCAACTATATCCGACTTTCTGATGACCTTGCTCCGCTAAAACTAAAAAGAACCCAGATCAAAGACAGGAATCCCTGGTTCAACAGATCCCTCAACAATGAGGGAAGATCCCTTTCGACAGACTGAGCGAAACTGAAAACATTACCCGTCAGCAGCTCATCTAAAACTTCTCCACCAGGTCAGAAATGCCTACAATAGGAAAATCCTCAACTCTAAAAAAAGAATTCTTCAGAACAGAACTTGAGAACGCCATGAATAGACTTCAATAGCTATTTGATTTGGTCAAACACCAATCCAACAAACTAGCAAAAACCTCCAAAGAAACGCCTAAACCCTTAATATCATGCAAGGAATTTTCATCCTTCTTCTGCAGCAAAATCTCTGCCATAGGAAACAAACTTATGTCCTCAACTCACCACCAAAATCTGACGGCTCTACTTCTTCTCTCTGTGCTGTCCTCCCAAACTTCACCAAAAACCAAGCGCACCAGTCCAACTCTAAAGTCTATGACGAACATTGCATCTCAAGAATTCTAGCCTCTTTAAACCCAAACAATCACTTATCCTCTCCCCTCTAACTGCCTAGCTGCCGCCTCTCAGGCTATCATCCCTTCCTGGACTGCAAGAATCTACTCTTCCCTCCTACAGGGTTCGATACCTGATCCTCTTACAGCTGGCCAAGTCGTCCCCATCTTAAAAAAACCTACGCTGGATCCTGCTTCCGCCAACAACTATAGATCCATATCAAGCATCCCACTCATAGCCAAAGTTCTGGAGAAATGTGTGCAACAGCAGCTGAGCCAACACATCATCAACTTCCACCTTCTAGATGGCTTCTAATCCGGGTTCAGACCTGGACACAGCACTGAAACCACCCTTCGCTACATTGTGACACCCTCCATGCCCTCGACCAAGGCAAAACCTGTCTCCTAATCCTCCTAGACCTATCTTCGGCATTTGATACGGCAAACCTTGAAATACTATTTGAACGCCTCAAACTCAGGATGGGTTTGGATGGCACCATCCATGAATGGTTTAGGTCCTTCCTCCAAAATCACTCACAGAGAGTCCTCATCAATGGTAACCTATCCGCTCCCTCTCCGATCATGGTTGGAGTCCCCATGGATCAACCCTTTCCCCTACCCTCTTCAATCTTTACCTTGAACCGCTCACAGAGGTGCTACGCACAGCTAATATCTCCTACCTCATGTATGCCGAAGACACACAGATCTACATTAAAATCTCTTCCCCTGAGGACATTCTCTCCTTGAATGAGGCCTTGAAGCTGACTGTCCACTGGCTCACTGCCAACCAGCTTAAACTTAACGCAAATAAAACTGAATTTCTTCTAATATCCCCACCCAAAACCAATCCAGACATCCAGGAATGAATCAAGGCTATCACAGCGCTAAACTGCCCTCCTACCATTCTGGACTCTGCGAAATCCCTTGGAATAACCAAAAAAAACCTGCAATCGGGCCTTCTCGTGGGCCGCTCCATGAATTTGGAACTCTCTCCCGCCTGCCATCAGAAGACTTCCATCTTTGGCACGCTTTAAAAAGGAGACCAAATCTTTCCTAATGTGCAAAATCCTCGCATAACGATCACATTCCAATCACCTCAGCAACATGTTTCACCCACCACTTCGATATTAACTATGGCTTTTATGGATAATACCTACCCTGCATTCCTGGGCATCCCACCCAAGAGTTGAGACTGCATGCACTCTTTTATAATGTATCTTCCTGTTTTTTTTTATCCCAAATATATACGGGACTTTAGACTGCTTGCTTTTCCTTGTATAATGTATATACCTATTTTACCCAATTGGTACCCTCCCTCCCAATTCTTTTGTATACCACGCTTTAATCCTGTAAAGTGTTCCGATACCCTCACGGGTCTGGTTCACACTCTATAAAACAATAAAATAATTAAATAAATAAAATAATCCCTGTAGAGCACTGTCCTGCCCCCTTATTTACATCACCCTATTCCCTCTTGATACATATTGAAATGGGTTAAGTAGGTGAGACTAAGGTTGCCTCCCAGTTTATTTGCATGGTATCTTGCCTTTGATCATGTTGTGTATTTCAGTTGACAGATATCCTAACCAGAACCTCTTACTGTATGCATCAAGAGTTGAAGGCGTAATTTCAGTTAAAGTTAGCTATGGTTATGTTAAAAGTGATACAAGGACATGATACAATATACTTAGGACACTAATCTATGTATTCATGTTTTAGAAATATTAGATGTTTGTGAAAAGCTGGGCTGGTATATGATGTACACTTATGTAAGTAGACACCTTGCACAAGTCCAGACAACCCTTATGGTCATTTAAAAGGTCTTAGACAACCTTAGAAAGCTCTCTAAGTGGTAGCTGTGAAGAGCAGCCTTCAGGCTTAGTCTAGAAGGTGTGTAAAGCAGCTTGGTTTACCTGAATGCAATCTTACAGTGTAGATTACTTGAAAAAGAACCACACAAAGTATTTCTAAAAATATGTATTTATTTATTATATTATTGTATTAATATGTATTTATTATATAATACTCTTGAACACATACAGATATCTCTTACCCAGAGATATGCACAATGCACACAATACTATAGCAAAGAAACACAGTAAATAGCCCGTAATACACAGTGGACCCCAGGGGGGGCCAAACCATATACTAGGAAAGTGGTATAAGAACCACTACTCGGGTCAAGACAATGTCAAGAGGATGTAGAGTTGCTGGGGACTGACAGAATCACCCAAGGTAAGTAGATTGGGACCCCACAGAGAGCGTGTGCAGTGTGGGAACCTGACAGCGTCCTCCGTACAACACGACGTGTAAGTCCATGTTGGATTTTTAAAGATTAAGGACCCTTCCCAGTGGACCCTGAAGAAACCCCTTGGAATCCTGAAGGTTGGAGAGTCATCCCACCCATGGATATAGTAGTACCTACATTACCTACACCAGGGAAGCTGGGGCATACGTGTGAAGTTGTGTTGGAGACCGCAGTCATACCCAGTGGAGGACTTTAGGAATGTGCCACTGTTGTAGAAGTAGAAAGTGTCCGATGGAATCTGAAGGTGGATTCTAGATGAGAGGTAGCTGAAAGCAGAGGGGGCAGAGTCTAGGCCACTAAGGAGTGACCAGGAGACTCGGAAGACAAATGCCCTCTGATGTCAGATGTTGCAGGATGGGTGATGATGACCTTGCCTTTGCAGCTGTGAGGACTAGGCAGTGCTGAGGAGGACCAGGAGCCATGCACAAGCTGTCCCATGCATGATGTCGAGTGTTGAGAGGTCGGTGTCCGTCAGGAACACCAAAAAGCCTTGGCAAATGCAACCCATGCAGCATTCAAAGAAGGAGCAACATCAGGACCAGCAAGGTCCAGGGGTCTCACCAAAAGCAGGGAAGTCAAGGCAGGCCCCGAGCAATGAGGGGAGCCCACAAGTAACAAAGGTGACCCTCAAATGGATCCACAGGCTGGAGGCACTGGAGTCGCAAGGAGACCTCAATCAGCTCACCAAAAGATGCAGGCCACGATGCACATGGTGTTTATTTATTTATTTATTTGCGGGTTTATAACGCGCTTGAATCCACTCCCGAAGGAGTATCTCTGCGCACCAGGAACAACAGTAGCAAAAAGAGGGAGAGGCCATCATTCAATGCAAGGATCGGATTAAGTAATCCAGATCAGGTGAGTCATGAAACAGAATGGTTTTCAATTTCTTTCTAAAGATCAGATGGTCTGAGCACTGCCTCATCAGAAAAGGGAGATTATTCCATGGTGCAGGGCCGACCACTGACAGAGCTTTACCACCCTGCCTAGCCCTTCTAATTATGGGTACTCGCAAGAACGACTGATTACTGGACCTTAAGGAACGAGTGAGGACATAAGGGACAAATTTCTCCGCCAAGTAAGAGGGTCCTAGACCATGTAGTCCCTTGTGTACTATACAACAGATCTTGAACTTCACTCTTTGGCGCACAGACAGCCAGTGGAGCTTTTCTAAAAGAGGTTTGGAGGAGGATCTAGGTGGAGCATTAAGGACCAATCTGGCTGCGGTGTTTGGCACCACTTGAAGCCTGTCCAGTACTTCTTCATTGGCTGACGCTAATAATCCGTTACAATAGTCGAGCCGACTAAGAACCAGAGCCTGGACCAAAGTTTTCCTGGTTGAATCTGGAAGTAGTGGGAATACCTTGCGGAGGAGACCTATCACATGGAAACAGGAACCTACTATATTATTTCCATGTTGTTTTAAAGATAGCTCCTGGTCTAACCGAACCCCAAGGTTCTTCACCACTTGCTTTGGTTCAGGAGCCGGACCCAAATCTAACGGCCACCAATCTGGAGACCATAGCATTTTAGCCTCACCAAAAAGCATGACTTCTGTCTTACTAACATTACACTGAAGAAAGTTAGAAGACATCCACTGGAAGACCGCCTTCATACCTTCGGAGAAAGGCAGGAGCCAACCCGCTAGACCCCCTCAACTATAGACCTATATCGTTGCTGCCATACTGTGCCAAATTGTTGGAGTCACATGTCTGTGACAGCATCTCCACCTTTTTGGAAAAATCTGATTATCTGGCACCCAATCAGGCTGGTTTCCGCCCGTGCCACTCTACAGAGGCAGTCATCCTCTCGGTGCAGAACACTCTGAGGCGGAACGCGGACGCAGGAATCCATCAGGCTCTGGTGCTATTGGACCTCTCTGCTGCGTTCGACACGGTCGACCACACCATCTTGGTCGACCGTGTCGAGCAGGCAGGTCTTAGGGGCCCCGCACTGGGCTGGATCCGCTCATTTATCACTGGTCGAACACAATCGGTCAGACTGGGCCCCTTCTCGGCTCCCAATATACCCACTACCTGCGGGGTACCACAAGGTTCCTCGTTATCCCCCCTGCTTTTTAATGTATACCTACGCCCCCTTTTGTACTCCCTTCGGAACGCAAAGGCAACCATTTTCAACTATGCTGATGATTTGCAGCTCATCTTTCCTCTTAACACCAAGGACTCTGTGGTTGAATTTCAAAGAACTATGTCCCACATTCTGAGTTGGATGAGCTGCAATCATTTGAAACTAAATCCAGGCAAGACCGAGCTGGTCCTGCCTGGACAGAGCATACTTAGTTGGAATCCTAGCTTTTGGCCCCTCAGCATGGGCGCTCCTCCATCTAAGTCGCCTTCGGTTAAGAGCCTAGGTATCTTCATCAGTGAGGATCTCTCATTAAAAAGACAGGTTGGAGCAGTTGTATCCAGTTTTTTTCAGCTGAAGAAAATAAAAAAAATTGCCCGCTTCTTTTCTTCAGCAGCCCTTACACAGATAGTCATCTCCTTGGTTCTGTCCAGACTGGACTTTTCTAACAGTCTTTACCTCGGCCTCCAAATTGGAGAGCTCAAACGTCTCCAGCTGGTTCAGAACCAAGCAGCTAGGCTCCTTCTGAATATACCCAGGAGGCAATCTATCAGACTCGGCCTGAAGCAGCTACATTGGTTGCCGGTCGAGCAACGTGTGGCTTTTAAAGCCGGGTGCATTCTGTTTAGGTCTCTGAATGATACTGGCCCGTTATTCATTAGAGACTTATTTAAAAGATACAGTCCTTCCCGCCATCTCCGGTCTGCCTACAAATCACTTTTGACTGTACCTCCGTATAAAAAGAAGCGTCTCGGAGGTAGCTGCTTTGACCATCCTGCAGCTGTCCTCTGGAACTCTTTTCCCCTTCATCTAAAGCTGAATGATAGCATCCTCAGCTTTAGACATTCTCTGAAAACCTGGCTTTTTTCTCAAGCACACTACTGAGCTACTCCAGCTCCACTAATTGACTGTCGCGCCTGGTTCTTTCCTATAGCGCCATGAAGCCCCCGGGCGTACGAGCGCTCAATAAATGCTGACTAACATTAACATTAACATTAACATTGTTTAACCTTCGAGGTCAGAGATTTAAATGGAAAAAGAAGCTGAGTATCATCAGCTTATGACACTGGACTAAAACCGAAGGCTCTCATGATCCTTGCCAGGGGGGCCACATAGATGTTAAAAAGAGTCGGGCTCAAACATGAGTCCTGTGGTACCCCCTTGGTGATCTTAACCTCTGCTGACCGAAACGCCCCCATGTTAACACATTGAGTGCGTTCGGAGAGAAAGCTCTTCAGCCAAGCCAGTGCCATATTCTTCAGCCCAATCTCTGCTACACGTTCAATCAAGATGTTATGTAATATAGTATCAAACGCTGCCGATAAATCCAACAGCAAGACTACAGAAAAACCCTTGTCCTGGTACATGCGGAGATCGTCTGTTACCGACAGCAAAGCCGATTCTGTACTATATCTTGGCCTAAAACCAGACTGAGAATAGTCCAGGCTAACAGATTGCTCCAAGAAGTTCGAAAGGTGTTTATTTACATGTTTATCGGTGAGTTTACCCAGAAAGGGAAGCAGGGAGATAGGTCTAAGATTGGACAGATCTGTCCATGAGACGGAGGAATTTTTCCGGATGGGTCTTACCAAAGCCTTTTTCCACTCACGAGGGACACAGCCTGTTGCAAGCGAGAGGTTGACAAGGCCCTGGATCTCAGGACCGAGCGCCTTGCCTACCACCGGCATAATTCTGGCTGGAATTTGGTCCGACAGACATCCACTTTTGATATAAGAGACTAGGCCTTTCACCTCCATTAACGAGATATCAGGAAATTTGGAGAGTGAGCTCGAACTTGCTCTTTCCATTATCTGGGGTAGTACAGAGGATGGACCAATTGATGGATTGAAGCCATGATTTTCCCATAGATCTTATCAATCTTCTCAGTAAAAAAACATGAGATATCGTCGCATAGTTGTTGAGACGATATGTCCCTACTCTCAGAGGCAGCAGGTTTTAAGAAAGTGTCTAGGATCTGATATAGTACTTTGGGAGAATCGCCTGCAGCTGTAAGTTGTAAGGCGATATAGTTCTTGCGGGCTGCTCTAATAGCTTTAAGATAAGAGCTCAATGCCATCTGGTAGAGAATTTTATCCGCCTCCAGATGCGACGATCTCCAAGCCTTCTCGAGTTTCCTGGCGGCTCGTTTAAGAGCCCGCAAGTCCTCCGAAAACCAGACTTCCTGTTTTTGAGCTGGTCGGGTTTAAACGATTTAATCGGGGCAATAAGGCCACCTCAATATTTTCAGAGGGTGAAAACTTTGGTGCCACAAATGTCTCCTTAAAGACTTCCTGAGATATTTTGTGCCACTGTCTCCGCTTTACTGGAAGTGACAATGAATGACTAGGGGGTTTACCCCTTCTAGGCATGGTGAATTCTAGAATAAAATGGTCTGTCCAATTAACCTGTTTCGGGGGATAGCACATAATTGCAGGAGAGTTGGAAAGAACCAGGTCTAAAGTGTGACCTGCCCGATGGGTGGGTCCAGTATTGCGCTGCTTTAGACCTAATAATGAGAGGTCAGTCAGTAAGGACTGAGCCTCCACATTATCGTTCAGCTCACTATGAATGTTAAAGTCCCCTAGCAGTAAAAAATCTCTGCCCATGTTGACATATGGAGCCAATGCTTCCATCAGAGAGCTCAAAGCTTTTCCACAGGGGCCTGGGGGACGATACACTAACCCCCCTTTCCAACTATTCGTGGCTGAGGTACCAATCTTGAAAATCATCAATTCTAACTCCAGATTACAAAACTGATCTATAATGGAAATAGCTATACTATTTTTATAGACTATAGCTATACCACCTCCTCCTTCGATAGGCCGATCCAGTCTAACTATTTTATATCCCTTCGGAATCCCAAGAGTGATAACTGGAACCGAATGAGCCAAGTCTCAGTAAGAAAGCAGAGATCAGGTTGATAGGTAGAAATAAGGTCCCAGACCTCCGTATAGTGTTTAGGCAGTGATCTGATATTACACAACAGATTTTTCCATCCTGAATTCCTGTCTGCGATAGCCCCTACTAGCATTTGTCGCTGGTTAGCTACATTGTGGTAGATGCGATCATAACATGCCTGAAAACGGCAGTATCGACATGAGAAAGGCCCATCAGGGGGTGCTCTCTCCTCCCTGACACATCCAGCCAGGGGAACTCCCCTTAGGGCTAGAAGAGCATGGGAGGAGTAATTCAACCTTACCACTTTAAGGCGCGCCGAGGAAGTGCCCGCTGTCCGCGTCCGCTGCGCGGAGGGATACCCGTATGATTTTATGTGAGCGCTGAGCGCGTCATCGGCCTGAGCCGCACCCCCAACCTACCGCCTGCAAAGTGGGCGTGTAGTGAGCCGGTCAGCCTCTGAGCGAGTGTGGAGTTCTGCACCTAGTCGGCAGAGCGAGGAATCGTGATCCTTCAGGTAGGCAAGTGCAAAATAACACCAAATCGCTCAACAGTAGTAAAAACTTAATTTAAAATTGCAACAAACAAGGACCTAACTCCTGGCTTTTCGCCTCAGGAGTAACTGGGTAGGGCGAGAGATCGGGAACAGCTGATTTTATGTGAGCGCGTCATCGGCCTGAGCGGCACCCCCAATGTACCGCCTGCAAAGTGGGTGTGTTGTGGCTGAAGATTCTGGTCACTGGAGGTGCTCTAGGTTGGGGCTACTTAGAGCCCAAAGATCTTTTTTGAAGAAAGCCAACAAGACTTTGCAACTGCAAGTTGAATGCTGTACACAGGTGTCCGGTTTTTGCAACCCCCACATGGGATACTGGCCTCAAAGATGGTGATTAGTTGTGGTGCCTGGGAATGCAGGGGAGTGATTCCTTCACTCCAGGGGAGATTCCTTCAAGTTTCTTTGATGATTCACAGGCCTTGGACGGTTCCTTTATGTTGCACAGGCACAGACAATGCAGCAGACTGGAAGGGAGATAAAGTCACTCGACCAACAACCCTTCTTTCCCCCGCTGCAAACTGTGGGCATGGCTTGCCGACCTGCAGACCTGGGCGTTCGCACCAACACAGATCTCTACCCCAATACTAACTTCTTCTCTATTCCTGAGACTGTCGCACCACTTGATAAATTGCTTTATTATCAAATCAGGGCCACATCTAAAAATATTCATCTGAATTTCCCGCTCGCCCCCCAACCTGGTGCCGCACTTGAATATGTTCTCTCCTCCACTTTCCCACATCAGCTAGTAACAAGATTGTATGCGCTAACACTGGCAGCCTCTCCAAGGGACATGGAGTGCGCCCGTGCCGCGTGGAACATTGACTTAGACAATGGCGTCTCAGCAGTGCAATGGCAATACTGCTGCAGCCAAACCAAGCGCCTCTCCCCAAATTACCGACTAAGGTTCATTCATTTTAAATACCTAAACCGGCTATATCGTACACCTGCTTCTCTCCACAAGATAGGGCTGCTAGATAGCGACAGATGCACGGGCTGCTCATCCCGCGGTGCCAACTTTATGCACATGGCATGGCTATGCCCCAAGGTTTCTAGGTCTTGGGTGGAGGTGTGCTCTGCAATTAGCGACATGACCCCGGAAGGTATTGTCCCCAAACCCCTACTGTGCCTTTTGGGCCATGTCAAAGATGTCTCAGACCACTACCGCAAGCTAACGGCCATGCTGATCATACTAGCCAGACACCGGGTGGCAATATATTGGGTCCCCAGACCAGCGCTGCTATTCAAAAACTGTTGGCCCGACGCCACTCATTGTCAATTGCTCCTGGGGGAATTCTGGGATTTGATGCCCGCGGCAAATAGACCTCCTAATATATGGCCCCCCCTAATTTTTGATCTTCAACAACTGGAAGACCCTGACGAGCACACTGATGGCCACTACCCCACTGTTCCACTGATTGTGGTGACTAATAGAACGGCCCGAGAGCTTAGTAATTTACCTCAACGCAACATTACCACTCTTTACTTTTCTTTTCAGCTGCAGCGGGCCGGGGAACATACCGACGTAATGCATGTAACTGTGTCAACCTTTTACGTTATTGTATTGGATGCTATAATTCTGGATACATCTGTAACATGTAACATGCCTTAATAAGTTAGAAAATCAGAAAAATGAAAAAATAAGAGTTGTAACAGAGTTGATCTCGGTTAAACGAATGTTGAAAGCTGAAAAAAACACAAGTTAAACACGATTTACTACAGATTTAAAGGATAAAGATATTGTCCACCTCTATGGCAATAACTTAACCCTTCCATTGCCTAAGTGTTTGCAAACCTATAAGTCGGACCTTTTATGAAAAAATCAGCATTTTGTTTTTGAGCACTTGCAGCTCTTTGGTCTCTCAAATTAACTTAATGTTTTTGGAACTCTCATGACTATATATTGGAGCAAACCTCACATCAATATTTCATTGCAGACTGAAGATAGACTGGGACACATGGAAATGATAAACAAATGTGGCAAGGTATATATCTGGGCAAGCCAAACCTTCTTGCCCAGACTGCCTGTCTAGTATCACAGTCTGAACATGAAGCTTTTCACATTTGTAACTATGTATTTTCTAAAACATATTGATTCCCTCTGGTCTTCTTCATGCAGGTACATATCCTTAATCCTCTCCAGGACTTGACTCTGGTTTTGTTCTTTTGGGTTATCTAAGGTTGAGGGTATCAGACGTATGGATTTTCTATGGGTTCAGAGTACTCACAGACAATAAACTACCAGTAGTCCATTTAGAAAATGTGGAAAGCATTTACATGTGAAATCCCAGTTTAGGATGCCAGTCTTTTTTGTAACAGGGTTCACCTCAGGCTGAATAAAAATATTTCTTCGTGTCAGATATCTCTCACTTTGATTGGATATCCACACGATTTCTCGAAAGATGATGTTTGTCTGATTTTGAAAAAATTTTCCCAAAACAAATTGTTGCCCAAAATCATATTCCTCCCAAAGGTTTACGAAGGTCTGCATTGCCAGGTCTTCTGAGTGTGGCGTTATCAGACATGGGTGAGTTTTTCACGGTGGATCCGGAATGCATGCAAGGTAACAGGGAATGTTTTTGATGCTGAGATTGATGATGGAGATTCTACGGGGATGTCTGTGACGTATGGGTGCAGGGTCAGTCAGCACCAATGGGAACCTACTAACCACAGATATTTATGAATTTTAAAGGCAATGGGGAATTCGTATGGATGTGGCTTTACTGAAGTGCAATGCATGTTATTGCTTATAACTGCCCTAATCAAAGTGAGAGTGTAAATAAATCACTCAATTTTTCCTTTTTTCTGTAACCAAAAACTTCAGAACTGCAGGCAAATGTCAACAATTCTGTCACCTGGTGTTACCGTACTCCTCCAAGTAAAAATGGTACCAGGGGCGTAACAAAGGCCCACGAAATGCAGGGGGCCCCCGCACTCCAGGGGTCCCCTCCGTGGCTATGCAGCCAGTAAGCACTACACACGTCCGTCTGGATTGTGTATTGTGGTTACCTTATGCTCGCTGTTGTTGCTTATGACCCTGCTGAACTGGCCTTGTCATCATAAATTAAATTATGTGCGGTACGCAGATGCATCTGCGTGGTAGTCTTCATTCTTAGGGTGGGGCTGCACTCGGCGGCATTGCTATGCGCAATTAAAACAGTGCACGTCATGTGAGGAATCGAGACGGTTGAGAGGAACCGTGCAGCCATAATTTCATAATTGGTAGCGGCCCTTGCCTTACCCTACTATTGCACCCCCTGGAGTTAGAATAGTAATTTTTACCCCTACACTATCCAACGCCTACCCTACTGTTGCACACCCTGGAGTTAGAATAGTATTTTTTACCCCTACACTATCCAACACTTACCCTACTGTTGCACCCCCTGGAGTTAGAATAGTAATTTTTACCCCTACACTATCCAACACTTACCCTATTGTTCCACCCCCCGGAGTTAGAATAGTAAATTTTACCCCTACACTATCCAATACTTACCAAACATGCAATGTAATGTTATGCGTTGTAATGGTATGCGTTGTAAAGGTAGTATGCGTAGTAATGGAATGCATTGTCAAGGTAGTTTTTAGAGATGTGTTGTAATGGCATGCGTTGTAATGGAATGCGTTGTAGTGGATGTTGCGTTGTAAAAAATTCTTTGTAATGGCATGCGTTGTAAAAGTATGCGTTGTAACGTCATACATCCCTCGCCCGGTCTTCCACCGCCTGCCACAAAAGCTGCAGTGCAGGCCTCAGGTGAGTCCATCGGAGTTTCAATCAGAGGGTGAGGTGGGCAGGCATACTTGATAGCATGTCACAGTCATTTTATGGGCAGCGTAAAACAAAATATAGGCCCCACAGCCCCCGTGCTCCAACCTCCAACCAGCGGCGGAGAGCTTGTGTGCGCTAAGAAGAGGTGCTGAATGAGCCCCCACGTGCAGCTCTTCTGTCACATCTCGGTTATCTCTCCGCGGTGGAGCCTTGGGAGAGGTTGCGGGTCTCTGAAGTGACCTGAAGGGCTTTTGTATTGCTTGGTAAAGGAGCCCCCCTAATTGGGCCTCCTTGTTAGTTCAGAGCTTCCTTACTTTTGATTTATTAGGGCATCTTAAACTGCGGAGAACTTCAACCATTTCAACTAATGAAAACAGACAGTTCAAACAAAGCTGCCAGCTTACCCAGTTCTATGTGTAAAGTGTGGATTATATTAATCAGGCGCCTACCCAGACACCTACGAACAAATGCACTCCATCCTAGACTTATTCTGAGTTTGCCTGTGCCCTGTCAGTCATACAGTATGTCTCTGCTTTGTTTTTCAGTTGTGTTACTGCTCAGGTCACTGGCGGCAGTTGAGTGAGACTGCGAGTCACTCACTCAGCTGATTATAATATGTTGAACCACTTCCAAGCAGCTTTATCTTATTTTTGCAATTTTAGCTAGAGTCTGATAAATGGAAGTCGTTTTTTATTTCTTACGTTTTGCAGCAGTTAACTTAGTTTCTCTTTCCTCAAATGTGTGCAATTTCTGATATTATTGTTTCTCTCATCTCCATTGCTTAATTTTGCTCACAAGACAGTGTCACTCGTAGTCATTGAAATGTCACTCATAATGACTCTAAAATTATTCAAATGTCACACATAGCAATACGAAACCTTGGCAGCTATGTAAATTAAATAGTGCGTTTGTGGGTGTGGTGGGTGCAGGTGTCCTGAGCTCCCAGCAGCAAGGGGGTTGAAGGCAACTGCCTCGAGGCCAGCCAGAGACCTCTACTCCTGAAAGAGGTCAGTGTAAATATGACAAATCTGGTTTAAAGCGAGGGTGTGCTCTGCACGCTGGTGCATGATGTTAGAGCTGGCATGGAACAATACAGCATTTTTGTGCAGAGGTGTTTGGTCTCATTACTGATGGTAACTGAAAGTGGTCTCTTCCCATGAGTTACATGTGTTTCGTGAAACCTCGAGTGCCAAAATGTAAGCTTGCACTGTGCTCAGTGTCATGAGTTTCACTTTAAAATAAAAAAAATGCAGTTTCTTCATTAATCGTTCTAAAGCATACGTTCCCCGTGCATAATTGTCAGCGGGAGTTTACGTTTGCTCTGAAAGTTTAAGAATAGAATCTGGTAAGTTGAAGCATGCTGTACTGTTTTTGCAAAGGGTGGCCCAGCATGAAAATAATGGAAATAGACACATATATTTTTATGTTTGCCAGTCAGAAAATCACTCCTAATGCATTTCCAGTTATTTACTTTGTTGGTATTTCTAGTGCAAAGAGAACATTTACAGTACTTCGGATTTGCCCTGTTCCATTGCCCTTCAGATATTTTGTAAAATGAAGTAAGTAAAAACTTTTTTCCTTAAGCAAAGTTTTAAAGCTCATGAAATGCATACGGATGCGTGATCCCAAATGCACTGCATCCATATTTCATAATGCATACTTCTAGTAATTTTAACCCTCGGCAGAATAATATGTAATTGTCTTATTAGTCTAATAAGTGGTCAGATAATGCAGATGAGTTAAGGCCCTGCTGAAATCTGCTTGCACCCTGAATCTCTCAGGCCACTACTTTTTGTTCAGAACCAGAAGGAACTACTATATCAACAGCAAGAAGCTAAATAGATTCAAACCCCAACATCATATAATGACAAGTCACTACTGTATAAGGTTGTATGAGGTTGACTGTATAACAGTCAACCTCACTCTTTGAAAACATGTTCTCTACTGTCTCTCCTGAAGACAGGAAAATCATTCGTCCTAGGAAACAACTTCAGAACTGTTGTCCTAGCTCTCATATTCTTGCATCTGCATCTGCTCCTTGCACAACACAAAAAAACACTTGCAACAATGGCACATTAAGCTTGACTTTCAATAACACATGGGTACAGGGATCATGGCGCCATAATTAAATAATTGCTAGCCTGGTCTTCTGCCGCTCGCCTGTGCCTGCCGGTGCCACCTAAGCTGGAGGCCTCAGCCCTCGGGTAAGTCGGAGTCTCGGACGAAGACAGATTGACTGGCCCAGGCCTGGGTAGCAAGGGGCAAACAAGCGGTATCAGGTGCTTCCCTAAAATGATTCTAATGCTTGTCGCATACCCTTGCCTGAACATATAAAGCTGCAGAAGGCTTCTGTATACCATATCTTGGAGAAGAGTGGCCCACAGGGTGGCTCTCGGTTGGGAGTGCCCTGTCACGGCGTGTTCATGTTTATTTAAATGACCTGACTGATTCAGTAGCCATGGTCAATATCGGGAGGCCTGCAAGGATGTCATCATTGTAATGATGTGTGATGAGCAGACAGGGAGAGTGCTTACGGACCGAGCCCAGGAGCATCTGAAGGTATCAGGAGAAGAGTAAGATACTTGGACACTGGCATCCATGCTCCCAGCTCAATGGTGGAGGGCCGGGGTGCACAGCCATGAATGATAGGATAATGGAGTCAAGAAACATGGTCCCAACATATCAGGGCCGGCTCTAGGCTCATGGCGGCCCTGGGCAGGGAGCGTAGGTAAGGGGCCCTGGAAGAGGGGGTCCGGGCGGGGCGGAGCGCGGAGGCCAGTGAAGAGGGGGGGGGTCAGGGTGCTTGGAAGTCGAACAGAGCCGGAGGTCGCCAAATCCCTGCCAGGGACCGCCACGCAAATATGTATCCATCCTCAGAGGATTATTATATTAATTGGATGCTAGAGCATAAATCCCGACCTAATGTAATTTCCATTGAAATGAATGGGCACTCCATGACGAGCTGAGCTCGTCATGAGCGCCCAAGGGGTTAAGGATATATATTGGCGTGGTGGCCCCTGGGGTTTGGTGGCCCTGTGCAGGTGCACAGCTTGCACATGCCTAAGGCCGCCCCTGAGCATATTGCCACTAGAGGAAGTGATGGGGCAGGTGCTGCAGACCCCAGAAACGACGAGACATATAGTATTTGTCCTATGCCCTCACTGACTATTTTGTGTAGTGTTGACTTGAGTACTGGTTGAAATGTTCTCTACTTCGCTGTGGTGGGGCTGCTTTAATTTAGGGACCCCGTCCTGCTTGCTGTGCGAGACTCAGCAACAGCCATATTTAATAAAACTTGTCCTTACCACGCGATATTAGATATGCATTTTGTGAGCCTGCCTTTATGCAGCCCTGTGAGCGAGGGCATTCAATTGATTGATTAATTCTTTTATGGAGAGTCCAGTGACTCCGGTTGCTGCAAGGGAGAGGGAGGGGTTGGGGCGGAGTTCCTATTGGGGTTGTGATGGCACCACTTGTAGGGTCTCGCCTACGCAGTGCGTAAGCAAAGCATAGGAGGGCCTTTAGCCGTCGCTCTGGTAATTTTTAAAGCACACACTCGTGCTTGTAGCGGCAACCACCTTGCGGGAGCAAGCAGGGGCGTGCCACAAACACGAGTGCAGTGCTTGAAAATGAGCAGACTGCGGGCGCACGCACGCACCACTCCCGGGCTCTCTCTCTCTCTCTCGCTTTCTCTCTCTCCTCTCGCTTTTTCTCTCTCTCTTTCTCTCTGTCTCTCCCGCTCTCTCTTTCTCTCTCTCGCTCACTTTCTCCCCTCTCTCGGTCGCCCCCTCTCTCTCACTTTTTCCCTTTCTCTCACTCTCTCTCTATCCCTCCCGCCCCCTGCTGGCAACTGTATGTCCATGCTGCAGCTGCTGGTTAATCAGACGTCGCTGGTTGCCCTCAGAGTTCACATCTCTTGGTGAGTACAGCGAGACTTGTTTCCTTATTTTGTCATTATGAATAGATTTTTATTTTTTAATGGAACGGTTTAATTACAGAATGTGTTTGAGCTTGGTTAGAATGTGCTTGTTTGTTTGTAAGTCTGTCCCGTTGATGAGCTGGGCATCAGGTCGCTAACAAGGCATCGCTAGTGCACATCAACTGCGGAGTCTGCATCCTATGGCATAGACCCAGTGGGGACCCGCTTGAACACCACTATCATTGTAGGGGTTACTTCAGTGTCTGACTCTGTAGTCGGTTTAGGTGCGCCATGTGTCCGGCAGCCATATGTGTGACGGCGTTGGTTACTATGGCAACACTCAGCCATTTATACCACATGCATGTGATCTGCCCAGCTAACAAGCATTGTTATAGCCAATAGGTCTCGCCTTTGGGACCTTATAAGTATTTAGTTATGCAGCATAATATCCTTACTGCAACAACATTAACTGTTGCATGGCTAAACACTTATAAGGTCCTAAAGGCGAGACCTATTAGCTATGCCAATGCTTGGTTTTTTTAGGGTTACTGGCTGCTTGCTCCATCGGAGGGTCCCACCTCAGTATATGTCTTTTGTGCATTTGTGTGTGGGGGGGGGGGAGTGGTGCTTGGTCACACAGGTCTGCTATATGGGAATGGAGTGTATTGGAAAAAAAGTTTGCACATATTTTAAAAGCAAACGTACAACTTGCTACTATTTGTAAGAAAGCGTGTGCCACTTAAACAGATTTGGGTGCTTCTTACTAAAATGACCATGCCTTTGGTTTTCCAAGTGCGAACCAATGTGAGGGGCTGCAAGACGTCTTTTCAAATGATTTTTGTGTGTGGGTTTTGGTGCCCCTTTGCCTGCAGGACTGTCTCTGGCCACCTTGCTACTTACATTTACATGCCCACCATTTTGTGATGGGCTGCTATCTTCCCTCAAACGTCCTTTCACGCACAGTAAATTCTCAGCTCATGTTCCATGCCAGGCCCCAGGCCTGATTCTAAGTGCTCTGCCACGTATCATGTTTTTCGACCCATATCCTTGGGCTCGCCTCTTGCCAGAGCCTCCTTTAATTTCCGCAGGTCACAATTGCTGCCTCTTAAGCTGCCACTACTGGATGGAAGATTGTTGCATCCATTAAAGGCGAATGCCATCCAGAGACGTTTTAAGCATGGCAAAGTGGACTCTGGCCCAAGCCCCAGACTTTCAGGGGCCCCCTTATAAACCCAGGGGTTGGCCGGGCCTTTGGGGGTGTGGGGGCCTCCTCCATGTGCTTTGCAGGGGGCCCCCCTCAAGTAATGTTACTGAGGTACTGGGTTTTTCAGAACCGGTACCGAACTGGTAACCTAGCGGTGTCAGGGTACACCCTAAGACCTCGAGTACTTTCCTGATTCAGACACAGAAACTCAGAGTCTTCTAGGTGAAGTCAAAGATCGAATTTATTGGCTGCAACCAAGTAACAGGCGTCCTAGAAGTACAACAACACTGTGTGTATATTCTCAGGAGTCTGCTCAATCTTACAAAACCAGGCTTCTCTTATTGTACAAAATATTAAGCTCCAGGCAAACATTCCTAGATTTACAGTAGACTATTCACATATTTTCACTACAAAGAAAAAGCAGAGTCATGATGACAAGCCCACATTTCAGTTGGTCCAGCCCACAACAAATTACCCGGTAAGGCCCAACATTTTCATCAGATATCGGTGGACCCCCCAATAAAAACGGGCACCTCCTCATCATAAAGCAAGTGAGAGAGAAAAGAGCAGGGACAGGTGTGAGCAAGATTAGGCATGGTGTGTGTGCGATGAAAAGGGTTTATGGCATGTTGTGCCTTGATGCTATCTCGTTCGGCCACTGGGAGAGGAACTGACCAAACAGGTTTGGCCTTGGGCAATTGTTCCAGCTTGCCCAGGTCACAGAGAAGTCAATTAAGGTGTACGTGTCCTTTGATATCGAATTTGGCTGTAGTTATAAGCCTATGTGAGGGCAACTCACAAAATGGCTGCCGTACACAAAATGGAAGCCAAGGGTTCAGGACGAAAATGACGATTTCGAGGTGAAATCGTCACTCGAAAAAGACGAAAATGCTTGTACATAGTGTACTAGCCATTCTCGGTCTTTTGATATAAAAATCGTCATGCTATGATGAAGTTTTATTCAAGAGTCCAGAATTTTAAGAACCACAAACCCTCCTTTTGCCCTTACATAGGCAATTAACCTATCCTCATGCTAATCTGAGTCCAGGTCTAAGTTCCTAAAGTCATTGAGATGTTGCTGTAACATCATTCTATTACTTAGTTCGTCTTTTGATACAGGCTTTCTTACACATGATGTAGCACAGAGGCCACATATTGCAGGAGCACACTGCACGCACAGACAGAACAGGAAAAGAATGGCTAAGACCATCCCAATGACCATCAGAATTTTCCATCCCCAGGCGGATATCAGTTCCCAGAACCATCCCATTAACGACCAATCTCCTTTATCCACATGAATAGATTAGGAAATCTTATGCAGTTTAGAGATGGCCTGGTACACTGTTGGAACGTTATCTGGAATGAAAACACAGCAACTCGATTGGATCAATTTACATACCCCACCTCGGTCTGCAAGTATGAATCTAATGCGACCCTGTTCTGAAGGGTCATAAGACGATCCGACTGGAGCTCAGCAGTCAAGTTACTAAGGGCACCGGCAGTTTCAACCACGGTGGATTCAACCACCCTTGTCAATTGCCTTATGTTCCTGCTGTTAGCCATCGGTCCCCAGAACGGCAGAAAACCCTTTACGAAGTCCCCAAATTCTTGTACTGCAGTGTCTTCTTTACTCAAGACACCTCTAACTATCCTTGTCTTGTGGTAATCTGCCACTGCTGTGTAGGTGGGAGGCAACAGGAACGAAACAAAACATGTGCCCGAAAAGTCAGGGGGCAACCATGTATAGGCTCTATCATGGCAGATGAAATAGGTACGCTTAGCTGCTAAGAACGAAGGGGAAGTCTGGGCTGCAAAAACATAAGTTTTAGTGCAGATACTATTCCCTAACTGAGCTCTGGGATTCTTGCCATTACCTTGCAGACACAGGTGACCCTGATGGGGTACAATCCAAATCGGAGAAGATCTCTTAGCTTGCTGTTTCTCACTCAGAGTAGCTCCATATCCAGTTACGTTCCATCCTATGTATACTAGTGTCTCATCTCTCGGGATAGTCTCATAGGAAATATCTTCCTTAATCATATCTACTATACCCTTAACTAGAGCACTATTTTTAGGATTGTCTGTTACAGAACGTAGGGGGTAGACTTCATGTGCATAGATGAACATTGTTCTGTATGCCCACACAGAACCATTATGGCTGAATGGCAGGACCAGATAAGGGATACCTTTATCCGTTGTGTGAGGCATAAGACCACACACCCAACAGTTAGTCGTGTTCATTACAAGTTGGTGTTGGTGCAAGAGCTGAACAAAAGAGTTATTAATAGACTCTAATCTCCTAGCTGACTCGTGTTCAGGAAGGGGTTGAAAAGAATGTGAGGAAACAGTGGAAGGAGGAGGTATAGGCGATGTAGTGGGTGCAAATGTTACTCGAAAAGAGAATAAAACATATCCTATAAAAAATATCATTACACTGAATAACATGAAAATGCACAATATCAAAAAGCTTTTCTTTGTCATCATTTTACATATTCTGCTTTTAAAATTCGTTTCCTTGGCAGGTCTCTCCATCTCGAAAAACTCCATCCTCTATACAATGCTGTCCGCGATGGTTGGTTGTTTCTGCTAAGGAATACTTCTGTCAGTCTAGGGCAACTCCCTTAGACCAACCAGAACTGTCGACCTAACGTCGTCAGCTGCACCCCAAAGACTTTGGGCAATCGCGGCCCTAGCAGCGGAACCCGGATGGTGGTTCGAAAAAACAAAAATAAGCAAGTTTCTCAGATGGGAGAGCTGCACTTTCAAAAATAGCAAAAAGGAAGATTTTATTTATTTGTCCATAGGTCTCGGCCTCAAATTATAACGTTTTCTCCCAGGTACTGTTTGGTCTTGGAAAAGGAGTTCAGGTTCTGTAGTGTCCAATCGAATTGACGGTGATACAGCTGATTGCAAAATATTGTCAATCTCTTTTTCAGTAAGTGTTCCTTTTATACGTGCATCACTGTAAGGCAGAAAACGAGGCACAGTTTCAGTCTCTGAGTCGGCGACACCCTCCTGGACCCACCGGTCGTACGGCAGAGGCAAAGGTACCCTCTTGCAGTGGACTCCGTGGATCCAGTGCTTCTTCCCTTCCACTCGAACAGCTGATCTTGTTGAAAGAAGGACGAGGTGTGGGCCGGTCCACCTGGGCTGGTCGTTCTTTGTTCGCTGAAAGTTCTTGACCAGCACCCAGGATCCAGGAACGATCTGATGTCCTGGAGCCTCAGAGACCTGAGGCAGTGTATCATGCACCTGTTGTTGTAAAACACGCAATTTAGTCGTCAATTTGTACAAATATTGAAGCAAAACAGGGTGTTCGATTTCACTAAATTTTGTGGGCCTTGGCACTCCCCATATGTTGGCCGGGCGGCCAAAAACTATCTCGTAAGGACTAAGTCCCACTCGCGAATGCACAGTCATTCTGGTTGATAGGAGTGCTAAAGGGAGAGTGTCAGGCCATTTAAGACCAGAGCTTGCTTGAATTTTGGCCAATTTAAGTTTTAACGTGCCATTATAGCATTCTACTAGTCCAGCTGATTGGGGGTGATTTGCAGCGTGGAACTTCTGTTGAATGCCTAGCCCTTCACATACTTTCTTCATCACACAACCCACAAATTCACTCCCATTGTCACTCCAGACCATTCTAGGCATTCCGAATCTAGGGAAGAACTCTTTCACAAGGGCTTTCGCTGTGGACAAGGCAGTATTGTCCTTTAGGGGATATGCTTCTACCCATCTTGAGAAGGCACAAACAACAACGAGCACATATTTTAAATTGTTGCACCTCTCCATGTGGATGAAATCTAGCTGCAAAACCTCGAACGGATACGTAGGAGGCGCAAAATGACCAGCTGGAGTTGGGGTTCCCCTACCAGGATTGTGTTTCAGACACACCATGCAATTCTTGACCACATTCTCTGCACACTTAGGAATTCCAGCATTTTGCCATACTGGAGCCAACAACTTACAAATCCCTTTCACACTGATGTGAGACATTCCATGGGCCATTGTAACCACTGCTAGCACGCACGCATCGGGTAACAACCATCTCTGATGCTCTGACAATTCAATCCAACAACCATTGGCATCCAAATTACCCATACTTTCTCTCCACACACTCAACTCCTTCTCTGTAGCTTCATCTTGAATAGACTTCACACTCTCTATCGTGTCTTCACACATTCCAACATCACCAACCCATCTTGCAGGGCCTGCAACATACATTCGGCTCATCACATTCCTTGCTGTTTCTTTTGCGATTCCGTCAGCAAATGCATTTCCACGACCAACATCATCAGTCACTTTCTTGTGAGCACTGCATTTTACAATTGCAACTTGCAACGGCAAAGTCAGTGACTCAAGAAGCTCATTCACCAACTGACCATGCTGAATCTTAGCTCCATGCGAAGTCAGGAACCCATGTTCTTTCCACAATCATCCAAAACTGTGAGCCACTCCAAATGCATACTGGCTGTCGGTGTAAATAGTCACTTTCATTCCTTTCGACAACACACATGCTCTCGTGAGTGCAATCAATTCTGCTGCTTGAGCTGAATTATGTGGAATACGTGCAGCTTCAACAATTGTATGCAAAGTCGTGACAGCATACGCTGCAGTCGTATCACCATTCGGAAGCTTGAAGCATGAACCATCCACCCATAATTATTATTATTATAATTATTATAAAGGCTTTTATAGCGCGCTCTATTACTAAAAAATAGCATCCTGGCGCGAAAAAAAGTGAAGGCAGGCAGAAAGGGTTCCGAGGTGATTAGCGGAGAAAGTGAAAGAGACCTACAAAGTGATGTTAAAAAGATGGGTCTTTAGTCCTTTCTTAAAGGCGGTGATGGTAGACGCTGCTTTAATGTGAAGGGGGAGAACATTCCAGGCTTTCGCAGCTCTGACTGTGATGGATTGACCGCCTAGTCTGCAATACCTAAATTTAGGCACGGACATTAGGCACAAATTGGCCGACCGGAGGGAACGGTTAGGAACATAGAGAGAAAACCTTTTCCTCAGGTAAACTGGGCCAATTTGATGAACAGCACAATAAGAAAGGACTAGAATTTTAAACAGAATCCTATGGGCAACTGGGAGCCAATGAAGGTCACGAAGTAGAAGACGAACACTGGAGCACCTAGGTATGTTGAACAGGAGTCTCGCAGCGGCATTTTGTATGACCTGAAGACGGTGAATCAGATAGGCCAGTAGTCCGCAGAACAGGCCATTCGCATAATCCAACCTGGAGAGTATCAGAGCGCGAATAACAGTCTCTTTTGCCTCTCTTGGGAGGAGGGGAAAAAACCTACGTAGAGTTTTCAATTTGGAGAAGCAGATCCCCGTAAGTTTTTTTAGATGATCTTCAAATTTGAGGTCATTTCCAAACCAGACTCCTACATTTTTTGCGGGGCCGCCAATGGATTTAGGGCAGGGCAGGTCAGCAGGCAAAAGAAGACCACTAAAATTGTCAGGGAAGGAACCATACAGCAGAATCTCAGACTTACTTTCATTACACTTTAGCTGAGCAAGTGCTAACCATCGAAAAACAGAAGATAGGCAAGATTGGGCCGCCGACGTATCTAAATTATTTTTTGGCCAGGTAAACAAAAGTTGGGTGTCGTCGGCGTAGGCCATAATATTTGCCCCCAGCTGTTCTGTGAGGTAAATTAAAGGGGTAAGATAAATATTAAAAAGCAGGGGGCTCAGAGTGGAACCCTGTGGGACTCCAGTAGTAAGTTTTTTAGGGGAAGAAGCAAAGGGAGGCATCCAGACTTGTTGCGTCCTGTTATTTAGAAATGATGTCAACCAGTCGAATGCAGGGCCAGTGATGCCTATAGCTGCTAGTCTAGAAAGCAAAAGGGTGTGGGGTACCGTATCGAAGGCAGCAGAGAGGTCTAATAAAATCAGAGCCGCTCTGCCACCTCCGTCCAGACATTCCTGGATAGCCTCAGATATTTCAACTAAGGCAGTCTCGGTGCTATAGGCAGCTCTGAAACCAGATTGAGCTGGATGAAGGGCCTGCGTGGTTTCAACAAATTTATCCAGTTGGTTGAAGGCAATCTTTTCGCAGATTTTGGCAAGAGCTGGCAGCAGAGATATCGGCCGAAAATTAGAGGGGACAGCAGGATCCAGTCCGTTTTTTTTCAGAAGTGGAAGCAGTTTTGCTTGCTTCCAGCAGGCAGGGACGGTTGCAATGAGAAAGGAAAGGTTAATAATCTGAGTAACCTCGTTTCCAACTGTTTCCGCTAGACCCGCAAGGACTCTAGCAGGACATGGATCAGAAGGGGATCCTGATTTTAAGGCCGCAAGAACAGCGACAATATCCGATTTCGATGGCAGAGCAAAGTTAGCAAATTGCTCTGTAGGTACTGGCATCACAGGGGGAGGAACCGCCAGGAAGGAGGAAAAACCATTACAAACGGTTTGCAAGTCGTCTTGAATTTTAACAATTTTTTCAACAAAGAACACAGAAAGCTCTTCACACCATTTCTCCGATGAGGGCAGCAGAGGTTGAGCTGCACAGGGTGAGACAAAGCTTTTTACAATGGTAAAAATGTCTTTGCTGTTATTGTTAGCTTTAATAATTCGCCCTGCATAATAACTGCTTTTGGCAGATCTGATGGCCGCGTAATATTTTTTTTGCGCCACCCGCAGATCTTTCTTTGCCTCGGGTAGATATGCTTGTCTCCAGATCCGTTCAAGTTTCTTGCATCCTGATTTAAGATCGCGGAGAGAATGAGAGAACCAAGGTTTGGAGGGGGTGGTACGTAGTCTACAAACCTGGCCTTTATTAATTGAGGCAGTAGTCGCATGCTCAACCCATGAGTTAAACGAACTGGATGCCGCCTCGATTTCCAGAGGAAGTGATGGACGGGAGGCGGCTAGACAATCTGATAAGATATCTAGATTAATCATCTGTGTGTGAGCAACTTGAGGACAGTTCTCAACCGAAGTAGATAGAGACCAGGCAAACCTAATTAGCTTATGATCTGACCAGGTCACTATCTCGGGGCAGGCCATGTCGATGTCGAAATCGGAACATACCAGATCAAGGACATGTCCTCCCGAGTGAGTGGGAACCATGACCCATTGTTTTAGCTGGGCCATGGAAAGAGCTTCAGTTAAGCGGGCGGCCTCGGGAGAGTCCAAACTATCGACATGGATGTTAAAATCCCCTAGGAGGAGATATCTAGAGTATCTTAATGCCCGTGGGATAATAACCTCTTCTAAGGCCCCCACAAAGTTTCCAGCGTAACCAGGAGGCCGGTAAACCAACGTACCGCCTATGGAAGAGTGAGAATTAAATATTAAAGAAAAATGGAGCACCTCGGCGTCAGCCAGCTGCTCATGAGGGTCATTAGAAAAGGCCCATTGTTCCCTGTAGACAGCAGCAATACCGCCTCCTCTACCCAGTGGACGATCAGTTCAAAAAACGTTGAAACCCCTTGGGATGGCAAATTCAACTGATGGGGCACAGGTTTCATGAAGCCAGGTTTCAGTAATGAAAAGTAGGTCCAACTGATTCTCGCTCAGCAGTTCAAAAATATCTGCTGCATGCTTGACCAGTGACCTTGCAATAATCAAACCTGCTCTAATGAGTGAGGAATCAACATGGCTTGGGGCAGGATGATTTAAAATGGGTTGGGAGCGAAACTTACACGCATGGCAAACCCGAGATGCACTATCTGCCACCTCCCATATAGCATTACACACACAGGTCCTGGATTTCAGTGTCAAAAGGTACTCACGAGAGTAACAGGTAGTGGTCCTATGGGGCATCCGTGATGCGCCGACAGGGGGGCTGGCACTGGGCACGTCCGGGACACGGACGGGCACAGAGGGGCCCTCCTTTGGCGCTCCTTCGGCGCGCAGTCGGCGCGCCCGCTGCGCGTCTTAAAATGCATGACTATTTGTAGACCAAGCCCCTCCCTCCGCTGGACCGCTAACTCGGGTCCAGCAGGGTCCGGGCCTCACTCAAGATGGCGCCCGATCTAGCCCTCCACAACAATCGGCACCTGGAAGCCGCGGTGGAACGGGGCACAGGGGGACCAAATCTCAAGCACAATGGATGGTAAAAGTTTTTTAAAGTATTTAAAAGACACAGAATTATTACGCGACAATTAGTAAAATCAATTGCAAGTAATACAAAAAATGTCTCCGTAAAGCGGTGGGATACAGGGAAGAGCAGAGGAGAACCCTCGCAGTCTGCTCGCCTTCACAAGCGGAATATCGAGGTGCTGCCACCACCCCATAAGGTACCTTCACACTTTGCAAGAGGAGTATCTTTGAGGTCTATTCTACCTTTCGTTTCTTCTTCTGTTCTAAGAAAACAATCATGCTGTTCTGAAGCATCTAATTCCTCTACACTCGGCAACAATGTAGCTGGGTTCAGTGTGTTGCATCTTTTTATGTGTACATGACTCGCTAACAATGTCAACTCGTAACCTAACAATCGAGCACTAGTTAAGTGCTGTGTCTTGGTTCTGTTTAACAACGTGTCTACTGCATGTGGGACCATTACAATTAACGTGTTATTCATCACTTTTCAGCAGACTGTCGAATAGAAACAGCTGCTGCCGCTGTTGCTCTTAAACAACTCGGCAATGCTTTAGCTACCGGATCCAAAGTCGACGAAAAATATGCACATGGACGCTGCTTGTCTCAACAATTGTGTCAACACTGACAATGGACAACCCTCTTTCTCATGGACATACAATGTAAAGGGCTTACTGTAGTCGGGGGTACCCAAAACAGGAGCCGAACATAATGCATCGCGCAATTCGGAAAAACTTTTCTGACACTCTTCAGACCATGGGACGGGATTCAGTGTATCTTTACAGGTTAATGCCACCAAAGGTTTGGCCATCAACGAAAAATGCGGTATCCACTGTCTACAGTACGATGTAATACCCAAGAAAGCACACACTTCTCTCTGTGTTCTTGGCACACTCAATTTTGCTATTGCCTGAATTCTTTCTGGGGTCAGTTTCCTTCCCTCCTTCGATAAGAGATGACCTAAGTAGGTCACTTCTTGTCGACAATATTGCAATTTTGAGAGAGACATTTTGTGATGCAAATCACACAAATGACGCAATAAAGACAACGTGGCTTCTTTACAGATTTCCTCAGTATCTGCAGCAACAAGCAAATCATCAACATACTGAATGAGGGTAGGTAAAACAATCGTATCAAGCTGTGTTTTTAGAGCTTGACTATATATTGATGGACTTTCACAGTAGCCCTGGGGAGCGCGTTTAAAGCGGAAGCTTCGACCTCCTAAACTGAAGCCAAAAATATCCCTACTCTCCTCAGCAATCGGAATGCTGAAGAAAGCATTCTTCAAGTCAATCACCGAAAACCAGGTAGCAGAAGCCGGAATCATAGTTAATAGGGCAGTGATATCAGGAACAACTGGAAATGGTGGCACAACTATTTTATTCACCTCTCTAAGATCGATCACAAATCTGTAAACAGGTGGCTGGGAAGGATCAGTTCGTTTCAAAACAGGCAGAACAGGACTATTGCAAACGTTGCCTCTTGTCTCTTCAATTACATCTTTTTCAATCAGATCATAAATGATCGCTAGTAAAGCTTTTTCACCTTCACTAGAAATTTTATATTGGGGAATGCGTGGCATTTTAACATTGGCTTTCAATGTCACAACATATGGTGGTATTTCCAAAAGACCCACATCATTAGGACCAGTAGCCCAAAGAATATTAGGAAGAAACGACAATTCTGTCGGAAGTTTATCCTTTGACAAATACATTGGAGAAACCACTTTCTTACCCAGTGTAAGTTGTACTCCCGAAGGAGAACAGTACAAAGTCGCATACAATCTTTTTAACAGATCCAATCCTAACAAGTTTTCACCACAACCTGTTGTCAGAATAAGGGGTGCTTCGAATTCACAAGGACCAACAGAAAGGGACATAGGACTAGAGATCGGGTTCCTAACCGGGGCGCCAGAAAAACCTACAGAGACATTAATTTCGCCAGACAAAGGTGTGCCAGGGAGTTTTGAGTGCATAATAGAACTCTTTGTAGCACCAGTATCCAACAGAAAAGGTTCTGACACACCTGATGTAATCACCTCAACGTATGGTCCACTCTGATCTACTGGAACTGAAACAACTCCCTCTCTTTGTCTATGGCTGTCCTAGCAATCATTACCTTCCATATGCTCATCTTCTGCATAGTAATCATCAGCATAGTACTGAGCTGTCCTACCAGACGCATTATTCTGCTGATCAAAACTATTCATTGAATTTTGAGGCGGAAGGGAACGAGCGTTCTGGGGGAAATTTCCACGTCCTCTACCTCTAGGTGCTTGCTGAACACCTCGACCTCTTGAGCCAGAAACACCATTTGCGCGCTGTAACAAGATAGGGCAACTATACTTGAAATGACCCTCTTCCTTACAATATGAACACTGATTGGGACCTACAGGGACACGTGGTTGAGTATACTCGACTCTTTGCGAGTTCCTCTGAAACTGTTGAGGCTGCTGATAGTTATTCTGATAGTTACTCTGAGCACCACTATTTTGACCACCACGTGGCGGATATGCTTGCTGTAACAAAACCTTCATTTTTAACTCTTTAGTTTTTTTCTCTGCTCTATCTTTCTCATCTTTGTCTCGATTTTCGTAATATTGTGCAGTAGCCAATATCTGTGCTGAAGAGGAAACTGCCCAAGAACTTTCTGAATCTTTTAACTTTTTACACAACTCGGGAAGCAGATTGTGCACAAATTTATCGACGATCAACCGCTGACCACCTTCTGTGCTCATATCTTGACCACTGTGGTCGACAAATGTCTCTTCAAACCTGGTGAAGAAATCAGACACCGTTTCATCTTTTTTCTGCTTACACGCAGACAATTTATCCCAATTTACACGCATCGCGGGCATTATAGTTTTCATGTAATCAATGATTTTACCAGGAAGTTCAGCTACTAAAGGCTCGGGTTTAGCACCACCAACTTGTCGGTCATCTGCAGCCGTAATATTAGCCCATGAGTCACCTAACTCCTGATCATGATCTGCATGGCGAATCTTTCCCCATAAAGGCAGTGGAACAACATTCCCAAACAACATGTCTATATCCGCTAAATTCATGATGCATGACCCTGCAGTCTGTGACAATTCCTTGTAATACCCTGCAGGATTTTTACGGGGATCAGGCAATGTCTGCTTAAGGGCCAAAACTTCAGCTCGCTTCCATGGAACATGTACCCACACACGCTGAAAATGTGCTGGTATAGCTGGTGGAACATTACCAGGACCAGCCACTACTGCTTCCTTCCATACTGGAGGAACTTCTCTCATGGGATATTGTCTTACCTTCTTCTTAGCAGAGGAATCAGACTCAAACAACGACCTAGAAACACCTTCAGTCCTAAGCAACAACAACGTCGCAACTGCTTTCTCAACATCCAAACCCACAATTGCGCCTTTTGAAAACTCAAACCGTACATGGCTCAACTCGGGCGGATTAGAGTCCAAATCATTGTCCTCTAAATCTTCACACAGAAAAGCACACATTTTCTCAAAAACGTATCTCTGCTTTGATGCTTCCCACTGATGGAAGACATCCATAACAGATTCTAGATCATATTTCATCGGGTCAGTCACCCATCTATGTGCCAAATGATTCAACGTTTCCTTCTCCCTAGAATCAGGCAGTTGGCTACGCAACTGTGTGCGCTCAGAGATAGGAGCCGGACTTGCCGCTCCAAAGAAAGGATATAGAATACTAGTAACAGTACTAGCCACTCTCTGACGAACAGAAGGAGAAGTCGATGAAAAGACAAGCGGGAAAGCAGGGTGAGGCAAGGCAGATGCAGAGGCAGTATCAGAAGGAGTACCAGGATTGGTAGTCGATATAGTAGTCAAAGTTGTAGGAAGTATAGGAAGAGCAGATGTAACAGCCGGTGGCCCTTGAGGAGGCTGCACCGGAGGAGCAGGAGCCAACTGAAGAACAGCTGGTGGGTGCTGTGGAGGAGCAAGAGGCAATGCAACCACGGGTTGCGCAGCTAAAGGTTGCGGAGGTGCCGTAGCATTTTGCGCATAGGGGGGTGGCGAACTTAACAAATGCGACATTAGGGGATCTTTTTCAAGCTCTTTTGCTGCATCTTGCTGAAGAGGCGGCAAAACTGGATAACATTTATCGATCACCATTTTACGTTGCCTGTGCAACTGCTCACTCATCTGTTCTTCTTTGTTATCTTTAAACTGCATAGCAGCTTGCATTATCGAAATACCCCTTTCTCTCTTATTTTTCTTCGCTAATTTAATTTCTTTCTGTTTGGCTTCTTTACGCCATAGGCGGAAAGAGTCAAACATCGCCGGCCGGGCTTTCTTCTTGAAGAGTTTAACTTCAAGGTTATCTAAGATTTCCGTGTCAAAGCTACCATATTGGGGCCATTTTAAAACACCATCTTTTCTGGTGTATTTGATCCACACTTCATTATATGTGATGGGGCCTACGCCATGTTTCACATACAGTTCATAGGTTGGAGTTCCAATCGGAGGAACCGGACACGAGTCCTCCAATCGGGAATCCCTATTATTACAACCAAGACAAAACAAATTCCCAAGTCTGCTAAGACCAGGCATCTTCGCTCTCTAGTCTAGCTTCAAACTTCAAAGGATTATCGAATACGATATTCTCGTGAATACACGAGTCCTTCGGCTTTGGTACATGCAAGTTCCAAATCAAAGATCCCGAAGGGATACCCAAAACTAAGAACCAAACTAAGGACTGGGAGACGCTCCACTTATACTTAACTGAGATATCGATACACATCAATTATTGTACCCATCTATAAGAAGGGAAATAGGCAAGACTGTGCCTGTTATAGGCCAATATCGTTGCTGGATTCATCAATAAAGATCCTTGGTAGAGTGATTTTAGTTAAACTGCAAAACTGGGCGGAGGAGGCTGGGGTAATTAGTGATTTACAATTCGGATTTCAAAAGGGTATAGGAACAATAGAGCAGGGTCTAAATCTGTTTTTGATCCAGCAGAAATATACTGCGATAAAAAGGGAGCGCTTGTATTTTACATTTGTTGATCTTACATCAACTTTCGATTGCGTGTCTCACTATAAACTATGGGAATTGATGTCACGGTTGGGCGTGGAAAAGTCAATAATTCAATTTTTAAGGGAGCTATACTCAGGAGCAACTGCTGTTGTCCGTTTTGGCAAAGGGGGGGAATGTAGCAGGTCTTTTGGAATAGGGCGTGGAGTCCGCCAGGGGTGCGTCCTGGCGCCCTTCTTATTCCTTATCTACATAAATGGCCTGGAGAATCATCTGCTGCAAGAGTGTAGGGATATGCCTAAGATTGGAAAGAGATTTATCCCTGCACTGTTGTATGCAGATGATGCCGTTCTAATGGCCCGTACCCCCATGGCCCTACAAAAAATGATAACATCTTTTAATCAGTTCATGCTCAACCTTGATTTAAAAATAAATTGCAGTAAGACTTTTTCCATGAACTGTGGAACGCGCACTAAAAAATAAATGAAATCAATGTATATAAATAACGCCCCTTTAGAAAGAACATCTACCTTCCCCTATCTTGGAATTCTGTTTCATGAAACTGACACCTGGTCAAGTGCGGTGAAGGTACGAACGCTCTTGTTCTCCAAGACAATCATGGCACTAAAGAGTTTCATACGTAAATTGGGAATGAAACCAATCAGGGAAATTTTAACCGTGTATAATGCAACGTGTGTATCTGTGGCATTGTATGGAGCTGGCCTCTGGGGTTATTCTAATATAAAGGCACTTCAAACTGTTGAAAATAAATTTTTAAGGACCATTTTATCACTTCCAGAGAGTACAGCGACTTCTATATGTCATGACGAGTTGGGGTTGCCTTATATTACTGACATAATTAGAGTACAACCCATCTTATTATGGCACAGAGTCTGGACTGTGAACGAATGTGTTTTAAATCGTGCCATATTACAGGATGTCTTAAAACTGGGGAGAGTAAACGGAGTCGAATGGCTAAACTACATCAAAATGTTCCTCAATGAAATAGACCGTTCGCAATATTATGATGATCCGCCTTCTATGGCACATATCCCCAGAAAAGCACTGAAAAAACTCTGTATGGACTCCCTCAGAGATAAAAGACAGCTTGAATAATTGAATAAAAACTCTGTCACTTCCCATCATTTAATTTTAATAAGTGACAAATTACAGCCATACCTAAGTTTACACATGCCAAATTATGACAGACTACTTTTAACACGTTTTAGAGTTAACATTGTTTTTAGATTATTTACCTTCCCTGAAATGAACTCGTGGTCCAAGGAATTGCCTGTATGCCCCTGTGATGAAATATCTACACAATCTAACATGCATGTTTTATTCTTCTGTAAATTCTATACATTGCCTCGCAGAAAATTGATCGTTCCTATTTTAAAGGAAATTAATTTGCACAGATGTCGCCCAGCGTATTTAGAATTGCAAAAAATGGACAACATTTTTACTGTTGCCTCATTATCAGAGTATTTTAACCGCTTCCGCGCTACCGCGTTTACCTGCTGTGCGCTGAAATTCGAAAAATGGCTTGATTGTGACAAAGCCAGCTCGTCATGCGCGCAGCGCAGGTAACGCCCATGACGAGCTGGCTTTGTCACCCGCGCTGAAGGGGTTAAACAGGTTTTTAAACTTAGGAAGTCAATTTGTTTAAACGAACTGTAACAGTGTAAATACTATGTATTATATTAACATCCTCCTTCAGTTGTTGTATCACTATGAACTGTAAATGAAACGTGACTATCTGCTGCTTTTATGGTTATACTTCTTTTAACCGAATAAAGTACTTTTTGACTTTGACTTTGAGATATCGATGATGTCACCAGAAGACTCGTCTATCGTTTCGCTCTACCAAACATCAAGGGTCCAAATCAGGGCGATAGCCAGGGCAGCAGTCCTTCGTAGCCGTCGGGAAGCGGGGAACCTCGCAGCAAAGACTTTCGGACCACGTCGACATGCAGGGGTCGATGAAGTGGCGGCCTTCCTCCAGAATTGTCACACGAAGCTCCTCACGAACCTCAGGCTTGGACCGGTACCGTTGGTATCGCCCCACATTGGGCGCCAGCTGAGGTACTGGGTTTTTCAGAACCGGTACCGAACCGGTAACCCAGCGGTGTCAGGGTACACTCTAAGACCTCGAGTACTTTCCTGATTCAGACACAGAAACTCAGAGTCTTCTAGGTGAAGTCAAAGATCGAATTTATTGGCTGCAACCAAGTAACAGGCGTCCTAGAAGTACAACAACACGGTGTGTATATTCTCAGGAGACTGCTCAATCTTACAAAACCAGGCTTCTCTTTTTATACAAAATATTAAGCTCCAGGCAAACATTCCTAGATTTACAGTAGACTATTCACATATTTTCAATACAAAGAAAAAGCAGAGTCATGATGACAAGCCCACATTTCAGTTCGTCCAGCCCACAACTAATTACCCGTAAGGCCCAACATTTTCATCAGGTATCGGTGGACCCCCATTAAAAACGGGCACCTCCTCATCATAAAGCAAGTGAGAGAGAAAAGAGCAGGGACAGGTGTGAGCAAGATTAGGCAGGGTGTGTGTGCGATGAAACAGGTTTATGGCATGTTGTGCCTTGATGCTATCTCGTTCGGCCACTGGGAGAGGAACTGACCAAACAGGTTTGGCCTGGGGCAATGGTTCCAGCTTGCCCAGGTCACAGAGAAGTCAATTAAGGTGTACGTGTCCTTTGATATCGAATTTGGCCGTAGTTATAAGCCTATGTGAGGGCAACTCACGAAATGGCTGCCGTACACAAAATGGAAGCCAAGGGTTCAGGACGAAAATGACGATTTCGAAGTGAAATCGTCACTCGAAAAAGACAAAAATGCTTGTACATAGTGTACTAGCCATTCTCGGTCTTTTGATATAAAAATCGTCATGCTATGATGAAGTTTTATTCACAAGTCCAGAATTTTCAGAACCACATTACGCCACTGAATGGTACCCTATGCTTGTTGTTTGGTCTACTTCATCAGACAGGAACAGACACAACGTGACCAGTGGAAGGCCAATTTAACACTATATGACACTATGATGACTTCCTACAGTTGCACATTTGGCCTGTTCCTTTCAGTTATGATTGCCCACTCACACACTTTTGGTACTGTTTTTATTGTTGGTAGCGTGAGAACATTGAGTTGTGGAAGTTTTCATGTTCTCATGAACTTTCCATCACAGAAATGTGAGGGCATTTTTAACCCATGTTTGAGATGTGCAGGACATTCTGTTTAAGAAGAGATTGAGACATCCCTGCAAGCCACACCACCCAGAACTCTTACTAGTGTGGTGGGTTTCCCTTGATGTTGGATGAACCTAGACTCACAGGTGTGTTTCTATGCTCCAGCAAAGCGCCAGCCAATGGTGCAGGCTCCTCCCTGGGGTAAAAATATAGGTGTGTGTGTGTGTGTAATAAAATGACTTTACCTTTTATAAGAATGGATGATGATTTATTAGGTGTTGTTGCTGTGCACCAGTGAACTGGGATTTTTGGATCTCACCACATTTCTTGAGTAGTCCATAGACTGCTCCGCTTTGCTATGCTGGATGAGTCAAAGGCTACAATGGGGTAATTGGTTTCCATTAAAGAGAATACTGTTGATTCATTACTCGCAGAGGACTCACGTCCTTTGCAACCAATAAACCACAAAAAAAAAAAAAAAACATTCTTACAGCACTTTACTGTGAGCCTTTTATCAATACAACCAAACAATGTCAGGAGAAATAAAATAGAATACCTCTTGGCTACATACGATGGTGCAATCTAACTAAGATGATCATCCTACCCACTTCTTATAACTTTTTTAGAGAAATAGCTCTATATTTACCATATTCCTTTTTTCATATAGTAGAAAGCTTAGGCAAGAAGTTTAGCTGGCGGTATAAATGGCCACTAGGGGGACATAGTTTTTTTACAACTCCCACTAGACAAGCATGGCTGGGCTCTATCTGTTCTCAGACTGTATTATTTGGCCACCTTTATTGATCAGCTGTCAATGGTTTTGTCTAATCAAGGTTCTTAGCAAATGCATGATGAATTATACACAGATACAGTATTTGAAATACGTTTTTTCAATCCAGCCTTTATCAAGCGCACACGCTTAAAGACCCTATTGGCATTGGGAAAACAATTTGTAGATAAACTTGCAGTCCCTAGCATCTCTAAGTATGTGTACCTATTGGAGTAACCTTAGTATTCCAACATTTTGCTTGATTATTTCAAACACTGCAGTCCAAATACAGATTACAATTTGTTGTACAGGTATTTGAATCCGTCCAGTTATGAACTTTCAATGAATTTGCAGTTAAGTATATTATTCCTGATACAAGAATTCTAATTATATTCAGGTGAAGTAGTTGTTTACACACCAGTCTTAACAGAATGTTATGCTCTATAGAATTTCCCTCATTAAGTTACTCAGGAATACCAATAAAAAGGTTTTGTTTGGCATAGTGTATACGTCACTGGTACAAAATCAGCTAAATAATGTATTCCTCCTTGCCAACAAATAGTATAACAAAATTGGTAAATACATCATCAGTGATACTATGAAAAAATCTATTAAACCTAATAATCCACTTGTCAGTATTTCTGGTTTTCAAAACAAATCACTATAAAGTTATTAAAAATTTAGATTATGCACCTAAAAGTTTGCTTAAATGAGGATGAAATCAAAGGTCGGCTTGTTTTCAATGGCCATCCCATTTGGCTGACTTAAAACGTATTTTTGTGATTTGTAGTGAAACAAAAAATTAATAGTACAGGTATTTAATGAAATGTCTGAACTGACCGGGAACAAATACATCCTATTTCAGATTCTCTATATATTTTTTTCCTCAGGAATAATACTGTTAGGAGTATTCTTAATAATAATCCTGATAGAAAACAACATAAACAAATTTGCACTCCAGACATTAGATGGATGGAATCTTCGAATGGTGGGGTTAAATGAGATGCAACCTCCACTCACAGATAAGACTTTATTGTATACATAATAATAAGCAGGAGTAGAGCATTTTACTAAACTCCTAATCTATCAAGAATTTGAAATTTGTATTTATTGCTCTTTGCTGCTTTGTATGGTATGATTAACCAATGTAATGTAATAAATACTTAGGGCCCAATTCGCCAAGTGACAAATGCGTGGTCCTTGATAGTCTCCACACTTGTGGCAGAATCTCCACACTCATGAAAGAATCTTCACTCGGCACACTCTCTGCAGTGCGTCATACCGAGATTCTGCCCCGAGCAAGGAAAATCTGCCAGTGTGGAGAATCCGCCAAGAGTGTGGAGACTCCACAACCCTAAATTTCCTACACATAGTTCCCATTGTAATTGGGGCCTTATTTCCTAAATTCCTTTGTACCATTTACTTTCATGGATGCAAAATGCAAATTAGTAATATTCACTGTTTAGTAATACTGAATCAGTATTTGTGATAGCAAAATGTGGACCATTTTAGGGGTGGCCACCTTCAACACCATAAATTCCAGAACGTTCTGGAAGTGCAGGGTTCTGTTGTGCTCTGGAGCTGAAGAGAGCAGGATAGAAGGCAAGAACTACAACCATTCAGAAAGGCAAGTCAACATTCACATGGAGATATGATAGTAGCAGGGATAGAGAAATAAAGTTTAGTGGCAATTAACTTGAAATATTAGTTGAAGAGAGTGTCCAAAAAAATCATGTTTTTTGGGAAATCATCACTTACAGTTGCAGAGGCAACCAAAAAGAGGTTTTGCAGATGTATACAGGAGTCTATCCCAGTGGCGCCCCCACCCCCCCATTACCTCAACAAGCATTAAACAGGGGGACACATGACCCTGACTGAGAATCTCCTACTGACCATAAATTATTCACCTCTACATCGTAATGGCTAACAGTCTGGGTTCTTTATCTAAGCGCAGCAGCAAGAATACATGTTTACGCACACTTTAGAATGACAGTACTCAGCACATTTGGGTATCATTAAAATGCTTTACAAATACAGCCCATAAAGGCATCACAGATAAAATCACCAAATTAGGATTATGCATATACAGCAAGACACTGTGTCTGACAACATAACCAGTCTTTGCTTATGACATCACCTTCACCATGTACTTCACATTAAAATCATGAACTTTAGTCCCCATAAAAGAAATTACCACTAGTAAATGCAGCTATGGTGCAATTACACCTCTTCATCTCCAGGGGATGTCCTTCTCCATACATCCCCTACTCAGCCCTTCACTCCATGAAGCACTCTTCAATTTACCCTCAGCTGAAGAACAAAGGTCACAGCCCAAAAGGTGATAAATGCAAGCTGTGCCCTTGAGGGGTCATTCTTTCCAATCCCCAAGACACTTAGGGTGGGACTTTTCTCTTTGTGCAAGGGGGAGACTGCGCTTCTCCAGCAGCTCCCCCAGCAGGCTGTACATTCATGTGGTGGTGACCACACACAAAGAACACACTGTTTTGACCCTGCAGGCCAGGCCTGGCCTGCAAGGCATTATAGGTAAGCCCGCAAATGGAAGCAGCGGCTCTCCTGCCGTGCCAGTGAGAACCGCGATCATCTTTCTGGCGCTCTGCGCTGCCTCCTGGGCCTCGGTGGGGGGCCTGGTCCCACCCGGACCCCCAGGTAAGAGAATGCGGCTTGGGGAGCCCACCCCCGGCCGCTCTGCCAGTTGTTGGAGGGCCCGGTCCCACCTGGGACCCCCGCTTGCCTCCGTGTTGGAGGGCAGCCTGGGGATCCCACCCTCATGTGCTGCCGCGGGAGCCGGCTGTGCACTTCTGGTCTGCCCGCTCCGGCAGGCAGACGCGGACTCCTGCAGTCCTGTCGGGACCTCGGGGGAGTGTGGCGGCACTCCCCCAGCCTTATTCTCATTGTCGGGCCTGGTGATGGGGTCCCGGGCCCCTGGATATCTGGGGGGGTGTGATGGCGCTCCCTCCCTCTACTTTCGGCGGGGACCAGGGTGGGCTCCTGGCCCCCTTTTGAGCATTTCCGCAGGTAGTGCGATGGCACTCCCCGGCTTTACTTCTTTGGGGGACAGCCCCCGGGCCCTGACCCACCCCGGGGGCCCATTACAGACCAGCGGCGGAGCCCCACGCGCTTCGTCGCTGGTCTCATGAAAGGTCAAAGGTCGCCTACCTTCCAGGGGCCATATCTCAGCACCTGGGGTCCGATCTTCTCCATTTTTGGCTCTTCTTGCACCTGGTAACGCCCCCCCAGCCACTGGGAGCACTCTCCTTCACCCTTCAGGTCTCCAAGAGGGGGCATTCTGCAGGGAGCGGTCTTCACTGGCTCCCTGCGCCTCTCTTCTCCCTGTGAGGAGACCCCTGCTTCTGCGCACCAGTCCTGGGCGCTTCTTTTGGTGCTGTTATGGGCCTGGGTGATAGTCAGGGGGTCTCTCCTTCCAACTGCCCATTGCCAGGCTCCAGCACCTTCCTCCTCAGCAGACCACACCCCAGAGAGAGTTTCTCTTCCTGTGCAAGAACTTTTTAAAAGTTGAGTAGGGTGCTGGCAGGAAGTCTCTGTGTGTCCTATCAAACAGCGACACATCACTTCCCTGCCCCCGCTCCCTCCTTCTTGTACAGCCTCTGGGTTTGTCTCTGGCCACATGGCATCTGAAACCCAACTCTTTCCCCCCTCACTGCCTTCATTGTGGTTCAGCTTGGTGCCTGGTACCTAGCGACAGCAGTTGATGGATTGGCTGGTAGCTCCACCTATCTTTTCTCCTTGGACGAAGATCTTTGCTCTGGGAAGAAAGGTCATTAATCTAACCTGCCAGGGCCAAACCCCAGCTGGGGACTCAGAGAAATATGACATTTCTAGATGACCCAAAAGCAGTACAAATATGACTTTGGACTCTGCAGAATATTTATTTTTACATCCGCTACACAGGACTTTAATGTGTGTCAGGAATCTGTAGGCCTTGTGAAAGTTACTCTAGCCATGGGTTCCACCTCCCCATAAGGGAATAAGGAAGTGAAAAACACAGTAAAACATACTGACTTTCCCTGGCATGTTTCCTTCCAGTTTATAAAGTCTATTCCGTATCACCACCCAAATTTGCATAAGTCCTTCCACACCATTCACTCTGTAGCTGCTCCTGGACTGCGCACGCTAGGAATCTCCCCTGCACAACCCCTACCGTGTACACATATGCCTGCACGTAACCAGCCCGGTGCCCCATACTTCAGCTGCTGCGCAGCGGCCTAGTCAAGCCAGGGGGACACCAGTAAAATCTCCATGCAGTCTCTTTTATTATGACTTCACTCCTATCAATGGATCTGTATTTTGCGGTTATTCCTAGGGTGAGGAGGGTACATGCTGGTGGTGCAGAGCAGGAATATCGACGGAGAAATATAGTGGGACATTAATATCACCGCAGAAATATCGTTTGGAAGAAATATAAAATATAGTTAACAAGAATATCGACTGACAGGTAAGTAAAATCGATTACAAAAATATAGTTGTAATAAATATCGTTTACAAAAATATAGTTTACAAAAATATCGATTTATTAATAATGTTATGTATTTGAGTGTTGTTAATGAGAATTGTTTGTCATTTTATTATATGTTTTAGAATTATACTATTTTTAATTTATTTTATGTTTAATTTTGCGTTATTAGTTCCGTAGCAGGTTGTGGGTTTATAGGGGAATAGGGTGGGAAGTGCTTTAATTATATAAAATTAATTGATTCATTAATGTGTTAATTTATTAACAAAAATTCAATAATTAGTTGTTAATTAATTTCAATTAGTCAATTAATATACAATTTTTGGTGTGTGTTGTGGAGTTTATATGTGTAAATGGTGTGAAGGGTGGTAAGTAATTAATTTTTTATTGATTAATTAATAAATACTTTTTAAATTACCATGAATTAATTAGTCATTATTAAATGTGGATATTATACTGTTAAATATTGTGTCATTAATTATTTGTTATTATCTTTGTTAATAAAAATATATTTAAATGTATATGTTAATTATGTTTATATTGGAAATTAAATTTAATATAAATGTTGATAGTTTTGTTTTTTATTGTTTTGGGATCCAGCGCTTTCCTACTATTGCACTCACTGGAGTAGGAATAGTAATTTGGGTAAGAGAATGCGGCTTGGGGAGCCCACTCCCGGCCGCTCTGCCAGTTGTTGGGGGGCCCGGTCCCACCCGGGACCCCCGCTTGCCTCCGTGTTGGAGGGCAGCCTGGGGATCCCACCCTCATGTGCTGCCGCGGGAGCCGGCTGTGCACTTCTGGTCTGCCCGCTCCGGCAGGCAGACGCGGACTCCTGCAGTCCTGTCGGGACCTCGGGGGTGTGTGGCGGCACTCCCCCAGCCTTATTCTCATTGTCGGGCCCGGTGATGGGGTCCCGGGCCCCTGGATATCTGGGGGGGTGTGATGGCGCTCCCTCCCTCCACTTTCGGCGGGGCCCAGGGTGGGCTCCTCGCCCCCTTTTGAGCATTTCCGCGGGTAGTGCGATGGCACTCCCCGGCTTTACTTCTTTGGGCGACAGCCCCCGGGCCCTGACCCACCCCGGGGGCCCATTACAGACCAGAGGCGGAGCCCCACGCGCTTCGTCGCTGGTCTCATGAAAGGTCAAAGGTCGCCTTCCTTCCAGGGGCCATATCTCAGCACCTGGGGTCCGATCTTCTCCATTTTTGGCTCTTCTTGCACCTGGTAACGCCCCCCCAGCCACTGGGAGCACTCTACTTCACCATTCAGGTCTCCAAGAGAGGGCATTCTGCAGGGAGCGGTCTTCACTAGCTCCCTGCGCCTCTCTTCTCCCTGTGAGGAGACCCCTGCTTCTGCGCACCAGTCCTGGGTGCTTCTTTTGGTGCTGTTATGGGCCTGGGTGACAGTCAGGGGGTCTCTCCTTCCAACTGCCCATTGCCAAGCTCCAGCACCTTCCTCCTCAGCAGACCACACTCCAGAGAGAGTTTCTCTTCCTGTGCAAGAACTTTTTAAAAGTTGAGAAGGGTGCTGGCAGGAAGTCTCTGTGTGTCCTATCAAACAGCGACACATCACTTCCCTGCCCCCGCTCCCTCCTTCTTGTACAGCCTCTGGGTTTGTCTCTGGCCACATGGCATCTGAAACCCAACTCTTTCCCCCTCACTGCCTTCATTGTGGTTCAGCTTGGTGCCTGGCACCTAGCGACAGCAGTTGATGGATTGGCTGGTAGCTCCACCTATCTTTTCTCCTTGGACAAAGATCTTTGCTCTGGGAAGAAAGGTCATTAATCTAACCTGCCAGGGCCAAACCCCAACTGGGGACTCAGAGAAATATGACATTTCTAGATGACCCAAAAGCAGTACAAATATGACTTTGGACTCTGCAGAATATTTATTTTTACATCCGCTACACAGGACTTTAATGCGTGTCTGGAATCTGTAGGCCTTGTGAAAGTTACTCTAGCCATGGGTTCCACCTCCCCATAAGAGAATAATGAAGTGAAAAACACAGTAAAACATACTGACTTTCCCTGGCATGTTTCCTTCCAGTTTATAAAGCCTATTCCATATCACCACCCAAATCTGCATAAGTCCTTCCACACCATTCACTCTGTAGCTGCTCCTGGACTGTGCACGCTAGGAATCTCCCCTGCGCAACCCCTACCGTGTACACATATGCCTGCACGTAACCAGCCCGGTGCCCCATACTTCAGCTGCTGCGCAGCGGCCTAGTCAAGCCAGGGGGACACCAGTAAAATCTCCATGCAGTCTCTTTTATTATGACTTCACTCCTATCAATGGATCAGTATTTTGCGGTTATTCCTAGGGTGAGGAGGGTGCATGCTGGTAGTGAAGAGCAGGAATATCGACGGAGAAATATAGTGGGACATTAATATCACCGCAGAAATATAGTTTGGAAGAAATATAAAATATAGTTAACAAGAATATCGACTGACAGGTAAGTAATATCGATTACAAAAATATAGTTGTAATAAATACCGTTTACAAAAATATAGTTTACAAAAATATCGATTTATGAATAATGTTATGTATTTGAGTGTTGTTAATGAGAATTGTTTGTCATTTTATTATATGTTTTAGAATTATACTATTTTAAATTTATTTTATGTTTAATTTTGCGTTATTAGTTCCGTAGCAGGTTGTGGGTTTATAGGGGAATAGGGTGGGAAGTGCTTTAATTATATAAAATTAATTGATTCATTAATGTGTTAATTTATTAACGAAAATTCAATAATTAGTTGTTAATTAATTTCAATTAGTCAATTAATATACAATTTTTGGTGTGTGTTGTGGAGTTTATATGTGTAAATGGTGTGAAGGGTGGTAAGTAATTCATTTTTTATTGATTAATTAATAAATACTTTTTAAATAACCATGAATTAATTAGTCATTATTAAATGTGGATATTATAGTGTTAAATATTGTGTAATTAATTATTTGTTATTATCTTTGTTAATAAAAATATATTTAAATGTATATGTTAATTATGTTTATATTGGAAATTAAATTTAATATAAATGTTGATAGTTTTGTTTTTTATTGTTTTGGGATCCAGCGCTTTCCTACTATTGCACTCACTGGAGTGGGAATAGTAATTTTTAACCCTACGCTATCCCCTACGCTATCCAGCGCTTTCCCTACTGTTGCACTCTCTGGAGTGGGAATAGTAATTTTTACCCCTCCGCTATCCAATGCTTTCCCTACTGTTGCACTCTCTGGAGTGGGAATAGTAATTTTTACCGCTACACTATCCAACGCTTTCCCTACTGTTGCACTCGCTGGAGTGGGAATAGTAATTTTTAACCCTACTCTATCCAACGCTTTCCCCACTGTTGCACTCTCTGGAGTGGGAATAGTAATTCTTACCCCTCCGCTATTCAGCGCTTTCCCTACTGTTGCACTCACTGGAGAGGGAATAGTAATTTTTACCCCTAAGCTATCCAACGCTTTCCCTACTGTTGCACTCATTGGAGTGGGAATAGTAATTTTTACCTTCCCGCTATCCAATGCTTTCCCTACTGTTGCACTCACTGGAGTGGGAATAGTAATTTTTACCCCCCCGCTAGTCAGCGCTTTCCCTACTGTTGCACTCTCTGGAGTGAGAATAGTAATTTTTACCCCACCACTATCCAACGCTTTCCCTACTCTTGCACTCCCTGGAGTGGGAATAGTAATTTTTACCCCTACGCTTTCCAGTGCTTTCCCTACTGTTGCACTCACTGGAGTGGGAATAGTAATTTTTACCCCTTCGCTCTCCAATGTTTTAACTACTAATGTTTTTATTTTGTTATTAAATGTATGTATTTTTTTAATAGTTTAATGTGTTAAATAAATATAGAATATTTTATTTTATTTCAAATGTTTTATATATGTGTTTATTTTATTTTTATATAATTATTAAAGTTTATAAATCAAATAAAGATAATAGTTAATAAAATGTATTTAAGTAAATGTATGTATAAGTACACATTTTTGTGTTTATATTTATTAAATTAAGTGTATTTGTTATAATTAGTTAATATATAAATTTAAATTAATTAATTTTGTTAATGATATTAATATTATTTAATTAATGTAAGTTATGTTATTTTTTAAAGTCGATATTTTTTACATCTATATTTTTTACATCTATATTTTTCAGTCGATATTATTGTACTTACCTGTTTAGGTATAGGGAGTCGATATTTTTGTAATCGATATTTTTACATCGATATTTTTGTTAACTATATTTTTGTTATCGATATTTAAACATGGAACCCGTGCTGGTGGGCGCGACTTTCGCACGTTGGGATCCAAACTTTGGAATGCTTTATTCGTAGCATGATGAACTACCTGGTATTTTATAAGGCTTTCAAGAAACTCCTCTTCCCTCTGCTTTAGGCCCGGTTGTTTCCTTTCAGTTGTCTCCTGATCTGCTGCTGTTAGCGCTGGGACCCCCCTTCGCTGGGGCAGCTGTGCGATCTATAAACAGTATAACATAACATAACATAACACCCTTAAGAGTGACTGCCAACTGAGAGGCCAGGGAACAGTTGCCATTGTCCATATTAAAGTCTCAGAGGAATAAAAAATAGGCATGCCTCAAAGACAGGTCTGCTATAGTACCACATAACTCAAGCAGATGGTTGGCCGGGTCATCAGGGGGTCTATAGGCCAGCAGTCTGGCGGTGGCTGATGCAGGGGAAGTTTTGATGCAAAAAAAGATAGTGCCTCAATCATCCCAGTGCTCTAAATTCTCTTGCACTAGATTTCCCATTCATCTCTCAAAATAACAGCAAACCCGCCCCCCATCTTGTTGCCAACTCAATTAACAGTGACGATCTGAAACCCACCGGTATCACCAGCAATATGTCAGGGTTGGTGCTATCTATTAACCATGTTTCGGTTAAGAACATAAGGTCCCACATATTGGACTCTAACGCAAGCCAGATAATGAACCATAAACCTTATGATAATGAGCAACCCAATGGGAAGAAGTGCTGGAAGGACCTATATCATCCCGAGCGGCCACGTTAGGGTGCCTACCATTGAACACTTCCCAAAAACCAGTGGAATCTCTAGTGATACAAGTAGCCATCAACCATTACCAAGAAGCTTCTTTAAACTCAGCTTTCTGCATCCCAATGGTTAATTTATAGGCTGCTCTTGCTTCCTTATGTTATGTTATGTTATAATGGTATTTGTTGCGCGCACAACTACTCATGAGTATCCTGGCGCGGAGCAATACTACATAGACAGCGAGAGATGAGCATTTTAGTAGGCCAGACTGAATAAGTTGGTTTTGAGGAGTTTTTTAAAAACTTGTTAGGTCCCGCGTATGGCAGAGTGTTAGTGGGAGAGAGTTCCAGAGAGTAGCTGCTTTCACCGAAAACGATTGGCCACCCAGCCTGGTTCGTCCGAAATGGGGGATTACCACCAGACGCTGAGAGGCCGACCTAAGTGGTCGGCTGGGAGTATAAAAGGCCACTCTTTTCATTAGGTAAGCGGGGCCAGTCTCTTGCAGGGCTCTATGAGTTAGCACCAGGGCCTTAAACTGGACTCTTTGGGCCACCGGCAGCCAGTGGAGTGTGGCCAAGTGAGATCTTATGCTGGAGCATTTGGGGATGCCCAACAGAAGTCTCGCCGCCGCGTTTTGGATAAGTTGCAACTTATTCACCAGAAATGAGGGGTAGCCCAGGTAGAGAGCGTTGGCATAGTCCAAGCGGGATAGTACGAGGGCTCGGGCGACCATCTCCTTTGCCGGTTGGGGAAGCAGAGGAAAAAATATGCCTAGAGATTTGAGGGTCCCAAAGCAGACGCCCGTGAGTCTTTTTATATGCTCTGAGAACCTCAAATTGTCATCAAACCAAATGCTGAGATTTTTGGCTGGGCCGCCCTCCGAAAGGGGACGTGGGAAATCAGTTGGCCATATTGATTCTGTGAACCGGGCAGGGAATTGCCCATATAGTATTATTTCGGATTTTACTTTGTTGCATTTTAGTTTGGCCTGAGCCAGCCATGTGAATACGGCAGCAAGGCATTTTTGTGCTGCGTCCGTTTCCACCATTGAGTTGCCCTAGGTAAACAGGAGCTGGGTGTCGTCTGCGTAGGCCATAATTTTGGCACCCAGCTCCTCAGCCAGGAAGATCAGTGGGGTCATATAGATGTTAAAGAGGAGCGGGCTCAATGTTGAGCCCTGTGGGACCCCCGTCTGAACTTCCCTGGCTGAGGAGGAGTACGGGGGCATCCAAACTTGCTGGGAGCGGGAGTCTAGAAAAGATTCCAGCCAGGACCGCACTGACCCGGTGAGGCCGATAGATGTAAATAAATCGTAAACCATACGTTCTTATATAGCACCTTTTCACCGTAAGGTCTCAAGGCGCTTGCTTTGGGAACCCGTCCTGGCCTTTCCCTGCGAGATTACCCCTACTGGGCATCCCCAAGGTGAAGACCAGGCATCCCATCGCGGTGGGGCCGTAGTGGAGATTAAGCAAGCTATTGCCCACAGTTGCAGAGTGTGAACCCACGATTCGAGTAGGCACCGAGGCGAGAATTATCGAGTTCGTGGACATTTTGAGCTGGAGACCCTGCCGTGTCGGGGATTGAACCCTGGTCCCGGGTCTGACCTCTGCATCAGGGACTGCCTCCTCTAACCGGTGAGCCACACTTCTCCACGTAAGGCGCGCCAGGAGGAGTTGGTGGGGAACCGTATCAAAGGCGGCAGAGAAGTCCAATAAAATTAGAGCTGCTCTGCCGCCCTTGTCCAGACATTCCCTAATGGCTTCTGCACAGGGCCGTTTCTGTGCTGAAGGATGCTCTGAAGCCTGACTGTGCCGGGTGGAGAGCCCCAGAGTCTTCCACAAAGGCGTTCAGCTGCCGAAAGGCGACCTTTTCGCAGACTTTGGCCAGTGCAGGCAGCAGGGAGATGGGCCGATAGTTGGCTGCAATGAGTGGATCAGCCGATGTTTTTTTTAGGAGTGGCAGGAGTTTGGCCTGCTTCCATTGCTTGGACACCGCTGCAGACTGCAGTGACCAATTGACCATGGCTGTAACTTCTGACCCCCTACAGTCTGCTATTCCGGCTAAAACTCTCGCCGGACAGGGGTCAGAGGGGGATCCAGATTTGAGTGATTTGAGGAGGACAAGAATGTCCGATTGTTTGACTATCAAATTGGGAAAGGCTCTTGCTCGATGTGGGACAGAACGTGCTGATAGGAGGGCGTGAGGAGGCGTCACTCGCGGCTAGGCCCTCCTCAATGAGTTTGATCTTGTTAATAAAAAAAGAGGAGAGCTCTTCACACCACCCTGCGGATACAAGGATCGTTTTTTTCTCCGCCTGTGGCGACAAGAAGCTTTGGACAAAGGCGAAGATTTCTTTGTCATTATTATCTGCCTTTATGATTCTAGACGCAAAGTAGTCTCCTTTGGCCGCCTTAACTGCAGCATAGTATTGCCTTTGGGCTGAGCGGAGGTTAACTTTGGCTTGTGGAGAATAGGCAACCCTCCATAGCTGCTCAAACTTCTTGCAGGTCCTCTTCCGCTCTTTTAGAGCTGGCGTGTACCAGGGTTGAGAAGACAGTACACGCTTGGGGTTTTTGGATAAAGGTTTCGAGGTAGCCTTAACCCCCTGGCTGATCCAGGCGTTGAATAGGTCAACTTGCCCCTCTAAATCATTGGCAAAAGCCATCTGGGAGTGAGCTAAGGCCTCAGCCAGACCCGGTATACTGATTTTCCGCACTAGGGGGCCTGCCGAAGAAGGAGGGTGGCTAGATGGCAGGCCGATAATCCAGGAGAAGTTAATTACAGGGTGGTCTGACCAAGCGACTGGCAGGGGGTCTTTAATATCTAGTGCAAAGTTGGAACACACCAGATCTAACACGTGCCCTCGAGAGTGCGTGGGTTTAGAAATCCACTGTGTCAGCTGAGTAACCCCCAAAAGGTCTTGAAGGGCCAGAGTCTCCGGTGAACTGGGAGAGTCTAAGTGTATGTTGAAGTCCCCGAGAAGGAGAAATTTCGGAAAGCGTAGCACACGATCCGCCAGTGCTTCTCCTAGGGAGCTGAGAAAGGAGTCGATCTGCCCCGGCGGTCTGTAGATCAAGGTTCCCCCTAGCGTAAAGTGAGGAGTCAAAGTGAAGGAGAAGTCCAAGGCTTCTCCATCCAGCACGATAATGGATTTGTCACAGGTAAATGCCCACGATTCCCTGAACACCACTGCGGTGCCGCCGCCTCTACCTGAGGTACGATCGGCCCTAGCTAGGCGGTAGCCGCGTGGGACTGCCAGATCTACCACCGGGGCACAGGATTCCCTGAGCCACGTTTCCGTGACAAACAGGATGTCCAGATTGTGGTCATAAATGAGCTCATAAATATTATTGGCGTGCTTAACCATGGAACGGGCATTAATAAGGGCGGCCCTAATCCCTAGCACTTTCTGGTTATTAACGAGTAGACAGGTTGATAGGGAAGGAATGTGGAAATTACAGTCCGGACACTCCCACACCACATCCGATCCCGGGTTGCACCTTTTCTGACCCGTATGGGTACCAGGGTTCAGGGAATACAGGATGTCACGACTATAAACGTGGGAACCCGTGACACTAGCAACAAATTTGGCAGCCGGCGTGGCCCTTGGCCCGGTCCCGGCGTGGATGGGCGCAGACGGGCTTACCTTAGGCGCACCTTCGGCGCGCCATCGTCGTGCCCGCAGTGCCCGTCCGCTGCGCCTCAGCCAGCACATTGCGTTATGTAAGGGGTAGCGGGAGGCGCGGGCTCCATGCTCCGCCCTCCGGCTTGCCGGGATGTCCCTGATTGGTCCGCCTACCTCCCCATGAGCTCTCCACTCAATCGGCACTCAGCCGTGGTGGAACGGAGCCCGGGATTCGGCGATCAGACCAACTAGTGATCAGAGGAGCAGCCTAACTCGCTGACGTCCTCGCAGATGTGCCAAGTAAACAGAATGGGTGACAAGGTTCACGTTATTCAGCAAAATGTGCAATATTAATAACAGCTAAAATGTGAGGAGCAGCCTAACTCGCTGTCGTCCTCTGTGCAAAATCCACAATGTGCAAATTAGGTAAAGAAACAGCTTATAAAATCAAGTTTTCTGTTAATACAAATTCTAAAATGCAGATAGCTCACGCAGCGGCAGCAGCAGCTTCTCCTTAATAGTATACTGGTTACGAGGTTTAGAAATGAGGGTCTCACATAGGTACATCCTTGCCTGCTTACATGCTTTTTTGAACCAGCCCAAAGTTGTCCCTTTATGTTTGCTTGACATATCCCTCAAAACGATGTTAGTAGAACTATTTAATTGGTCAAACACTTTCAAAATTGTGGCTGGAGCTGTGTCAAGGGTTAGTAGGGCCTCCATAATAATTCCTAAATTAGAACTAACTACAGACTTAATCAGGGTTGGGATTGGAAGGCAGCGCCACTTCACCCTAAGTCCCCTATCTTCGACAGGTAAACCAGTCAGGCCTGGTGCAGGATTTGTGCCTAAACTGGCATATACTTCTGGCCTAATTTCTGTAGGGTTATGGTCATGGAAGCAGGTTTCATGTGGGATCCCTGAGCAAACATAAATGTCAAGCAACCTTGAAATAAAAACATAATCAGTAATAGTCCCTTTCCCCATTCAGCAAAGGTGGGCAATTCCCTGGATGATCCAGGCCCCATAGGCATAACGTTTTGAAAACCAGCCTGACCAAGTGCATCCAATAGCTTGCATCCCCATTCAACAAAGAATCATCGTGTACAAAGGTGTTACAATCATTTGGGTTCATTCCTAATTTAGCATTATAATCAGCCCATATTATAATATTGAAAATGTTGAAATAGGTATATGATCTAGCATCTAAAATAGTTACTACTTCTAAGAGGACCTCAATCTGGCAGCCAGGATTGCTGATAGAGATATATAAATTCGCCAGAAAAAAATGGAAATCTTCAGAGACAATCACTCATAAGATCTGTATCCAAGTGTATCTCAAGGAAAGTGGAGAACCCTTATTTGCTTGAAGATATGAACCGGTATTTATAGTCTGCCTCGTGATCTATGATCAAGCGAGGGTGTTGCTGCCATGCTAAAGCTTTCATAACCATCCCTGCCAACCAGCTCCTGGACCCACGTTCCCGGAAGCATAATAATGACAAAATCAATGACAAAGTTAAGCCATTCTGAGTCCACCAGCTTATCTCTTATACCTACAATATTCCAGCTAAGCACTCTCAGCGAAGGTCCCAACTTGATAGAGGATGTGGTCTCAATGGGTAATTTACTGATATGACCTTCCACCAAACCAAGGGGCCTATGGTTAAGAGTCCAGTAAAGTGTTCCTTGGAGTCAATTATTTTGGTCCAGGTCAGACAAAGGGAGGAATCTATTGGTAGTAGAAATGGCTGGTTGTGTGGGAAGCTAATATTTTTTGCTATCCCACGTTGCAAATTTGGGCTGTAAGCATTGATAAAATAAAGTCAAGAGGGAAGATATTAATGCCAGTAGCCTTATTAGTAAATGAGTCAGAACTTTGGATTAATTGCTTAGCCAAGACAGGCGACCTACAGTTGATTATAACACAATCCCTTTCTAGGGTTTTGGGCATGGGTCCGATCCACCCAACCCTTCTAACAAAATCAATGTCATCATTGTCCTTGCAGTTAAGATATGCATTTTTAGCTAGCCAATGACATACTCTGTTTTTAAGTTGGACTGTTCTTTTAATGAAATAATGCAGCTGGGAGGACAGTCACGTGCATAGGGTCGGAGGGCTGTCTCAATGTACAAACAGTTGAACATGGGTCTTTATACAGTTCATTGAATGCAATAAAATAGAAATCTTTTTGGTAACAAATATGCACCTCTGTTTGTAGAGTCATAAATTCATGTATTGGATGAGGAATCCAGTGGGCCTCGACCTTGCATGGAGACAATGCAGCCAGTGGGTAGCATGTCCAGATGCCTGGCATGGGTAGGGCATGATCACTGCATATACTTTGTGTCCTGTGTCCTGATTGGCTATGTGTTCCTAACTTCATGTGGCTAATGACTGTATGGTGTTTTGGGAATGTGCGCACCCCTCTGGACGTGTGTGCTTTATTGGGAACAATCTCCCTGGGACATTGTGGTGTCTGTGGGATTGATCTGGGATCTCCTGTTCGTGCATTTGTCTGATGGCTAAGTACCACCCCACCTGTGACCTGTCAAACAGTGACCTCGGGCCTGTGTCTCAGGGCCTCCCTAACTACATATGTTTGAGTCAGGATTGAAGTGGAGTTCACAAAAGGTGAATTTGTCAATAAAGATGCCATTTCGTTTTGATACATGAATGCATCTTTATTCATATTGACATTTCCCCCTCTAGTTGAATTTTTACCTACACTATCTAACCCATACTTTATAACAGTTACTTTATTGCGGTATTGCTGTACTTCAGTTTTGACAATTATTACTATCCTAGTTACTTGCATTTTACCCAATTTGAGAACTGCGTTTTTACAGGAGGAAATCCCCAATTGCAAGGAACCACAAACAAACAAGAACATGAGAAATACCAGCAAGAATGACGGGAATAATTCAGTAAGTTACCAGGGGACACGGAAGAACCAATTCAAGAACCACCCTCGCTCTGGGGCGCCTCCCTCCTTAGGCATGTCTCTTTGTAAACAATGCAGTGCTTGGATGGTAAGAGTTAATGTCCCATTATCTAGATCATTCCCTGGGATAAAATAGCAGCAGGACGCACCAATCTTGGCACACACCCCTCCCTCCATCACGGTCATTAAGTCTAACACATACCTATGCTGCATCCCCATGAGGCAGATTGCTCTCAGTTCCTTCTTGACCAAAATAAGGCTGAGTTCAGTGCTGTTCATCATTTTAAGCATTTCCACCTCGTGATTTGGAGCCAGTGGGCATTGGCTTTCATCTGTACAGTGAAGATGGGGATGGACGAATATACTTTGGTTTTCCGCATTCTTTTTCCCCGCACGGAATTACAACGCGGTTGTTACAATGACCGCATTGTAAGAACGCATACCATTACCATGCAAGGGGGGGCACTGGATGTTGGAATAGTATCATTTACTATTCCAACTCCAGTCTGTGCAAAAGTAGGGGAGGTGTTGGATTTTAAATCCAACACCTTCTGCCCTCTCTGCAAGTCGTTGTTGCTCAGTTTGAATATCACTAGGCTCAGTGAAAGGGTATAGAGCTACTGTATTGGTCTTGTAAAGGGTCAGATTCACTACTACTCTAGCAGATTCTAACTTGTCGGGTTGACCCTGATTCTGCATAGGTTTAAGTGGAGAAGGCATTTTGCATTTCCAGGGGCTACCTCTTCGGACAAGTGAAGTTCGTCTGTGACTACTGCATGTAAATAGTAAATAGACGTTACGTGCCCTGGCGGATGTCTTGTAGCCCACATCGGTCATGTGCTGACACCATGTGTTGTGTAAAAGGGCACTCTGTAGTGCATGTGGAATGCTAACGTTTGGGTTTGTGTAGTTATAAGTGATATGGGAGAGATCCCTACGCAAGCGCTGTGATAGTTTTTGAACAGACTCTGTTTAGCCAGGTGGTTCTTTAGCAGTGAACAGGTGCTGCAATTCCCAAACTAGACAAAGGGTACATAGAAGTGCAAAAATATATAACTTGTAATTAACATTGCAGGTCTTGGATGTGGATCCAGGGGCGGTGCTTGTGGTCCTCTGCTGATTGGGGTTGTTCATACTGCAATACAAATTCCAAAACTGCGGCTGACCCTTAGTTTAGCACCTCAATCCCTGTTCAATAAATGTGAGAGCCCTGTGCACAACACTTCCAGAGTCCGCTGCAGTAGGGCTCCACTGGAATCCAGACAAGGGGTTTTTCATACTGCAGTTCAATCAAAAAGTTGACTGTGCAGTTCATAGGGGGTTTGTTGTAGAAGTTTTCAGCTGTACATCAGAAAGGTAGATCCATGCATTTTCCTCTCCACCTTGAGGGCCATTGGTGTTGCAAAAATCACTCAGTAGAGTCCCACAAACTTGGTTTGTTTCCACTTTCTTACAAAATTGCAAATGTAGACTTCTTGGCAAGGTTGGTGTGTCTGATATGGTAGCTTGGCAGTGGTGCACTTGGTGGTCTGATGGTTGATCTGTTTGGGAATTAACTTATCGGTTTTGGTTAGTTCTGAGATATATATATAGATATGTAATTCTTCTCGCAGTGCATGAGAGCTATCCTTAGAGCTTTGTTTGGCCACAGTTTTTGGGATGGGCATCCCCATCAATCTACCAGTCGTGATCTGAAGTGGTGTGAGATGGTAATCACTTCTTGGTGTGTTTTCCAGTGCACATAAGGCAAGAGGCAGACAGGGGTGCCACTTTTTGTTTATTAAGACTGATGCAAATTTTTCTTATTTCGTTTTTTGAAAGGCCATCGAGTCCCTCAATGATGCTATTGTTGTGGGGGTGATATGTAAGACTGGGCGGAGTGTGCAGAGTGGTGCTCCATGTAGTTCCACAGAGTTTCAAAATAATCTGTGGAACTACGCACCGCTCCGCGCCCTCACTCCTCCAAAAGCAAACAAAATCATTAAAAAGGCATTTACTGCTGAGTCTTCCTTGGCTGCCTCCTCCTCACAATGGCTGCTCTCTCCTGCCTCCTCCTCGCACTGAAAAACCCCTATGTTGTATGTCTTGCGCATATGCATGCTCATTCGCAAGACGTACACGTAGGGCTGTTGAGTGCGAGATGGAGGCAGGGGAGAGCAGCCATTGCGAGGAGGAGGCAGCTGCGGAAGACACAGCAGGTAAGTGCCTTTTTATTCATTTTTAATAACTTTGGGAGGGTGGAGGGGCCGGCTAACTAGCTTCCACCACGGAGTCATTGTTTTGCCTGAACTCCGCGTTCGCAGCAGAACGTGGAGTAGGCAACACTATGCAAACTCCGCGGATGGAACGTAGTCACCAGCCCAGGGTTGGGGATATGTTGAGGCTAAGTGATGTGTTATTCCTACCTGGGTACAGATGTGGTCGAACATGGCATTGGCAAAATGTCTCCCCTTGTCTGATCGGATTTTGTCTGGTACCCCTCACCAGGGTACTACTTTCATGATGATGAACTTTGCCATTGTCTTAGCATCGCAGTGCACGCAAGGGCCATCTTCGCTCTACCTAGAGTATGGGCAGACCACTACAAACAGTTATTGGTAGCTAGCACATCGATCAATCATGTCAATGAAGTTGATGGGTAATACCCTGAAAGGCCCAGTTTGTCTTTGGATTGCTGATGATACATCCTTGAGTGTAGGTTTAGGTGAATAAAACTGGCAAATGGTGCATTCAAGTTCCGCTATCATGTTTTTTGTTTGCTGTCTGTCCCTGTAGGTGGGTGTCAACATATGAGGTTGCTTGTGGTCTGCATGCAGCCCCTGGTTTCCCATTGCTCTTTCTTATCTAGCAATGCCGTTTTCTGCAACTTCCTCAGATACAGTCCTGCTGTTTCTGTGTAAGGTTTTGTCCTGAGGAGGTTTTGCCTCTGATGCCTGTTGTGAAGGAAGTATGTGTGTCTCATAAACAACTCTGTCAGCTGCCTACTTTGCAAACTGGGCAGCTAATGCATTCCTCCAGGATACAAACCTGTGCTGAAAGGTGGGGAAGTTATCACTGTGGTGGCTTGCAGCATTTGTAAGGATGCATGGCTACAAGTCATTACTACTCCTGCTCTTGTACCTCTTACACCTTTTTATTGGCCTATCATGGAGGAATAGCTGATGAACAGTACCTCGCTGTCTAGGAGGGTCTTCTTCTACCTGACTTATACCATCGGGTGTATTTTGCCCAATCATGGATCTCCTCCTACTCCTGAACTTCGTGGGCTATGAAGGTGGCTAGGTTCACTAGATGACATCGTACTATGTTAAAATGATGGTAGGGAGGGCATCAGCTGCAACTATCAAACAAAGGCAGGTGTCCAGCTTTTTCAACCCATAAAGGTGTTGCTGCTTACATCAGGACCTTAATATGCTACTGCGTGACAATAAGTCAACTTGAAGATCCTCCGCAGTACCGACGGATAGAGCGGTACCCCTTTCCTGAGCTGGTGCCAGGTTGAGGTGAGGCCTCTGATCCGTACAACACCGATTTGACCAGTAAATCAGCTACGCAATCAGTAGGATTACTTGTGTTATATTCTACTTTATTATTTATCACTTTTCACTTATTGTCACGCAATAGCATATTGAAAGCCACAACACTTTTATGGGTCTGAAAGGCTGAAATATGTAGACCTGCCTTTGTCTGATACTTGCAGTTATACATTTTCACTGCTTGTGCTCTGTTTTTAATCATGGCACCAGGAACAAGTCAGTAAAGCTATTTCTGTCGCTTCTGGTAGCTAGTTTTATTATCACTGCCCCCACACTTTGTATCTTCTTTTGCGCTGCGCACTCGACCCAACTAGTTATTTTCCTTCTCATTGCAGAATTTAGCATATCCTAACAATTAGGAATAAAACATTCCTGAGCTCCTCCTTCTCAGAGAGGGGGTTGTAGCCTGTGAGGAGAATCCCAATGATGAAGCATCCCACCTATGGGGGTGAGTGATTTTGTACTAACAAAGGGACTTCCCCCACAAGTGACATGAGATCATCTCCAGTTTCTCTCTCTTTTTTTCTGTTTGACATCTTAGACCCAAGGATTTCTTAGTGTTCATTACTAATCATTTAGGGAATGAATCATTTGCTGGTCTTTAAATTTTCCCCTGCACCCCCCTCCTCATTTTTGTGTAAAGTTTGTCAAACAAATCCCTTAGCCTGCTGTTAGTGGATGATATCCTATGAACAGGGGAAGCTCTGCACTATACACAGTGAGCCTGATAGTGGGTCAGTATTGGCTCAGAGACAAAGATAATAACAATAGTTTGTGGAAAAAAGGAATATCTCAAAAACTACAGGCCCCTCTTGGCCAAACACAAGTTACACCTAATTTCCCAGGTCCAAATCTTTTTCCCCTAAATGTCTTAATTGTACCCTGCATCACACCAAGAGGCTAAGCATAGCATCTACATCATGTCTAGTGGTCCTGTGTCACGTGCAGTGAAAAAAGCAAACCATCTGTGTTACACCTATCGGTCCAAACGAAAAAAATACCTCTCTCTTCTTTCAGATATCAATGGTGTTGAGGAACAGGTGGCACTGAGAAACCCTTTTAGAATAAATAATAAGATTGAGGTGTAAATTCCGACAATAAATACAATAAATATTCACCTTTCCAGAATGCTGCCTATCGGAAAAATGTAACTTCCATAGGATCGCCTCTGAGGCCACCTAGTGACAGCAAAGCTTGGACATACAAAATGGGTAAAATGCCAGATTTCTGTCAGTGGCAGGGATCTCAGGATATCTTTTTACGCTACTCCCTAGTTTGCCATACGCCACATGCTTTATTAAGTTTCTGATGTCATCTCTTACCCTCTGTGACAGCTGCTTCAGGGCGGACCACCAGCCTGTGGATTCAGCAGAACTTCGAATCAATTGAGGTGTCTGCTCACCTTCCTTGTTGCGCAAATATGAATCTGGCCAGGCGGGGTCCCATTCCTTTGGCTGCACTCGGGTTTGAGGTACCAGCTCCGATGGTGAGTCGCCAAAATGTTGCTTCAATATGGAATACCTTGAAAAAATAAAAGACAAGAGGCATTTAGCAAAACAGGAACAGTTTGTTTAATAAAACAATGAGGCTGGGAGCACAGTCACTGGCTTAGGGTCTGAGGACTGTCTCAATTTACAATCGTTTGAACATGGGTCTTTATACAGTTCATTGAATGCAATCGAATTGCTCTGGCATTCCTTTTTTGTTAAGGAATGTGAACCTCTATCTTTAGAGCCATAAATTAATGTATTGGATGAAGATTCCAGGTGAGCCTTGACCTTGCACTGACACAATTCAGCCAGTGGGCAATGTGTAGAGATATGCGGCATGGGGAGCACATAATCACTGCATGTACAGTGTTTGATGTGTCCTGATTAGTTTTTTGTTCCTAACTTCATTTGGCCTTCTGATTTTGAGGTGTTTTGGGAACGTGCGTACACCTCCGGCGTGTGTGCTTTATTAAGGTCAATCTCCCTGGACCATTGTAGTGTCACTGCCCATATCGTTGGGATTAATCCAGGATTTCCTGTTTGCACATTTGCCTGCTCGCTCCGGGCCACACCTGTGGCCTGTCAATCTGTTATCTCTGGCCTGGGTCTCATGGCCTCCCTAACTACATATTTCTGAGTTGGGGTTGGGGTTGACGTTGAGTTCACAATGGGTGAATTCATAAATAAAAAATTTATTTTATTTTTGTACATGAATATATAATTGTTCATATTGACATCAACATTTTCATTTTTAAAATGGCATATAGGATGCGTAACGCAGTCAAGGCGATGTGTCGGTCCTGTAGTGCAGTGAGGCTGCTATGTGGAATCCAGTAAGGTCATCAAGAATGGTGTTGAAGAAGGCTTCGAGGTTCTGCACCAAGGAAGCTTCACACAGCAGCAGTTTCGAAGAGGATGCAATGGCAATGCGGGTCTTCGCGATGGGTCCAATCCATACAGGAGTAGCGATCTGGCGGTTCTGCTCAGGCTTCCGTCACGCAGCAGAGGAGATGCAGCATTTCCCTGTGATTCACAGAAGATAGCAGAGCATTTTAAGCCCACTTCCAAAGGTCCTGTACAGGCATGGCACCACTTGGCAGAGTAGACTGGCAGATGGCAGAGTCTAGGTGCTGGGGTTGATGTTTTTTGAGACTTCTGTCCCTCAGACTAAATTCAGAAGGCCAGCCAGCTAGCCCTTGGTGTTACCTCAGGTCCTAGGTTCAACAGATGCAGGTTCAGTCCTTGTCAGCCAGGCAAGAGGGCAGCAGGCAGCATGTCAGCATAGCAGGGCAGCAGTTATTTAGAACAGCAGTCCAGAGCAGTGACAGTCTGTCCAGCAGCACAGCAGTCTTTCGTCCAGGCAGAGTATCCACAGGTGCAAAAGTGTACTGAAGAGATGGTGCCTGAGGTCCAGTATTTATACCCAGTTGTGCCTTGAAGTAGGGAGAAGCTTCTATAGACACCCTCTAAAATAGCACCTTAAAACATGTCCCAGGCCTCCCATTGCAGCCTGCATTGCAGTTTTGAACTACCATTTTGACCTGGCGAAATAAACCATTTGCTAGGCTTAAACGTTTCCTTGTACGTCTCATAATTCACCCCTAAGGTAGGCCCTAAGATTCCCAAGGCCAATGTGCATGGTATTTAAAAAGTAGGATATGCATACTTTAGTTTTATGTAACCTGGCAGTTAAAAACTCCTAAAGTAATTTTCATTGTGGTAAGGCCTATCTCATCAATTGACTAACACTGGGTTACCTTAATACATTTAATAAGTGTTAACTTTGGATTGGGAGGAGATTGAGATATGCTGTTTAGACCTAAATGAATTGTATATTAAAACACTCTTTAATGGTCAAGTTGGATTTTAAGTCACAATTCTGAAAATTCCACTTTCTAAGACCCCCATAGTTAAAAGATAATAAAAGAAAAGTCATACTGTATAATGGACGGTTTATCTGCATTCTTCTGCCATGAACAGTCTTGGACAGGGCTGATTCACTGAAGAGGATGCTGCAGGTGATTACTGCAGACTTTCATCGATAGCCACAGGACTTCTTCAGATGATGCTGACCTCTTAATCTGGCATGAGTGTAAATTGGAGAGGGAAGTTTTCTTATTGTGCCGACGCCTGAAAAGCTTATTGTGGTAGAACTGGATATTTGTGTTGGACTTTCTTTAGGGCAAACTGTAACTGCATTAGGGGTTGTGGTGGTTGGTGCAGGTTTTTGAGGTCTTCTTGAAAAGATTGTAGCAGATGGTGTTGGAGCCACTACCTGACTCGGTTTGATTCGAGGTGAGATATAATTCATTTGTGCCGCTCTCCCTGCTAATAAACGCTGGCTCATCATCACCCTCCTTACTTCCAAGGCATTCAGGAACTGCCATTTGCCGGTTTCCATTGTGGTGGGTTTTGGTCTAGTTTCAATCTATGCTAAGAGCATCCGAACGGGGGCTTGGAGAAAATGGGTGAGTACTATATTTTTTCCTTTTTGGAGATCGGGAACCTGATAGGTCCAATAGAACAGCAGTCATAACATAATTCTATACTATGGGAACGTCAACCTCCTGCTCTTCTCCTACTTCTGGAAAATCAGGTGCTGGAAACAGTCTTTTTTGTTGTTGACTTTCCTGTGAAGATCTGGATTGCTGCTGGGACAAATTGTTTTCAGACTTGCTGACTGCAGGCACTGTGGAAATGCCCGCTTTAATTATTTATTTATTTATTTGTTTTTATTTGGAAAGTTTCATATTGCGCAAACATGACCCATGAGGGTATCAGAGTGCTTTACAAATGGTCCGGAAGGAAGAAATAGGTAGAGCAGACAACAAGATAATCCAAAACGATACAGGATGTAGCAGCTTTCAAGTGAGGGAAGAGGCAACTTTAGGGTCCAAGTTGCCAAAATCAACAAATAAAGAAATAACAGGCGAGTAATACTAATGAGTGAAGACAATGTGCTGTATCAAGGTTAAGAGACTTGAGTTTGTTGGTTCTAAAGCAGAAATTTGTTTGAAAGTAACACTTTAACTTCTTTTCTGAATGATGTAGATGAGGGGTTCAGTCTGATATCCGGGTGCAAGGAGTTCCAGATTTTCGGAAAGGGGTCAGGAAAAATTTGAAAATATGATTTAAATGTTTGCTGGGATCCCTCCAAGGCTCATGGAATCCCATGGGAGGTGGGATGGGGGTAGGCAAAAATCTAAATAATGAATTCAATAATTGCTGGTGTCCCTTCAGGACCTGGGGAGGTAAAGGGAACAGGCAAAAAAATTATAAATGAATCAAATAACTGCTGCTATCTCTTCAGGCCCCAGAAGACCCCCCATGGGAGGCAAGGGGGAGGAAAAATGAATTAAATCAATGCTGGTGTCCTTCAGGCTACCAGGGTACTTCAATTTGAGGCGAAAGGTATGCAAACATTGAATAAAATGAAATAATTGCTGGTGTCTCTCCGGGGTCTTTGGGACACCTCTGGGAGGCAGGGTAGAAATCAGAAATCGAATACATGAATTAAAAACAACAAATGTGTACTATCTTCAGCCACAAACACAAATAATGTATCAGAGCAGAACAAAAAACTTAACAAAAATATCATGGGGTTTTTCTTTCAATGTTCCTAGAGAATGTCTTTAAAAAGTGGAATAAAAGGATTGAGACACACACTAGATACATAAAATGGCAGTAAGTAGCCCGTCAATCACATGGCTAGTGAAGAAGAAGGCATGAAAAGCAAAGACAAAGGGGCAGATTTACGAGCCCCTTTCCCTGCTAGTACATCACTTTTTGTGACGCACTGGCAGTGCATTTTTATGCCACATATTTACAACGACAATAAAAGCCACCCTGCGTGGCTTTTCCTATCTTTGTAAATATGGCCCCTTTACACACATCACTTTGCGTGAAAGGGGTGTTCCATGGGTGTTTCTGTGGGTGTTCCCACGCAGCCCCCATGGAACCTCACACATTTCAAGATTTAGGAGAAATCGTGAATCTGGAAATGCGTCTGCATGCTAGGCCTCCCCAGGGGAGGGGTTGGGAGGCACAATGAGGAGAAATGTATTAACGTATCCTTGTTTTTTCATGTTTCTATGCGTGCTGCATTCTGAAGCACACATAGAACAAGGAAATGACCTCTAATGATTGTTTATTTGCAGGAAGGTGTCCCTTCTTGCACATAAACAATCCTTTAAATAAATGAAATTTTTCAAGTGAAAAACGTAATTTCAGATTGTTTAATTGCAGGAAGGGACACCTTCCTGCACATAAACAATCATCCCCGTGACGCAGGCATCCTTACACCATGGTGCAAGGGTGACTGCATCAGCGCATGTCAGCTAATTGTGTGCCAGCGCAGGGTAATGAACAAGGATGCAACATATTGTTGTAAATATGTCGCATCCCTGTGCTTTAAAAGCAAAATGGCTTGCGGCACACACTGAGTCACTTTCATTGTAAATCTGTCCCAAAATTGCCACCACATACCCTCACTGGCTCCACAAAATGGTGGTCACAGCATGGCCATCATAAAATAAGGCAGAGAGAACAAATCAAAATGGCCACCCACCATACCCATATATACACATTGGCTACACAAAATGACTAACACCACATGGTCAGTAAAGGAGGCATGGAGAACAAATAAAAAATGGGACCCCATGAGAAACACACAAAATGCCTACACTAAATGCCCACTTCCGCACTGCTCGCAATGAAGGAGGTATGTAGAACATTGTTGCCTTACTCCTCCCCAAATAAATCCGGTAACATTACAGGGAAAGGATTGCACAGATACATATTATTTACTCAAAATAAATCTGAGCCACACATCACATGGCACTGCACTTTACTCACACACTAGCTACACAAAATGGTAGTAAGTAGTTCATCAACCATATGGAAAGTGAAGAAGGAGGCATGAAAAATAAGGACAGAATTGCCGGAACACACACCCTCACTGGCTTCACAAAATGGTGGTCACTGCATGGCTAGCAAAAAAAGAAGGCAAAGAGAACAAAACAAAATGGCCACCAAATATACACACTGGCTACACAAAACGGCCACCACCACATGGTCAGTAAAGGAGACAAGGAGAACAAAGAAAAAATGGCAGCCTATAAAAAACACATACATTGTCTACACAAAATGCTACTGCTGCATGGTCAGCAATGAAGGAGATATGTAGAAATATATTGCCCTATCGTGCGTAAAGCATCTTACTCCCTTTAAGCGAATCCTGTAGAATTGCAGGGAAAGGATTGCACAGATACATATTATTTACTCAAAATGAGTCCAAGCCAAACATGGTACTGCCCTCTTTTCTCACCAATACCTGAAAATTAAATACACTTAAAAAATGTTCCACACACAAGGAGACAAAGATAACATCAATTACCCCTTCAAAATACTGGTAAGAACTGCAGAGAAAAAAAATCTCGTAGGGCCTGATTATTATGATGTCTGAACGCCATCGCAGCGGGATTGGGACTGATTGACAAGTAGTCTGCGGTAACACCTGCAAAATTATGATGGGACTGCTGTGTAGGCGGTTGGAATGATAGTTTTTCCATTGCAGCTGAAACGCTCCATTTTCATCATCCTGAAATGGGCCACAGCACAAGCTGCAATGGAAAAAGGGATGTTTTTAAACATCATTGCTCCATGTGTCAGGAACCATTTGCCCCACAGGCCGCATAGCAGAGGCCTCCAGGGGATGGGGGCCCTGCTAGGGACCCCCAAAATTATTTTCCGACAGCGTTTCCATAGTAGTCAGATATGCAATAGAAAGGCTGTCAGATAGGGACATCATAATCCCTAAGGCGGTGCCTGAGCTGGCACGACCCCTATTGTAGGAAATAAGATCCGACTGAAGGACCAATGGGCTCCTTGAGTCTGATGGAAGCGTTGGTCGGTCCCTCTGACTGATGAGGTCCAAATGACCCCATCATAATGCAGAGGTAAGAGTGCTCTACTGGATTTCGGTTGGACTTCCACCGAAGCCCTGTTGGCGGCAGTCTGACTGACATCCTAATGAGGCCCAATATTATCTATGTCACACAATCACAAGCTCACAATAAAAAGGTAGGCAAGCAACACAGGAAGAAGGTAGCTGAGAACAAAGGAACATGTCTGGCTACAGGCACCAGTACTCCAAGAGCTACCCAGACCATAGCCACCTTCAGAAATACACTGCAAAAAATAACCTATATTTTATTTTTGATACAAGGCCATCTACAGGCACCTAAATGATTTAAAAACCTAAAGCACAGCAGCAGTGAAAATGTAAAAATACATTAACAGCACACCCAAGGCCTACTGCAGGGAATTCTAGGCCCCAAACATTAAAACAACAATACAGTAAAAAGGTTAACAAATTAACAAAAAAACAGGGAAATCCCAGGCTACTACCATCCCAAAAAAGTTGCAAACATTATCTCTTAACAAAACTCTTAATCCCACCTGTGACCCTACACCAAACCTCATCACATCCCAGCCGCAAACAAAAAAGTAAACAAAAACGGAATCAAAATTGTGATGCCTGCCCTCCTAAAACTGCAAAAAGAACAATTGATGGACAGAATGTTGAACAGTATCAAACATTCACCCCAGTACAGAGATCAGGTATTAAAGCCATTGTTTTTTTACCATTCCAGTTTCAACCCACTCCTTTGCAAATCTGTCTTGACACTGCTCCACATGGAAACAGTCCAGCCCGAACTGCCAGGCTCGGTCCTCCTTGGACTGGAACTAAGCATCCTTGGACCAGTTTCGGGGCTTCACACCTCATCAGCCAGGCTAGCTTGACTCCAGCGGCATGGAGAGCATCTGGCCATACCCGTCCCACTCGGGGTGACAAATGCAAAAAGAACAATTGATCAACTGAATGTTGAACAGTGTCAAATATTCACCCCAGTGCAGTCAAGTTGAGTCAAGTCAAGTTTTTATTTGATTTAGTTCTCTGCTGAGAACAACACATTTTAAAAATACATTTGTTATTAAAGATTAATAGGATAGCCATAGCAAACGAATTTTAAGAAACTCTTTAAAAATGTAAAAAAATTCTGACATACAAATTCATCAAGCGGCGATTTAAGAAGCGAAATAAGGCCTTGGACTGAAGTAATATTATATCTGCTATGAATAGGTTCTGGGCCATTTCAGTTTAAACCTAGCCAAATGCAAATCAGTCTTGACCCTGCTCCCCATGGGAACAGCCCAGCCCAAACTGCAGGTTAAGATCCTCCCTGGACTGGAAACAAGCATCCTGGAACAATGGGGGCAAAAAGCCCTGTTTTGATACAAATACTAATACAAATTGTGCTGCATTACGTTGCATATTATGCCTTTTCATGCCGTATGTTTTAGTCAACTCTACTGCATAATTTAGTCCTCCCCTTCTGTATAATTCCAATGGCCCTCATCTTGGGCATGTTAATTAACTCAGCTTGTTCCATCAGCTTGATGTTGAATGCAGAAAGAATCAGGTCCTGAGACCACTGTAAACCAGAAAACACCCACCTGACAATGATATTTACAGATGCCGTACTTCTCTCCAGTGTTACAGCAAACAAATGATGGACGGAATTCTGACTATGCAAACATTATCCCGCAGTCCAAAGATCTGGGTTACATCCATCATTCTTTTGCCCAATACGCCACCCCGGTTTGGACCCAGCCATATGCAAATCAGTCTTGACCTTGTGCCCCATGGGAACAGTCTAGACCGAACTGCCAAGCCAGGTCCTCCCTGGACTGGAAACAAGCATCCTGGGACTGGTTTCAGGGTGTGTCGCCCTTCTTCGGCCAAGTTAACTGGTCCAAGGAGGACCTGGCCTGGCAGTTCGGTCTAGACTGTTCCCATGGGAACAGTCTAGACCGGGGAACAGTCTAGACCGAGTCTGACAGCGGCAGCTTGAACCCTGCTGCACAGGCCTGTTAAAATCACCCTTTTGAAAGGTAGGAAAATACAATTTTATACATTTATCCTTTACTTTTTTAAACTGACTGCTAGCAAGTGAAGATCCACTTGCATACTTTGTTCTGCCATTCATTGCTCTGGCATGTCCCGTAAAATCTTTGCATGTAATGTTTATTTTATAGTGTGTAATGGTATTTTACTTGTAAAGTTCATGTGAGTGAGTGTTTATTGGTGCTGGGGAAAAACATAAAAATTGTATATCATAACAGAACATAAGGGTAATTAATAGGCTAGAAAGACAGGTTTTCATGGCATCCCTCAAACTGAGTATGTAAGGTTCAGCTTGAAGACCAGTGGGTAAAGAATTCCACTTCTGTTGCTGAAAGAGAACAGATGCGATGCCCAAAGGTGGTTGATTTCGTTCTTGAGAACGAACGCGGAAAGGGAACAGAGGATCCCAAGGTATGTGCCAGCTGATGGAAGGTACATTTATTGGCCTGAAGGTGGGTTGTATTTTATCTAAGGGTTTGTGAACAATTGTGTCTCATTTATAGAACACGGTATCGACGCAATTTTCTAACCCTGGCCTCAGAGGTGGCAAGTCAGTGCCAGGAAAAGAGGAGCAGCTCACAGACATTGGTTGGGGTGCACCTTTCCTTGTTTTCTGCCATTTTGTAACTATGCTAATAGTGAATTATATTATATGATACACTATTAGCGTAATAAAAAATGGAGTACAATTAGCTGGAACGTCGAATAGCAAAAGTAGGCAAACAAGCTTTTATATGTACATGCGCAGGCTTGTGGATGAGAGTGTGTGTGTGTGATTGTGTGTATGAGTGAATATGTATGTGTATGTGTTATTATGTGAGTGAGTGAAAGAAAAGAACACAAGGCCTGTGATGTTGTTTCCGCTACTCTTAGCATTTTGGAGAACTGACGTCCATGGGTCACTGGAGACTTAAATGGCAAAGAGTGTAGCGATCTCCAAACTAGGGGTGTGTGCGCTAACTGCGCTTCTTGTCGTCCATGTCACCCTGTCAGCCGTGTTATGGACGAGTTAGAAAACAAAACACAATTTTATGTGGATGTGACAAATAAATAAAATAGGCATCATCCAGCCCCAAACAGATAAAAGCATTTAAAACATTCATGTAAAGCAAAGAATTAGCAGTGGGAGAATCATTTTGATAAACCTGTGATCTGTGAATTTTCTCAGATTAGCAGGTGATCTTCTACCTTATAGCTTTTTAGAAAGTCATTGGTATGCCTCGTAGATGACACAGTTGCAGACACTTTCTTCTTTAGTGTCTGTATCTTGAGCTGCAGAGCCTTGGATACGCTGAATAGAATTTTAAACAGTTTTTTTTAACAGCTATCTGGCCCGTGCATCAAGCAAAATTGTCCTCGCTAAATTAGCGAATCAGTAAAACAGGCCATTAGCGAGCCTCAAACAACAGATTCCAATGCATCAACCCCAATAGCGAAAAAACTAAAGAATCGCAAAAAAAAACAGTAAATTACCGAATTGCAAAATAAAAAATCCGAAATACCGAAAACAACGTTTGCGTTTGCCAATAGCGATTAGCAAACAAAGAATCGCAAATTAATGCATCAAAAATCGCTAATACGGAAAATCATCAAAATTGCTGTTAAGCATCAGCAGAATAAGGGGAATCTCAACCAGGAGGTAAAGTTACTGAAACACAAATAATTTTTTTAAAAGTTTTTCACAGGTGTAATGAATCTGAAACCCATCAAAAATGGCACTGGAGACCCTGTTTATTTTCTCAAAAATTGCAACTCTCTGCGTGCTTGCAAGGAGGATGAGAATAAATGCAGCAGCATAACACAGGAGGAGGATCCAGGAGAGGGTATTCAGAGTGCGCATTACATTGCTGGGCCAAAATGAGGATGAAGTATATGACAAGTAAGAACGGCGAAATTTGCGAATTTGCGTTCCGCGAATTCGCGGATTTCCCTGCGAAATCGCCCAAAAAATCAGCGAATTCACAAATTTTCCCGCGAAATCACGGATTTTTTTGCGATTTGCCCTGGAGTACTTTCTACTGGCTAATCCAGTAAGTGCTCCCTCATTGGGTAAATGTATAGTGCTTTTACTACACTGCAGCTGCGTAAAGGGCCAGAAGATGTAACACAGGTACAGGCACACATGGTCACTGAGACACATATTCTGGCCCTTTACGCAGCTACAGTGTAGTAAAAGCACTATGGGGCAGATTTACAAGCCGCTTGCGCCTCTTTTGCGCCACAGTTGCATCACTTTTGTGACGCAGCGGCAGCACAAAAGATGCGCCATGGTGCTGGGTATTAACAACGTGACGCATCTGAGAGATGCGTCACTTTGTAAAGCCCTGCGCCATCAGGAGGGGTTCTGGCGCAGGAGAGGGCGTTCCTGCGCAGGAACGCCTCCTAAAAGTGGCTGAGTGAAATCTACAAGATTTCACTCAGTCACTTTTAGGCCAATGCTGCGTCAAAACCCTGCGCCTGCTTGAAGCAGGCGCAAGGCTTGACGCAGCATTGGGGAGATAGGGCCCCCAGAGCATTGCTGGAGCTGCGTCGCGCTTGCGACACAGCTCCAGCAATGCGCTGCTTTTATGGCACAGATGCGTGACACATCTGTGCCGTTTTTGCCACATTTACAATGCGGCGCACCATGGGTGGCGGAGCTGCGGCGCACAATAACTGGTGCATCCCTGGGGATGCGCCAGTTATTGTAAATCTGCCCCTATACATTCAGCCAACGAGGGAGCACTTACTGATTAGACAGTAGAAAGTACTCCAGTTGAGTAGATGTATTGCACAAAAAGGTGGCATCTTCGTGGACAAACACGCAGGGCGGGATTCATTCTGTCCCCTGTTGGACTCGTTTTTTGTGCCTTTCTGCCCTCTGTTAGACTTGTTTTTCCCTTGTTTTTCTGCCCTTCTGCCCCCTGTTAGACTCGTTTTTTGTGCCCTTCTGCCCTCTGTTAGACTCATTTTTCCCTTGTTTTTCTGCCCTTCTGCCCCCTGTTAGACTCGTTTTTTGTGCCTTTCTGCCCTCTGTTATTCACTTGTTTTTGTGCCCTTCTGCCCTCTGTTAGACTCGTTTTTTGTGCCCTTCTGCCCTCTGTTAGACTCGTTTTTGTGCCTTTCTGCCCCCTGTTAGACTCGTTTTTTGTGCCCTTCTGCCCTCTGTTAGACTTGTTTTTCCCTTGTTTTTGTGCCCTTCTGTCCTCTGTTAGACTGGTTTTTTGTGCCCTTCTGCCCTCTGTTAGACTGCATTGTGTGCCTTTCTGCCCTCTGCATCACCACATCATCACTCAGCTCTACCCCAGCATCACTCAGCACCACCACATTATCACTCAGCACCACCACATTATCACTCAGCACCACCACAGCACCACTTTTTTCCATAACTAGTGAAACGTGAGTAAAGTGGGGAAGTTGTGCCCTCATCCTGAAGAAGGAGCTTTGCCTCCGAAACATGCTGACGCACACCTGAGGTACTGTCCATAATCACGACAGGTTCACCTCGCACTGCACCTCTTTTAATAGTACCAGCCCGGGATCTTGAATAAACTTTTTTCTAGTCAACCCACGAGCCAGGTGCTTTTTAATTTTTTCACCTCAACCCACCACTCACATATATAATATACCCACTCACATGCACCACATATAGTCATTACTATAAGTGCTCCCGCGTAGTCATAGGCACGCCGCATCCCGTTAGAAGGGTGTGAAGACCCCAATGATGAAGCATGACACCAAGGGGCCTTTTGGTGTGTGAGGGGTATTTTATCAAACACTGAGTGCTCCCGCACCACTGTGATGAACACTCTTCCTTTACCCCAGTAGGATTCCTTTTGTTTATATGAATATGTTTGTGGAGTAAGAGTCCTTCTGTGTTACTCTACCTCCCTCCTTTGTTAATTGATCACTTGGCTAACATGACTACAACTCCTATGAGGCAAATCACATGTGCGGGTTTATGTGTAATGCACTTCTTCCTGCACACTGTGATTGGCCTGTGGGGATGTACATGGATATACAATATGCAGCGTCCTCCAGGGCTGTGTTGGCAGGTACCTTGGACGGCCCCCCTCCTGTGCCAGCTGCTTCCTTCACCCTTTCTGCAAATCTCTCCTTCACCCTTTTCTTGAGGTCATACCATCTCTTCTTAGGGCCGTCAAAGCTGCGGTGCGTGACTCCCACAGCATTTACCCTCTCTTTTATGCGCTGCCAAATCTTTCCCTTCTCGGCTTCTGGCACCTTGAGGGACAACTTTCAAAAAAGTTTGTCATGCTTGCTGCTTACCCCCTCGATCAAGTGTTCATGTTCCCTATCAGAGAACTCTCTCTTCCTCTTCCTGGGCGTAGCAGATGGATTTGACGCATTTTTGTCCATCCTGGATAGTTGTAGAGTGGCTGGGTAGTGAGCGTGAAGTCTCTCAGCTCAGTTTCTGTGCTCTGCCTCCTCCTCTGAGCTCCTCAGTGCACTGAATGAAGCATGGGCTGAATTACTTCCTAGTTGGGATGTCATCAGCCTGCTTCTAGAGCGACCCGTTTTTTGCGAAATCGTTAATAGCGGTTTCGCTATTACCGAAATCGCTAATACCGATTTTGGTAATAGCTATTTTTTATTTTAAGGAACCGCTATCGTGTGTTCAGTTTGTTTTTGCGATTTTTACCGAATCGCTAAATTTAACCGAATCTGTACATGCATCCCGAAAAACAAATCCTTATTTGCGATTCCTTATTTATCGCTAATAAGGGCTTGCTTTTCCGAATTTTGATGCATGTGCACCTATGTTATTGGAATGCGTGCACCTGCTGAAATGAGCGGTGTGGGACATATGCCTGTGCCTCTCTAGTTAATATGAGAAATTTCACGAAAATACACGAAATGTAAATCCATCATTTAGAGCTGTATATTAGTGCGGAATGCGTCCACCCTTCAATTAATGATGTGAGGGTACAGTTCACAGTAAAAAAATTCAAAAAACACAAGTGGTGAGAGCTTACAGTAAAATGATGCAGTGAATCGCATGCAAATACATACCATAATGCAATTTCATAATTTTTGAAAATTCACGGACACAAAATTTCCAAAATTAAATGAATTATGCCAACATAATTTCTATTTCTTCTAGGCCAAGTTGAAATATGTTGAAAATTAACAATTGCATTTGGTAGTGTTAGGTTTATTTTCATGTTTCCTTATTCAAATAAAAAACAAGGGCCTAATTCACAAAGGTAAACGTACACTTTGTGCGTGTGTATTACTTTTTTTGGTATTCACAAACTACGCGTTAGTAGTGAGTTTACAATGGCGGAGAACATTGCACATAAACAAATAATCTTTACAAAAAGATTTTTATAAAGAAATATTTTGAAGTGCAGAGTTCTCAGCCCCAACTGCAGTGTCTCTGCAGTCCTACGTTTGCTATTACCTCGCAGTTAGTGAATACCCAAAAAACGAAAACTTACACAAAAGTGTAAGTCTACTTTTGTGAATCAGGGCCCAGATGTTGCTTGTTGTCTATTATAAACTTGATTATATAGTTTTGCAGCCGGTGGCACAGTGTCACATCCAGACAGCATGATATTGCTAACTTCCTCCACAATATTTCAAGAGTTTTCCTTCTCTTCTGGTCTTGTGATGTCTTCATTTACATTAATTCATCCATCCACCTCTCTCAAGTCAATTCTTCAAGATACCTCTTCCTCCTCTTGGCCACCATTGCATTGAAAAGACAGAGCCGGGTATTGCTCCCTTACTGAGGCATCAGCTCCTGTCTTTTTAAAGGTCCCAAATACCAGATGGGCAGAGATGTAGCCCCAGATGAGAGACTGTTCCATAAAATTTTAAGCGGGCCGTCCTTACTGCCGCTGGAAATGTTCAGATGTGGAAACACAGGATTCGATTTTACTAGTTTGAAAGTCTGGGGGTAGTGCACCTTGGAACTGGTCCCACTAGTGGGCACAACCCACTTCCCGGACAAGGGGGAAGAATACAATGTTCTCCCTTGCTAGGCCATGTACTCACCTAACCGTCAGCCATTCGAATTTGTCTTCTCTGCAGTTATAGCAACTCTGCCGAGTCCATGGCTGGGAACATGGTGTAAGAAATATTGATAGTAGTAAAATAGATTCTCGCTCTTGTATTAAGCTTCACATGCCCTTTTTCCAAGCAGTCGTTTGATTGCCAAACTTGTTGTACCTTCCAGCTTCAATCTTGTGCACATTTCCTGTGGAAGGATGTTGAACCGCATTCTTTAATTATTGTCAGGCAATTGAGTTCATCATTCATAAACTCCAGAAAGTCACCTTATGTCACTATTGGATGCGTGTCGCATACTTGTCTGTTGATTCCAACAGTATCTGGTACAAAAGGGGGTGGTGATGGACGGAGCATCTGAACCAATCAAACCCTCACACCCAGTCAAAACATCTGGCTTTTATCAATCACCGTTCTTTAGTCCACTCTGCCACCCCAGTTCAGACATGGCTATATGCAAATCCGTCTGACCCTGTGCCTCATGGGAACAGTGCAGTCGAACTGCCAAGCCATGCCTTCCCTGGACCGGAAACAAGCTTCCGAGGACCGGTTTCTGGCATTACAGCCGTCTTCAGCCTAGCTTGCTTGAATCCAGTGGCAAAGTGAGCAAGGGACTCACGTCTGAGCATACCCTGCCACACTAACGGCGGCCAAAAGCGGTACAAAAGGGGGTGGTGATGGACGGAGCATCTGAACCAATCAAACACTCACACCCAGTCAAAAGATCTGGGTTTTATCCATCACCGTTCTTTAGCCCACTCTGCCACCTCAGTTCAGACATGGCTATATGCAAATCAGTCTGACCCTGTGCCTCATGGGAACAGTGCAGCCCGAACTGCCAAGCCATGCCTTGCCTGGACCGGAAACAAGCTTCCGAGGACCGGTTTCTGGCATTACAGCCGTCTTCAGCCCAGCTTGCTTGAATCCAGTGGCAAAGTGAGCAAGGGACTCACGTCTGAGCATACCCTGCCACACTTATAGCAGCCAAAAGCGGTAAAAAAGGGGGTGGTGATGGATGGAGCATCTGAACCAATCAAACACTCACACCCAGTCAAAAGATCTGGGTTTTATCCATCACCGTTCTTTAGCCCACTCTGCCACCCCAGTTCAGACATGGCTATATGCAAATCAGTCTGACCCTGTGCCTCATGGGAACAGTGCAGCCTGAACTGCCAAGCCATGCCTTCCCTGGACAGGAAACAAGCTTCCGAGGACCGGTTTCTGGCATTACAGCCGTCTTCAGCCCAGCTTGCTTGAATCCAGTGGCAAAGTGAGCAAGGGACTCACGTCTGAGCATACCCTGCCACACTTATGGCGGCCAAAAGCGGTACAAAAGGGGGTGGTGATGGACGGGGCATCTGAACCAATCAAACACTCACACCCAGTCAAAAGATCTGGGTTTTATCCATCACCGTTCTTTAGCCCACTCTGCCACCCCAGTTCAGACATGGCTATATGCAAATCAGTCTGACCCTGTGCCTCATGGGAACAGTGCAGCCCGAACTGCCAAGCCATGCCTTCCCTGGACCTGAAACAAGCTTCCGAGGACCGGTTTCTGGCATTACAGCCATCTTCAGCCCAGCTTGCTTGAATCCAGTGGCAAAGTGAGCAAGGGACTCACGTCTGAGCATACCCTGCCACACTTATGGCGGCCAAAAGCGGTACAAAACAACAACAGTATGTTGCATGCTGTGGAATTCTTCAGAGCCAATTCACAAAATAGTATTACGGGAATACTACTTCAGAAGTACTTCTTCACAATCATAAATGTCTTTGTGAATTGGCCCCATAAGCTAGCACTAAATTAAAAGTTTGAATTTGGTAATTTCCTTTTTCAATCATCAATTTTCCATACTTTTTTATTAAGATTTTTTCAAATACAAACAAAAGCCATAATAGTACATATTTAACATAAGTAAAATAAGCAATCAGGCATATAGTCATTAGATAAATATGTGATAAGAAAGAGATGAAAGAGAAGAGAGAGAAGAAAGAGAAAGAAAGAGAAGGAAGAAAAGAAAAAGGGGAAGAAAAGAAGAAAAGAAAGAAATAGTGACAGAAATAGAGAATAGTATTATGAAGTAAAAGAGTTAACGTATATGAGGGTTAGAAGAGAGGTAAGCGGTAACAGGAAGCCAAAGGAGATCAGATTTGATTTTTCTAGAAACAGAAGAAGAGGAAACAGTAGCAATCCTATGTTCATCCCAAATGAAATTCCACCACGTAAATGACGATAGTTTAGAATTGTATTTCCAGGATGATAAAATTACCTTAAAGGCCAAAGCAAGAAAAAGATCAAACAGTTTTGAAACTGAGGATACAATATTTATCTCAGATGATAAAGATCCTAAACAAACATGTTGTATTGATAAAGGAACATTAAAATTGAATATTGACATGCAAACATTCCAAACTGATGTCCAAAAAGATAAAACCGAGTTACACTCATATAGTTGATGTTTTAACGTGCCCGTTTCATTAGAACAGGACCAACAAAGTGGGGAAGAGGTTGGAGAAAACTTACAAATACTAACAGCAGTGATTATAGCTCTATGGTAAATAAAATACAAAGACTGAGTTATACGTGCAGCAGCAGAAACTTTAAAGAATTTAGAGCACAGCATTTCCCAGGTTGCAACAGGTAGGGAGATGGACAGATAATTTTCCAACGCAATCTCAATAGTGGATTTAGGACGATCAGTAACATTAGATAATAATAACTTATGTAAAATAAGCTGCTTTAGGTCTGTGGGTTGAAAATAAAGGATATAAAGGAGAGGAGGGGATTAGGGTGGTGAGTCAGGGGGAAGTGAAAAGGTAGTTAAATGAGAATGTATGGCAGCAACAATAATAATATATTCATGTAAAAATGAGTCAAGCAATTGATAACGTGGTTGTAACTCATGAAAGGGAATAATAAGTAATTATGGAGAAATTGATAAACAAAAGTGACATCCTTTTCTTTCCAGTATTTGTAGTAGAAAGATTTGCCTTCATACTGAAGATATGTATTACACCAAACAGTAGAAGATAAAAAACATTGAAGAGGTGTCATATCCTTAGAGAAAGCATTATATAGTAAAGTTTGGGAGTATTTCAGGACCAGGTTCTTGGACAGAGAGGTACAATTAGACATGAAAATAATATGTTGAAAGGGAAAATCTTTTAATAATGAACGTTCAAAAAGGACCCATCTGGGAACAGGAGTGTCTAAAAAATCAAAAGCTAATGAAAAAGATTGTTTAATCAAAAAAGCTGAGTGATACGCTTTAAAGTTAGGAAAGCGGACTCCGCCTTCATTTTTAGGTCGAGTAAGTTTGGTTAGAGCAATACGGGGGTATTTATTATTCCACATACATTTTATACAAATAAAGTTTATTCGGGAGAAATATAAATTAGGAATTTTAACAGGAAGTATGGATACTATGTACAATACATGGGGAGCGATCAGCATTTTAATACTATCCAGCCTACCCCACCATGAAAGAAATAAGGGAGACCATGAGAGAAGAAGTGATTGGAGTTTCTTCATTAATACGTTAAATGTGTTTTTAATAGTATCTTTTAAAGTTGGCGAGAACCAAATGCCCAAATATTTAATTTTGGAGGGACACCAAGTAAAATGAGTATCACTGAATATAAATTGGTAACAAATGGAGTTTAAGGGTAAAACTTCTGTTTTGGATAAATTGAGTTTATAACCTGAGATAGATCAATAAAGTTGGGCTTCATTCATAAAATGTGGGAGAGATTCAACTGGATTAGACATATAAACCAAAATGTCATCTGCATAAGCAGATATTTTAGTTTCAACTGATGCAAATTTGAAGCCAGTAATCATAGAGTTAGCCCAAATACATTCTAGGAATGGTTCAAGGCACAGGATAAATAATAAAGGAGAGAGAGGACAACCTTGTCTAGTACTCTAGATAAAGAAAAAAATATGGAGAAGTGGTTATTAACAAAAATACTGGGGGACATGAGTACAAACGTTTAATATATGAGATAAAAGAGGGACCAAAAGCAAGCCAAAAGCAAGCCATTTCAGAGCTTGAAACATGAATTGCCAATTAATACGATCAAACTCTTTTTCAGCGTCTAAAGACAGAGCTGCAAGGGGATCCTTAAATTGTTTACTATGGGAAATGATGTTAGTAAACATACGAGCGTTGTCAGAAGCTAATCGACCCTTTACAAAACCAACTTGATCAGTTTTGATCAAAAGAGGAATGATTTTTTCGAGGCAGGACGCAAGGAATTTTACAGTCATATTTAATGATATAGGGCGATAATTATTACAATAGGAGTGGTCTTTGTCTGGTTTGGGAATTATAATAATTAAAGCATCCATAAAAGATCCAGAAGCTCTGGCATCAGCAATGAAAGAGTTGAAAAGTTGTAAGAGTTTGGGGGCAAAAATTGAGTTGAAAGTAGAATAAAATTCCACAGGTAGCCCATCAGGGCCCGGTGCCTTCGATTTTTTCAAAGAGGAGATAGCATTGAGAATGTCCTGAAGAGTAATGTCTTTCTCCAATGCATAAAATTCAGTAGGAAGGGATGGTGGGGAAGAGAGACCTGAGAACAAATTGTTTAAATTTTGAATGGAGGGGAATGTGTCATCTGAATACAGAGATTGATAATATTCATGAAAGACCTCAGCAATTTCTTCATCCGATGAGACAAGTGTATTAGTTGATTCGTTAAGTATAGGGCCAACATTTTTACGTTCAGATTTAACTTTTAAGTAGTTAGCTAACATCCTTCCCGCTTTACTTTGACCTCCGTGATATTTAGATTTAATCTTAAGCAGAATGTTACATGTTTCAAATATTACCAGTTTATTAAGTTCAGTTTTCGCTGTTATTATATCATGAAGGACATCAAATATTTAAGCTCTAATCCTTTAATTCTAAGTAGTTGTTCTTCATATTTGTGTCTATTGGCCTTTTTCTTATGTGAAACATAAGAGATAGTAAAGGCACAGAGAGCAGCTTTAAAAGCGTCCCAGGTAGTAGGAATGGAAGTATCTAATGGGTTATTAAGAATAAAGAATTTGTTAATAAAAGAAGTGACTTCTTTAATAAAGGCAGAATCAGATAATAAGAAGGTGTTACATTTCCAACGGCTAAATTCTGAGGAGGTAAGTGTAAGATCTAAAGTAGCATAAACAGGTGCATGGTCAGAAATAAAAATTGATCCAATTTCAGATTTTTGAATGGAGGGGAATGGGGATTCACTAACCAAAATGTAATCAATCCTAGAGCGAGTATGATGCATATTTGAAAAGAAAGTGTATTCAAGTGAATCAGGATTACAGGTTTTCCAAACATCATATAAAGGACGAGAGGTAATGCCCGATTGGAAGGATTTATGAGATTTATTAGGTTAAAATTTACATTTGGCCAATCTATCTGAGAAAGGGTCTAACCATTGGTTAAAGTCACCAGCTACAATAATATTAGGGCAGTCGATTGAGGAAAGAAGAATGTTAATGTCACTCCAAAATTTGGGATCAGGTCTAACAGGGCCATAAATATTTAACAAAACTAACGTTTTGTTTTGAATCACAATCTTAGCCATTATCCAACGACCGTCATCATCATTCTGAGTTGATATAATTTGAACTGATAAGGCTTTATGAAACAATATGGCAACACCCCCTCTTTTGTTGGAAGCGGGAGAAAAAACAACTTGGCCCACCCATTGTTGTTTCAACTTTATCGATTCCACATCAGTACAATGAGTTTCTTTTTTTTTTTCTTTTTTTTTTTTTTGAAAACCTTTATTGTGCATATATAGCTGACAAATACGGGCCTACAACCCAGCGGGCCGGCCACCACATTATAATAGCACCTAGGCCAGGAGAGAAACCCAGCAGGTCTCCGACATTACAGACACAGCAAAGCGAGGTATAAAGCCACAAGGAAACCATAGTGAATAGGAAAAGTGAAGGTTAATTTTATAATATAATAGGGTGAGTAGCAGGAATATTGCAGTTATTAAGGTCCAAAAGTCCGTGGCGGGGCGTCAGCAGGCAGTGAAACAAACACAGCGAGGTTCAAAAAAGAACAGCTACAGTACAGCAAGGGCAAGACGTGAGTCCCACATCAGCAAACAATACCATCCACTGCCCAACGCCCACCCGTTACTACAAAGATACGCATCAATACATAAAAGGAAGTCAGGATTGCAATACAAAGCCATCCGCTACATCGATCCAGGGAATAGAAGAAGAAAGGGGAGAAAGGGAAAGAACATCAGGAAAAAGGGGATGAAAAAACAGGGAGAGGAGGACGCGGCCCCACAGCAGGTGCCCCATGGCAAGTAAGGCATACGAAAAAGGGGCAGCCCATGGAACCAGAGGAAACAGGAGTAATGGATGCGCAATGAACATCGGTAACAGGGAGGCCACAGGCCCGCGCTGGCAAAAACACCCCATGAGGCCTACATGCAGACGCAGCGTCCAGAAAAAGAATACTCAAGAGCCATAGAACCAAGAACAAAAGAAAAACAAAAATACAGACCCCCCCCCACCCACCCCACCCTGCACCCCTGCAGAAGGCTATGGCCTACCCCCCCGGCAGCGTGCCTGTCGCCCTAACCAGAAACCCGAAATATAGAAGAGGCAAAAAGTAAGGAAGAAACCATGGAGGCAAAAAGAAAGGAAGGGGGAGGAAAGAAAAAAACTATCGGGAGAGGAGACACAGAAGCAAAACTATCAGCTCCCAACCCTCCCGTCCAAGCACATTCAGAGCCCACTAGAAGACGAGGTCAATTCAAAAATAAACAGACACCAGGAATATGAGGAGGAATCAATCATACAGGTATCGCCGCTGGTCAGTCATCCGGCCACTCCACAAAGTAATAGTCCGGTGGTGCAAGTAGGTCTCAACCTTGTCCTCGTCTGTCCAGTGCCATAGGCACAGAGTGTACAAAGAACCAGAACATGAGGGGACAGAGGTAAAAAGCAAGGAGTCCAAATGTCGAGCCACTACACAAATTAGAACGGCTTCGGACCAGATGAGCAAAAAAGGGCGGCAACAGCAGCAGGCGACTCAAACGCGGCTCCGCAGGCCAAGGGGAAAAATTCGCCCTGGTGAAAAAGTCACAGGATATCCACTCAGCAGGCCGAAGCAAGAAATCACCGGGAGACTCGGCGAGACAGATCTGGACGGTTCTCGGCGGGGGGCCCTCCAATGCATCCACCACAGGGAGGAACTCCTGACAATACAAGGCAGCAGGCATCCGGACGTCCAAACAACCAGTGGCCTTGGGATGTTCAATGTCCAGGAAAGGCACCGCGGCACCCTGAAACTGCAAAGCCATACACGTAGGGGACGGCACAACGAGCCCGGAACAAAGGCTACCAGCCAGCTCAGCGACAGGCACAGCCATGGAAGCACGCCAGGAACATAAGGCGGCGAAGACATCGCCAACTGTAGGCTCACCTTTACGGTATTCAGCAAACGTGCCGTGCGGCGAGCCAATGTCGCCGTCCCCAACGAGGCAGAGATGTAGGGTGCGGGCCGCCATCTTTGCAGCCCAGCGCGGCCGCGGCAATCTCCGGCCCCAATCCGGCCGCCAACGGAGCTCGATGGGATCAAGCCTGCGACAAGCAATGGACCCCCCAGGGCAGAAAGGCGGACCACCAGAATATTGAGGCAGCCGGCGCCACCGACCCACGGGCGCCGCCCGCCGAGACCGGGCGGAGGGTTTCAAGATGGCCGAACAGGAGAACAAAGGGGAGACGAGTCGTCCATGCGGTCAGCCCCCGTCCGTGGAAGGCAGCGCTCCACCACCAGGTCCCCAGACAGCCAGACCAGGCCTGGTCAGTCGCCACCGGTCCAACCGCACAGTGGCCGCTCCGGCCGACCCCGCTCCTCCACCAAGGGGTCGGCCCCGGCGATCCGCCCCGCCCGGGCGCCACAGACGAGTCCAGGCCCGCCCGCCCCGGAGGCCGCGAAGTGAACAGGGGCGCAGCTCAGGATCCGCGGCACCTAGGATCATCCGGAGCAGACGGTAAGGGCCAGCAAAACGTCATAAGTCCATATTCCATCAAATAAGACTTCTCGGGGCAGGATAAGGTGCAGGATAGACAGTTCAGGCAGGAAGGTTGACGGAGCCGAGTTACAACGCGGCCATCACGGTCGCGAGCTTGGCTCCTCCTCTACAATGAGTTTCTTGAAGAAGGAATTAAGTTTAGATAAATGAGATAGTACCTTTTGTCGTTTGAGTGGATTTCCAAGACCCCGGACATTCCAAGTACCAAAATTACACATATTGGAGGGTTGGAAGGATGGGAGACATGTGGAGTAGGTACACTTCAGGGATGAGACTACAAAAAAGAACACACCAAACGGAAAAATTACATGAGGACCAATCATTGAAATAACCCACAGTACTAGAATACATTAACCCTAAAACAATAACAAAGAACATTGAAAAATATATAGAAAAGAAAAGAGACCTTTTAGAGAAATAGAAGTTGACGGATGCAAGGACAGTAGAGAAGAATATGAGATAATAAGGATGGGAAGAAGGTGAAAGAGAGAAAGAGAGAGAAAGAGAAGAATAAGAAAGAAAGACAACAGGAAGAAAAAGGTGAAGAGACAGATCAAGGTAAAACAACCAGGTCTGTAAAAAGAGAAGACAATGAAGAGGAAGCATAGTGGCACAAGGCAGGACGGATAACAAAAAAAGAAATAAGATAGAGAAGAAGAGGGGCCACAAGAAAAAGAAAAGAAAAGCTGAGTAAGACAATTAAAAGAAGACAAGAAGGAAAGAACGATATAGAATTTGGAAGTAAAAAAAGATAAGCAGTACCAAAAAGACATAAGTAACGCAAGACGAATGAGGTTATTAGGACAAGTCTGAAGAGTCAAAAAAGACATGTTATAGTAAAAAAAAGAAAAAAATAGAAAAAAAGAAAACTCAAGGATTTGTATTCATTCCACTGGAGGAAAAGCCACAAAGAAAAGGTTTGAGTTTGTCTGGATCATCCAAAGAGCATGAACGACCATCATGTGTAACTTTGCAAAGGCATGGATGAAGAATTCCATATTGGAGATTGAGTTGTCTCATTTGAAGACGCAGAGCAAGGAATTCCTTACGACGGGCGTTAGTAACATTGGAAATATCTTGTGAAATGTAGATATTATGTCCAGACCAAATAAGACGTCGTTTGAACTTGGCTGCCTTTAAAATAGTCATTAGCTCAGTAAACTCCATAAAAAAGCATGATGATTCCACGAGGTCTCGAGGGATTGGTGGTAAGGCGTCCCAAACGGTTAGCTCTTTGTATATTAAAGGAGTGAGAAGAAGATGGAAGGTACAAGAGCTCATGAAGAAACCTCTGAAGGAACAGCACCATGTTAGACCCTTCAACATTTTCTGGAAGGCCATAAAGGCGTACATTATTACTACGATTTCTATTTTCTAGGTCCTCAGTGTGTAATTTTGTCTTATGAATTTCCTTTTCTAGCATTGGAATCTTTGTAGAAATATCCTGAATGTCGCTAACTCGTTGCTCCAAATCCATTACTTTGCCCTCCATGACGATCCATCTTTCCTCTATTTGTTTTATTTTTTCATTTGTTGCAGTCATAAAAGGTTGGAGACCTCGGACCTCATACAAAATGGATTCTAAAACTGGATTCGGTGAAGATTGAATTGGAGAGGGCGGGTCATTCTTTTGCCTTTTCGATTTGGTTCCCGTAGCAGAAGATCTGACAGTATGAGAGTCGTTGGCCATTGAAGCGGATTATCCAACTCAAACGTCAAATAGAAATGGATTGAGAAGCTGGTAAGCAAGGAAGAAGAAGTGCCAGATGCACCAAAAACAGCTTTTCAGAGAAAACACAGACGATGGCTTAGTTGATGGCAGTGTATTACCATAAAACAGCACAATTCTGTAGTAGCAGTATAGGCATTACATCAGTAGACTAATGGTGATGGCATATTAAAGAAGTGATAAAAAATGTCAAACTATTTTGGGTAGGCTAGAAACAGAGAAGATAGGGTCAGTGCATACCCAAATCGATGCACAATACCAATATGGCGATAAGAGCACTCTGTTCAGCAACAACAGCCATCCCCACAGTAAGTTCAGGTCTAAATAATTAATGCCACAGAGGAGTAAATTGCCCAGAAAGCTCCTTAACCACTTGGATGCTAAGCCTATTTGTTGATTCCCATGTAATTTCCATTGAAACCAATGGAAACTCCATGACGAGCTGGGCTCGTCATGAGCGTCGAAGGGGTTAAAGGCACTGTCGATGTCAAAAATGACCAAAAAAGACATCATTGAGGAAATAGGACCTGGTCTATGTGAATACACAGGTCCAGTGACCTAAAATGGCGGCCATCCATGTCGTATTTTGATATTGACACATAGAGAATCGCTTGCCCACATGGAAAGAGGAGAGAGGTGTTGCCAAAGTGTTTAGAGTCTTGAAGAGGGCAGCGTATGGCAGAAAGTAAGAGAAAAAAAATAATATTACCAGGAGTGAGGAGCGAGGAAACGAATTTGCAGGTGCCGTGATCCAAAACGGCGGCCACCCACGATTGAGCTGAGGGAGAAGACACCAGAGCTCATATTCCGCAACAGAAGGAAGAGAAATGCTCCAAATGCAGTCCGATGGCTCGCCGCATAATGAGGAATCAATGCCCAGCACTCCCGATGGAAATACGGCAGTACAGCGGCTCCAAGGTGAGGAAGAGTTCCGCCGACTCGCGAAGCTCAGAAATGTCCGCCATGATTCCCTCGGCGCTCAAGCCACGCCCCATGTTTGAATCTTTGAAGTAATAATAAATGAGTAATACTTCATGGTCTCATAAATGCATTTGTGAACTGGCTCCTTGGTTCTAATACTTTTTTTCCATTTTGGGTAAAATCTCTCGTTAGGACATGCAATACATCTCTTATGTCTTGATGTATCTTGGTGGAAAATGCTAAATAGCATTATCATCTATCATGTTGACAAAATGATCCATTGCTTTTTAATACAGAAACGTTTTGGCAGGTGGTAATGAGGAAGTATTCATTGGGTCTTGGCTCTAGACAGCTCAGGAGCTGTCTCAGACATGTTGTATATGGTATGTTATGGTGTGTTATGTATATATATATATTTTTTTCAAGTTAGAGTTTGTCACAAATATATTAATCACAGTACAAAATATAAATCAGGGTGAACGGCAAAACAGAGCAAATAGAGAAAGAGGATATATAGTACATATCTAGAACTGGAGAAATAGCATCATGCATATGTAATCGGAGTTAGTGCTAGAAAATCCCAGCAGAGATTATTCCAGATCTTTTCAAACTTTTTCAGAGTGGAGGGACCTCTGACTTTAGCCAAAGCTAACTCTGCCTCATACATCTGATGAATGTCGGCACACCATTCAACATCCTTTGCGGCAATCACAAAGACCCATTACCCTACAACATAGAGCTAGGCATACACCAACATGAGTATTACTAAGTGCTGAATACCTCCCTGTACACGTATTTAAACTCCATTATTTTCTCTTTAGTAGATAATAAGATTTTATGACCCAAGCTGGAGGAAATAAACGTAATCACCCCATCCAAAATTCTTGTATAATATCAGCAGCTAGAAATTTACACTTGGGGCATCTGGTCCTATCAGAAATTACATTGGTTCCCCATCTAGATGTGATGTCGGGAGTGTAGTACAGAAGGCATATAGTGCATAGTTTGTTGTAGCTTTAAGTAAATGGAGTGTATAGAATGATATAATGTGTCTAGGGCCCTCTGGATCGCTGGGAGCAGGATCTCTTATAAGAGCACCCAGCTCCTCTTAGCTGCCACTAGCACTGTATTGTTTGTAGTAAAGTGAGAATGCCCTTGATAAGTTATGCTAACAGACGGGTTAATGCCTGATTTATAATAGTACGACAAGAGTTACGAGCCTTTCATGTCACAACCTGACCAGACATAGTCTCTCAATTGTAAATACTTAATGAAAAAATTACGAGGGAGCTAGCACAAATCTTGTAATCCAGAGAAAGACCTAAAGCCATTCAAGTCATACAGATGACCCATCATTACAGCCCCGCGCCGTTCCCAGGCTCTGCAAGCTGAATCCCAAAAAACCGAAGGAAAAGCAGGATTGTCCAGGAGCATTGTATCTTTGTTTATAAAAGCAATTGAATATTTGGAACAGATCTCCTTCCAGATATGGATAATATCCCTTAACAACTTGAAGCATACCCTTTTACAGTAGTTGGGAGTCCTCCAACTAATAGAACAAAAGCCTGCACTCACCCCCCAAACCTAACTGGTAGCCAAAGGACAATGGATTTGGATCATCCGAGTTTAGTAAACTGCGTAGGCTAGAAATAAAGCTTAAAATCTGGGATTAAGAGCCTCCCCTTCTTGTACAGGAGTTTCATGTAACCAATGGCTCATCTTGCACACCTGTAACTTTATTAAAAAAACTCCAATGGTGCCCTCCAGGCACGTTAAAAAAGAATTAGGGACCCCCAATAGAATTGCCCTAAAACAAATAAAGGAATTTGGAAAGAATATTCATCTTGACAGTATTGACTCACCCGACCATAGTAAGTGGTAGCTTATTCCAGGATATCAGTTTAGAATTACTGCAGATAACAGAGGTTCATAATTCAGTTTAATAACATTAAAAACCTTGGAGCACAATTTGATGCCAAGATAAACCGCTGTTGTGGGTACTCCTAGAGTAGGAGAATCTGGCTTGAAATTGAAAAGAATTTGAGTTTTAGATAGATTGAGCTTGTGTCCAGAAACCTTGGAAAACCAGGCAGCCTCCTTGACAACCTGTCCGATTGTTATTAATGGATTAGAGGAGAAAACTGCCACCTTGTCTGCATATGCAGTCAATTTCAATTGTTGACCTCCAAAAATCAGAATTTGGATGCCTATATTCCTTAGCAGCGACTGTATATAGGTTTCTATGAACAAGGTAAACAAAAAGGGTAAAGCAGGCACCCCTGTCGGGTAAATGGACATAACTGAAATTGATTCAAGCAGCTCCATGCAAGGGCTACCCTAGCCCAGGGAGTCTTATAAAGTGCCTGGGCCAATTTGATAAATCTTTCGCATATGCAGAAGGCACGCAGCATACCCCACATACATCCCATGCAACTCGATCCAATGCTTTCTCTGCATCTAGTAGGATCATACCTATGTTGATGCTAAGTTTCTCAGCCATGCCAAAAGCCCCAATTGTTGTATTAGTATGACTGGTGGTGCCCTACCTAGGACTAACCCTGGGCGTAGTGGGGCGTAGTGGGGCTCCGCGGAGCAACGCGGAGAGGGCGAGAAGCTACGCCCACTCCCGCACTCCGCGTAGCCCCACTACGCACCTCCCTCCCGCTCTCCCCTACATACTTTATTTAAGCATTTACACGGATTAAAACAAGTTAAAAGCACTTACCTTGTCCGGGGCTCGTCCGGGTCTTCATCTTTGAATAGCGTCCTTTGCCTGGATACCAATGCGCATGCGCGGGCGGCCGCGCATGCGCATTTCTCCCGAGAAATGCGCATGCGCGGCCGCCCGCGCATGCGCATTGGTATCCAGGCAAAGGACGCTATTCAAAGATGAAGACCCGGACGAGCCCCGGACAAGGTAAGTGCTTTTAACTTGTTTTAATCCGTGCAAATGTTTAAATAAAGTATCTAGTGGAGGGCGGGAGGGAGGCGGGTGGCGGCCGACTCGGCTACGCTCACGGAGTGGGCGTAGTGTTGCCGGCTACGCTGTCTACGCAAAATGCGTAGAAGGCAACACTACGCCTACTCCGTGGGCGTAGCCGATTCGGACGCCCACCCTTACCTAGGACACATCTGTGTAGTTGCAGAGAGACTAAAGCCGAGATTACTGGGGCCGAAGCGCATGGCCAAGATTTTGGCAAACCCTTTTACATCTGCATTAATCAGAGGGATGGGACTTTATGACACCATATCCTCTGCAGATTTATCATTTTTTAGAAATACAATATTGGTAGTCTTCCAAGTGTCTGGGACTGCCCCTACTGCATAGATATGTTGAATTACCTTAAGGAATTCAACAGGTATTGTATCTTTAAATACCTTGAACTTCGAAGGTATGGCATACTCACTGGTGGCATTACCTGTAGGAAGGGCCACTAATGTGGCATCAATTTCAGAAATGGAAAAATCCACCTGCATTTTAACAGCCTGATCTTTCCCCAGATGGGGTAGATTGCATAGCCGGATGTACTCCACACATTCGGCCTGATCTATTACCTGTGGCTGACTATATAACTCCTTGTAGAACCAGGAGACCTGTTCCAAGATAGACGTGGGAATAGTGTAGACCTTATTATCCGTACCCTTAATTGCCTGAATTGGACTGAGTATCTAATATCGGATGTGCTAAAACTCATCCAACCCTTTCCCCATATTTGCATTGTAACTTTCTGCGTTTCGAATATCTGGCAGCTACTTGATCTTTCAATCTGCATCCTAGTAGAGACAGTTTTTCAAATAATTGAAAAAAACTTTTGGAAGCATGTAGTATTTCGAGTTGAAGAATATCTTGCCGAAGAGAGTGAGCCTCATCCGAGGCAGCCTATTTTGCTTGATCACACACGGTAAAGTGATGCCCTGAATGTACGCTTTCATTGTATCCCAAATTATTCAAGGTGCGCCATACCATTAGTAATGAGAAAAAACTCCTTGAGGAACCCTGAAACGTACTCTATACTTGTCATTAGCCAGCAAGTGGTGAGGAAATGAGAACTTGGAGCACTTGGGCCTATCTCCAATCAAACAGAATGAAAACAGAATCAGATTATCATCCGAGACAATCCTAGATCATACATTTATTTCCATATTATCCACCAGGGACCGCTTAGTGAAGACCATGTTGATCCTGGAATAGTGCTTATGCAGGTTGGAGTAAAAGGCATAACCGGGCTCAGTTGGATAGAGAGTCCGCCATGCATCACATAGCCCATGCAGGTGAATCACTTCTGGGTCATCAACATTAGACCCGTAAACTACACAAAGAACACATTTTAATGAACTGAATAATAGTTGTAAAAGGAAACATCTTCCCTGGAGTCAGCAGCAGTTCTCAGAGAGCACAGCAACCTCACAGACCAAAAGAGAATGTGATATACAGAAAACTATATCATATCCCGGCTGCTTAAATAGCGACCAACCCTTGTATGCTATGTGGGTCTCAGTCAGTGCCACCAACTGGGGTTTGTACAGTCCAATCTTCTCCCACACCAATTGCTGCTTCCTCCGCATGTTAATCCCCGGTACATTCCTGCACATATATTTAATCTGAGCCGTACGAATTGTAATGGCTGCCTAAGCTTCTATATCATTGATATTATAGACTAACATTCGATAACATTGAAAAAAACAAAAAATAACCCCTGAATAGATTGACCATATTCCGACCTGTTTTACCCCAACTATTTCCTGACATGAAAGCTTAGTCACCTGCCTGAGGCCGTCTGCAACAGCCTTCCTCCCAAGTCCCCATCACCCAACCCATCCCTATCCTGTGCTTTTGAGAAGGAATAACTCCGCCCTCAGGCTGTTGCTGAAAGACAGCCCTAAAAAGAACTATCCTTCGCCAGAAACCCAAACCGCAACCCAACCACTGTGTGCAGAAAGAAAAAAGTAAATCAATCCGAGGTAGGAATACAATTTAACTATCAAATACTGACACCCAGAGCCCAAGCCCATATCAGAAAAAAGACCAGCAGCAAAAAAGAGAAAATGAAGAAGAGGGAAATGAAAGAAAAAACATATCTCAGGACGAACTCCTACTTAAAACAGTGTTATTAGCCCCCCTCACGTGAGCCAGAGCCTGCTTAGCATCCTCCTCATAATTGCACATCTGGGTTCGCCCATCCTTAGTAATATTGAGGTGGGCTGATTCCTGTGGTAAATCTTGAGCCCCCACAGCCTTCAAGGGATTGATGAGTTTGTGCATCTTCCGTCTTTGGTCCATTGTGGATCTTCAGAGGTCTGACCGGGCATCTTTGACATGGTATGGACCAGAACAGGAGTTGTAGGATGTGTTTTAAGAGAGAACCCCTTCTTCAGTAGAAAATTTCCAACATATATTAACATTTGACAAGGTTCTGCTGTGTTAGTATTAGAGGAGTTTCGGTTGAGGGGGAGACGGTGGGCACACTGAATTTGTGAGTTCTGATCCTTCAGGTCGGGGAAGGCCCTCCCGAGGAATTGCACCATATATTGTCGAGGGTCAGAGCCCTCCTTCCCCTCCAGAATCCCAAATATCCTGAGATTGATTCTCCTCTGCTGGTTTTCCATGTCTTTGATTTTAGTTTTAAGATATTCCAGCTGGACATCATGATTTGCAATTGCCATAACTGTTGCAGTCGCAGCCTTATCAGTAAGAGAAACTCTTTCCTGCAGCTCAGTAAGATCCGTTGTAAGACTGGTGATCTGCCCAGAGACCTCATTCTGTGATTGTTGCATTTTCACATTGTCTGCTCTAGCCTGGGCATAGTGTAACTGAGCCCCTGAACGTTGGGCCTGGAGGGCTTGCAAGATTGCCTTTGTCGATGGATCCTGCGGATTAGCCTCTGGCTACACCAATTTAGCAGCAGATGGACGAGACTGACTAGAAAGAGTGTCATAGGATACATCAGATGGAAGGCCGGAATTTGGAGTGGAACACTGGAATTGTTGCTGGTAAGTGAGCGATAAGTGCTTTCACCTCCCCCTTTGAAGTACCCCACTTCTTGGGGAGGATACTCTTATCCCCTTGGTCGCCTTCCTTGCTAGCCTGCTGCTGCTTTACGGGTTGAGGTGGTTGGTCTGTAGGTTTCTCCCTTTTGTAACCCTGTCTAAACTGAGCTGAAGGCTGACCACCGCCCTGGATAGATATGGATTCTGTACGGAGGCCATTGCCTGGGCAGGAGCAGGAGACATCAGGGGTAACAGTGATAAATAACTGTTAGTTTGTCTTTGAGAGGATGTTTAAATTGCCATAACACGGAGCTGCTGCACCTTTATTATCCACTTCATCAGAATCCACATCACAGTCTGCTTCACAACAGTCTGCCTCAAAAGCCTCTGTAGCAGCAGGGACCCTCCCCCAGTCTGGCTCCCTATGGTATTAAAGACAGTACTCACAGTTTGTTTTCACCAGTACCTCACCTTGAGGGCTTTGAATGCTGTTTAACCCCTGAAGAAGGAGCACTGGTACAAGATCAAAGAGGCAGCTCAGCTGATTACAGCTACATTGTTGTAGAACTGATATTTCCGCCGCCATTAAGGTATCCGCTAATAGTGATTCCTCACCAAGAGCTGGGGAATATTTGGCCGCTGATTGTATAAATTCCCTTATCATGCCCAATTGGATGAATTTTAAAATAGGGCATCCAACTTGCGAGTAACCTGAATCCAAGGGTATTGTTGAAGTGCTCAGCTCACCCTCATCCTGTGCTTCATTAGCATGTGCCTTGCCCCCCCCCCCAGCTCCGCAGCCCCCCCAGGAAGGATTTTCCTTCTGCTGTGCCAGGTGTACTTCATGCAGATAAGGATAAGCAGTATGAGGTTGAAAAAGCAGAAATACTGCTAAACGCGGCCAGCCATCAAGTCTGGTATGGCTGTATGTCTGCCAGCCGCAGAGCTGCAGAATCCATGCTGGAAAGTATTTTTTATATATATTTTTTTTAAAAGAGTTTTATATAGCGCTGGCTAGATCCAAAGGTATCAGAGCGCTTTACATGAGAATCAACACTGTAACAGAAAAAGTTAAACAATTACACAATACATAAAAAAATAGGCAATACAATTAGGAGAGGAGAGAAAGAAGAGAGAGAAGTAGTGGAGGGGGCGGTGAGAAAAGGAGGATAAGGGAAGAGACAACAAGGAGAGACGGAAGGAAGTCTGTCTAAAGACCGACTGGGTAGTTGACGACCAAGGAGGGAATCCGCGGCCCCTCTCCCCTACAGCTAAACCAGGTAGCTCCATCGGGCATCAGACAAAATAGTTGAGTCTCAGTACATTGAGAGAGGATAGAGGGAGACAAAATAGAGGGAGGGTGAGGGAGGAGACGAAAGGAAATTCAACAATGTGGTTCAACAATATAACAGAAAAAGATCATCAATTACACATTACATCAAATAATCAGCAATACATTAGGAGAAGAGAGAAAGGAGAGAGAAAAGTAGTGGGAGGTGAGAAAGTGAGAATAAGGGAGGAGACAACCGTAGAGACGAGAAAAAGTCTGTCTAAAGACCGACTGGGTAGGTGATGGCCAAGGAGGGAATCCACAGCCCATCTCCCCTATAGCTAAACCAGGTAGCTCCATCGGGCATCAGACAAAATAGTTCGGTCTCAAGTGGCGAGGGAAGAGGTTCACAGAAAAACAGGGTGGGGACAAAGGGCAAGGGCAGATGAGGGCAGAGGACAGAAGCTGGAAAAAGTGGGAGCGGAGGGGGGTGAGGGTAGAGGGGGAGCGTTTGCCCGAAGTCTGGCTGGGTAGGTGATAGTCAAAGGAGGGAGTCCAAAGTCAATCTCCCCTATAGCTCGCAAGGTAGCTCCACCGGACATCATACAAAAGTAGCTAGGTCTCAGCTGTCTAGAGAAGTATGCAGGGAAAAGGAACAGGTGGGTGGGCAGGGACAGGGACGGGCGAAAGCTGGTTGAGGTCCTGGGGACATCAATGATTAAAGACCAGAGGAGGAACAAAAACATCACAGATGGTCTCACTGAGTCAGCCATCGGGAACTCAGGCTTGCGACATTGTAAGTTCAGCTACAGTCAGTCAGAGAGGATGAAAAATGGCATCAGAAAGAAGCGCTCCTCACAGGCAACAGCCAGCATCAGCGCAACTGTCCAAAGTCGCCCAGACTACAGCGACAGTACAGTGGAGGCGCGCCTCTCTCCCCCTTGCCCCCCCCCCCGGTACTGGGGGAAATGTCACGTATTTTAAGACCCCATTCGGCATTGTTACTGCTCCTTCAGGGTTCTCTGGGGGCCTGCCGAGGGCCCGCTCAGCTCGTGGCTCGTGGGAAGGGTGCTGGCTCAGCAATACATGCAGGGGAGAGGGGACACAAATGGCGGCCGGAGCTCGCGCCCCCCTCCACCCCCGCCGGGGCTGCCAAAGTCACCAGCGTGGGATGTTTCAGCCTAGATGAGTTTGCAGCATTGGATCTCCCAGGGGGGTGGTGTACACACAGGGCCATATCAAAGCTGAACCTTGCTGGCGAAAGAGGTGTTGGTGGAAACATTCTGGGCTCAAAGGAATCAAAGTAGGTCACGGTCCAAGAGAAGCTGCAACACGACAGTCCGGCCGTTAGGGACAGCACCAGCAGACTCCAGAAGTCCAACAAATGAGTTTCCATTCCATCTTCATTCTTTGTCTTCTCGGACGGCAGCTCTTTCAGGAAAACGAAGAAAAACACCAGGATGAAGGCCAGCCCAGCCACAAGTATCAAGCAACAGAACACTGACAGTAGTCTCGCTGGCCACCTCTTTCCACGGGCGGGTGCAGCGGCGGGCTGCGGGAACTCATTGGTTGCTAATAGGTCCTCTCTAAAGGGCGTGGGTATGGCAAGAGCCACATCGGGATCCAAGCTTCGGTGCACCTGTTGCAACATAGAACCTCCTCCGCTCTCCTCTTCAAGCACCATCCCAGATATCAGGATGCGTCGATTACCCCCTCGTCTTGTGCTCCTAGTGAGGGCCATGTCTTCCTCAGGCAAGTTGCAAGATCAAACAACTAGAAAACACAGATGTCAAGATGTCAAGATGTCAGCGAGCACACTGACCGATGAGTGATGTGTGGGAAGCCACAGGATCCAGCCACAGCTCCCACAAAAGGAACTGTTTTTTTAACTACATTTTTATTGATTTTGAGCACTTCACAAGAGTGCTTGCTCCTAGCACCCTTTCTATAAACAGTCCTGCATATCTTGTCCTTATCTCATCACATGTTCTGGTTTCTGAGGGCATCTGTTCAGTCCCCCAAACCCTGCTTGTTCCCACCCACTCCTCAGACACACACAAATGCAGTTCTTGGACCCTGTGCAGATGGCTCAAGTCCCTATAGCTTTACGAGTGATGAGAGTGCAAACACCTAGACCGTCATTCCCTTTTATCCCTGCTAGGGCCATCTTCCTGACCATCAATGCTGTAAAAAGATCCGCTGAGGCAACTGATCAGCAGCTTTGTCATTTATAAGAGGAATAAGCACAAAGATTAGAATACATAGACTCTTCACAAAACTACACTGCTCATCAAATTTGAAAAATAAGAACCTGATCAGGGGCATAGGTAGTGTACTTAGTAAGGAGATGCCCTTATAGTGGTGGATTTGGGAGTTTCTTTCTCGAATTGAAACTCGGTGAGTTCATCTGCTACTCTGGTATGCAGTTTGTTCTTATAATTAAATGTGATTTATCTTATTTACACACAACATGGACACTGATCTTTGAGGCTAACACTGTTCACTCTTTGAAGTATACAACATAATTGCCATATTAGAGGAGCTTTCGCCAGGTACACATGAACATGATTTCAAATATTTGAGAGCACAATTGAGGTCGCTCATTTTACTAACTATCCTCGTGCTAAATGAATGACACATTCTGTAGCAAAAGTGTTATAGTAATAATTAAATAATATTTGAATAAATAATATTGTAACTCATGGTTTACAAGATGCAAAGTTGTTTGCTATGTAAACAGTTGCTGACTTTGTTGTGCATCAAACAATGTCACTTGAAAAAAGAAACAAAAAAGCAGAAAGTGCCCAACGTTGTAGAGCAGTGCAGGTATAAACTAGCATCCTACTGCAAGTGAAAAATTCACTTCCTGGTTTATCAGAAAATCGAATATTTTAAGGCTGTTGCTCGTTTATGTTCACCTCTTTGAGGGGGCGCAGGAATCGATGTGCTGTTCATGCTGAGCACTCAGTGGTTCTCATCTATGAGAGTGTCCTAACCGGTAGCATTCTTCTACCCACCTCAGACTTGGATGCTACTCACTATACCATGCAGGTAGGAGTCGGAACCCCCTCAACGCGAGTGAGGTGATGTAACATGTCTAAAACATATTGACATAGACAAAGCCAATAGCTATTGCATTGCCGAGACCGACTGGCTTTGCCAATGCTTGTTTTGATAAAGCCAATTGTCTCGTCATTGCCCCAGTGTCTATGAATCTGACATACCAAATGGTGGAGCACTTTAGAAACAGGTAATGCATTGCAGACCACTTCGATGCACTCTTGGATGCATGTCAATGACATCTTTGGTACATGACTCTGATGGGGAAGGGTGTATGCGATTATCTGAATCTGTGCTCCTCTATGTGGTCTATTTGTATGTGACAGCTCCGTCCAATACAGTCTGCATGATTTCTCTACATCGCAATACAGTTGTCTAACTCCATGAGATCACTCAAGCCCACGTCCCTGTATTAAATTCATTACTTTTCCTTGTTTATCTATATTTGTTGATTGCATATGGGGAATCTAATTTTATTTTAGCGGTCTTTTTCATCTCTAAGTTCCCCATTACATAGACAATTCTATAGTCCGACACAAAGTGGGTGCAGTTATGGATGGCTTTAAACTGACTTTCTCACTCTGCCCCTTTGACCAAGTCAAGATGGTCATAGTCCCTTACAGACTTTGCAGGATTTCAGACATTATCAATGTCAGCATATGAGGCCCATGACTAACATGGCAATGAGTAAAATATATATGCGACACACAAACAGAGATAAAGTAAAAACACATCACAAGGAACAAACCACACCATTTCAGAAAAATAGACTACATTGTAATCATTTTACACCAAAACAACTATCCATTTAGTAGAACCAGAGTTATGAATGTTTAAAGTTTTTTGTTTTTACTAAAACGTAGTGGCTAAAAGACCAATGCCCACATGCATCAAAGGGAATTGCATTCGCAAACGGTGCGAATCGCAAAATTCGGCCGTTTGCGAATGCAATTTCATTTTTTGGGATCCATGTTTTTTTTTTTTTTTTTTCGCAATTTAAGGAATCGCAATTATGTTGCGATTTCTTAAATTGCGAGTGCATGTATGAAATCGCAATTTGTGACTTCTTAAATGCAATGCATGAATAATTTTTTTTGCGAATCCACAAATTGGAAGAGGTAAATTACCATGAAGTCACCCTTCATGGTAATTTGCGAAAACTTTCAAAAATGCACAAAAGTACAGGCTATTGTTCCTTATGTATATATATTATCTTGATTTACCTATCAATTTTAGCCCTTTTTGCATATCTCTATTGCATCGATTGTATCACTTGTATTGCATTTTATATTTATTGTTCTTACCATTATTCTCATCAATAAAATTTTCTTGAAATCAAAAAAAAAAAAAAAAATGCACAAAAGTGCTTTTTTGAAAGTTTCATTTTACACACACACATGCCCTTGGGGCATGTGTGTGTGAAAAGTGCACTTAAAGGTACATTTCAGGGGTGTAGGGGGGGTCCTTTGAACCCCCCTACACCCTTGAAATAGCATTCTCATTTTGCGATTCCTTAATTGCGAATCGCAAAATGAGAATGGCTTCCCATTCATTCCTATGGGCCTCTAAGCCCATAGGAATCAATGGGGAGGGATTCCTTTATTGCGATTCGCACATTGTGAATCGCAATTAAGGAAAAATAAGGAATCGCTAAAAATATTTCGATTTTTTAATGCATAGCATTTTGCAATTTCTTTATTGCGATTCCTTAATTTTCGCAATTAAGACATCGCAAAATGTAACAATGATGCATGTGGGTGCAAAGCTCCAACCACAGACATCTAACTGTGTGAGACCCTCTCAAAGTCCAAAAATTCACGAAGTGGACTGGGCTTGGTCAGCGCTTACCTTTGGACTGAGAAGAAATTTACTGAGAAGGTAAAGTTCCACTGGGCAAGGCTGCAGGAGGTGACCCAGGAGGGAGAGTTGTCGCCAGATAGCCTTGGGTTGAAACTTCCCGGGTGTCCCCAGTAAAGTGCTTGAGCTTGCCTGGCTTTAAACTGTCCATCCTTCCTGTCCTGGCTGCACTGACCCATGCCTGTGTGAGTGGTGGACGGCCTGTGCCAGGGAGGGCTAGTAGAGTGAAGAAGGTGCCTGGGACTACGTTAGTCTTGACGGTGAGAGCACCCCAAGTGTGGACACGGCGGCATAATTGAGCTTGGTGGGGGCAGCCATTGAGGTCGGCGTCTAGAGGGACAGACGCTTCCCTCAGCTGTAAATGCAGTGGCTGGACGGCCTTGAGAGGTGAAGTGCCGAAAGAGGGAGTGAGGCCAGATCTCACGCATCCACAGGCCCGACGGGCCTTCTAAATCGGGACTGAGGGAGCAGAAATGGCCCTGTCTGCAGTGAGGTGAGGAGCACAGAACTGGCGGTGGGGCCCTGCGAGGCCAGTGGGATGAGGCAGATGGCTGTAACTGAAGACAGTTCTACTACAGCAAAGGACCACTGAAAAGGATTTGCTGTTATAGAGAAAGATGTAGCAGGAGAAGCCACAAAGTCAATCTGACCAGCAAGGCACCTCAGTGGATAGACGAGCAGGTTGGTCCTGGTCTCCTCCTGGTTCTCAGAGCAGTTTTTATCCAAGAATTTTCCAAGTCCATACTTCTGAATTTTAAGTATGTGGTTACTTTCAGCACCCCTTTCAAGGGTTCAGGGCTGGCGGGGCAACACTTGGAGGGCTGTGACTTACTCACACCGGGTTCAAGTCTGGTTCCATGGTAAAGGGAGCCTTTTGTGTCCCTGCGTCTCTAATTAGGAGCCCAGTAAAAGCCCTTTGGAGTCACTCTGGTGGACCTGGAACAGGTTTTAAGCTCAGTGCTTCTTTCCCAGGCAAGATAGCAGCACAGCAGAAAGGCATCAATTCAGGAAGGCAGTAGCAGGTTAGCAGTCTAGCAGATTTGCCGCCCTTTCAGCAGCACAAAAGTCATGTTTTCTTGCAGAGTATATACAGGTCCAGAACTGTACTGATGAGTTGGTATCTGAAGTCCTATCTTTGTACCCTAGTGCCCTCCTATTGGAAGGTGGGAGAGGCTTCTAGACAGGGGCATTGAAGTGCATGGAATTTCATGATTCCCCTGCCTTGGCTCCAAGCCTGCTACAGTGAAACTGTGGAGGTTATAAGTCCTTCCTGTGAAGGCAGGGGGGCCCTATTCATCTGCAAGTAGGGCTGTGCTTAGCTCCACCCCTATCCTGTCAGCAGATGGCCAATTCAGTCACACCTAATTCCTCTATTGTGTGACTGCCTGGGAGTCAATCACAACTGTCAGTTACGCCCAGTAATGTGACCCAAGACAGACTGCATGCACAAAAGAGGAGAAACATATCAGCTTTCTAAAAGCAGTTCTATAATTAAGGGGAGGATTCTTTTAAGGAGGACAGGGGCTTGAATTGACAGTAGAATATAACATAACACGGTACCCCTGACACCAGAGATCACACTGACTTTTTTACAGAAGTCCCTTTATTGACTCTGTACTTTTCTGATTATTTTTTTCAGTTTATAGTTTTCACATTCCGATATTCTTTTCACCTTACATATGATACATTTTCTACATTTTCAACATTTAACACAATACACATAAATACATGCCAATACTTAATCATATATGAAAAAAACTGTTTTCATTTTATCAGTTTCTAAAAAAAAGAAATTTCATACTGTTTTTCGCTGAAAAAAGTGTATTAGCACAATTTAGATTCCTACACATTTTTGTTTGTTTGTATTGTCCTACTATGATCTAGAGTGTCAAGATCACATGAACTCTTGGTCTTGTCCACTCTCTTATTCGGTGGTCCTATCTATATGGTCTAAAAGGGTTTTGCCATTTTATTGTATATACGATGGGGTTGAATTTATCTTATTCCACCTTCTCTTGCTCTCAAATAAGCAACAATTTCTCTTTCAATGTGTGGTTTTAGACCAATAGGCTTTGCTGACACGTTTCGACCTTGCAGCTGTGGGACCAGCACACTAGTTTACATCAAGGTCTTCATCAGGGCTGTGTTGGATTGTGGTAGGACATTTTCTCGGTCTTCAAAGATAAGATAACTACTTTTAATGTGTATTGTTTATCTCAAGGCGTATTTCCACCAGTAAATTCTAAAATATGTACATTCCAACTTTGTGGATGCAGCAGGGTACTCCTTTCGTGCTACCTGTATGAATGGAGTAGTCGTTAGCGTATTGAATGGTATATCTATGTTGCCAGGCTAAGTTATTTAAACATGAGGGCTGGGTATACCTACCCTATTTCCTTCGTCTTTTGTTTGGAGGAGATGGTGGGGGGGGGGGGGTTTGTGCCTTGATCTTAATTACCAGCTTGGAGTCCGGTTAGATCGGCTGTGGGACAAAAAGAATGGATCAGGAATTACTATTGTGGCTTCAGTTTACATGGAGCTGTTATTTCTGCATACTTGTGATCCCTATGTAAGTACGGGGGTGGGGCATGCTATCGGAGCAGTTGTTTAAATTCACTTTTCTCATGCAGTGCAATAATACTCGTATGTTTTGTGCGCTCATCGAGTGTGCATCTGGCCGTGGTTAGGGTAACTTCCCCTGTAATTGCGCTCTCTTGGTAATTGATTTCAGGGTGCTTTAAAGTACTATATAAGCACTCTTGCGCTTTCTAAAAGTGGCATTTTCAAAACTGTGATAATAAAATGTGACTATCCCATAAAGCAGGGATTTTCATTACAAATCAAAAGACATCAAACATGACATAGCTACCTGCTCCCAATTGGAAGTTACATCTTATTAAATGTAAATAAGCCTCACAGTAGAGAAAAACAAATTTAGGAGAATTCATTACCAGGACATGAAAAACTAAAAGGTACGTATGCAGGCTTTTATTTATACCGCACCCGGTCGTTTGCGCTGCCTAGGATCTACCTTAGTGATGACTTATAAGTAATTAAAGAGGAGTTTAAGGCTTGGCAAGGGGGTTTTGATCCAAAGTCGATATGGCAGATTAGAACTGCATTTAGCCTGAAGTGGCAAGACTGGGCTATGTTTTAAGGCACTACTTAAGTGGGAGACTTAATAGGTGCTGCAGGCCCACTGGTAACATTTACTTTACAGGCCCTGTGATTATGGTTTATGGTATACCACTCTTATAAGTAAATAAAATATTCCAATTGCAAATAATCCAATGTAAGCACGTTTTAGGGGAAGGAGCAGAAGCACTTTAGCACTGGTTAGCAGTAGTCAAGTGTACATAGTCCTAGTACCAACAAAAATAGGTTCAGCAAAATGGAGGAGGCAAGGCAAAAAGTTTGGGGGAAAATCCACCCTAAGGCTGACAGGTCTAACAGATAGCCACATACCTTCATGTGGAACAACTGCTTTGTTATTGTTACCAGTTGCTGGGCCAGGGGACACTCTGCACTCACCCTGCTCAATCAGCTCAGAGTAGGCAGAAGCATGGCCAAAACACCATTGAGTCAATGCATCATATTAGCAGTAGTCATGCTGTTTGGAGGCTGAATGGGAATGAAGAGTAACTACACAGCTGTTAGTTATGTATTTTGCTTTTATTGCCATTTCAATACTTACAAAATGTTCAGGTTTCACTCTCTCCTACTTACTGAGGTGTATTTATGACAAATGCACTTTGTTTTTTATTTGCTTGCTCTAGACCATATTCAGTCCTGGCTCTGATTAGAATAGGGCTTAGATTCTACTGCCAGGGATTTTTTGCATTATGCATATTTTTCATATTGATTGACTAACGAATATTGTTTAATTCTTATAATGATTATTAAGTATTGGAATTAACCTTAATTGTTTGCACCTTGCAATCTTGTCCCAATTCAGGAATATACAGTTTGGATTTCTTGGGTGGATTTTCCGAAGTTGTCTCCTCTGGGTAAAATTGTAATTTAGCCCTGATCAATCCATCTGCCCTCTTGTTATAAAAAGGGCTAACGGGCATATGCATCATTGTCAATTGCATTCGCAAACGGTGCGAATCGCAATTTTCGGCCGTTTGCGAATGCAATTGACAAAATTGGGATGCATCATGTTTTTTGCAAATTTAGAAATCGCAATCATGTTGCGATTTCTGAAATTGCGATTGCATTTAAGAAATCGTAATTTGCGATTTCTTAAATGCAATGCATGAACCTTTTAAATTTGCGAATTCGCAAATAGGGAGAGGTAAATTACCATAAAGTAAAGTAAAGTCCACATTTGTAAAGCGCACAATCACCCGTAAGGGTCTCTAGGCGCTGGGGGGCCGTCGGGAAGATTAAGCGAGCTATTGCCCAGAGTCACATGGTGCTGGGCTAACCTGCCGCCGGAGCCGGGGATCGAACCGTGGTCCCCAGATTCCAGCGTCAGTCGCCCTGGCGGCGGCGCCACACCTCTTCCACCCATGAAGTCGACCTTCATGGTAATTTGCGAAAACTTTCAAAAATGCACAAAAGTGCATTTTTGAAAGTTTTATTTTACACACACACATGCCCGTGTGAAAAATGCACTTAAAGTTATATTTCAGGGGTTGAGGGGGGGTCCTTTGGACCCCCCCTGCACCCTTGAAATTGCATTCTCAATTTGAAATTCGCAAATTGCTAATCGCAAATTGAAAATGACTTCCCATTGATTCCTATGGGCCTCTAGGCCCATAGGAATCAATGGGAAGGGATTCCTTAATTGTGATTCGCAAATTGTGAATCGCAATTAAGGAATTTTAAGAAATCGCAAAAAAAATTGCGATTTCTTGATGCATAGCCTTTTGCGATTTCTTAATTGCGATTCCTTAATTTTCGCAATTAAGAAATCGCAAACGGCAACAATGATGCATGTGGCCGTAAATGTTATTGGTTACAGAGGATGGGTACACATCTCTGCTGATGGTTACCCTTATGGATACATGTCGGTGCCTCTGCTCATATTAGATGGGTTTCTTCCAACCTTCCCCAACTCTTCTTAGTCTTAGTTCTATATCCGGGCAGAATTATAATTCCACCTGTGGACTTGTTTTTGCACATGCTGGTTCACACGAGATTTGTCGGTTTTTAGCGTGGTTGTAGGTCACCACGCAGACTTCCGCTGCCATTTTCAGGATGCTGCCGAGTGCAAGCAGCCATGGTAGGTTCTTTAGCAGATTCTGTACTCGAGAAGCAGCTACACCAACCCAAAAATATGTTTTTGAGTGACTATTCCATTCCAACAAACCGTCCAGGTTGTTTTTTTAGTGCAAAAAAGCATTATTTTTATTTTACTTTTTTTCTATTAAGAAGGAAGTACCCCAGAGACCCTGACATCCTCTTCCTGTCCAGCAGGCTCCTACTAGTACTCTGGCTATCTCCTGGTCCCTTTTCATTTGATTTTGGAGGTAGAAGGATCACTCTGTTTTTGTATGCAATTCCTGCTGCATATTTACCAATGGATTTTAGGGACTTTGTTTTTGTGATACCACAAGTAAGTTCAAAAGCTTTTGTATGTTTGTTTGATCGAGGGTGTGCACTAGTATTTATTTGCGTGTTTATTTGATTTTTAAATTTGATTCTGGTTGTGTTGGGTGTCTGGAGTTTCAGTGAAGGCCTAGCTTCTTTTTGCATATAATTGTGTATCATTTGTAAGGGAAATAAGTTGCACAGCTAAGGACATTTTCTCCATCATGATTGGTACATTTCTACTATTCATTTATTTGCTATGTGGCCAAGTCTGCCCATGGGCCCTTCAACCAGTACTAGTCATTTTGTACACAAAACAACTGTTTCTGTTATATGTGTTGTTTTAAAACATCATTCAGGCCAGGGATGGCACCAAACTGAATAAACATTTGTTTTCGGTTTTTTTTGTATTTCAATTTTTTTTTCAGCAAAAGGTGTGTTTTGGTGGGGTCATATTTGATACATTGGGAGGATGTGTGCTGTTATAAAATGTTTTATAGCTCACTTAATTTTCATTTTGGCATTACTGAATTAATGGTATCATTTTCTTCATTGTTTACCATGACTTGTTTCTTTGGCCAGTAAGTGTGTGTTTGCATGCCACCATTTGCCTTGTTCTCCATGCTATGTGTCTAGGGGATATTTTGTTCAGTCAGTGTGTGTTTGCCATGCCACCATTTGCCTTGTTCTCCATGCTATGTGGCTAGGGGACATTTTGTTTAGTCAGTGTCCATAGGTCTGCATGTGTTCTTTTTTTGTCCATACCTCCTTGCATATTGTTTGACCATGTGGCTGTTGATCATCTTGTGTAACCATACACTGTGTTTTTGCCATAGGCCTGGATGTGTCCTTTGTTGTGTCCATGCCTCCCTGCTTGTTTTTTTTTACCATGTTGCCGATGGCCATTTTGTGTGGCCAGCCTGTGTGCTTTTGCCCCAATTCATGCATATGTTCTTTGTTGTCGATGCCTCTTCGCTCGTTGTTGTTTGACCATGTGGCTGGTGGCTATTTTCTGTAGCCAGACAGTGCACTTTGCCATAGGCATGCATGTGGTCTTTGTTGTCCTTGCCGCCTAGCTTGTTGTTTTTTACCATAGTCCAGCATGTGTTCTTTGTTGTGTCCAATATTGTTGTTGTTTGACCATGTGAGCAGTTGCCATTTTGTGTAGCCAGCCAGTGTGCATTTGATGTAGGCCTGTATAGGTTTTTTGTTGTCTAAGCCTCCTTACTTTTTGTTGTTGTTTGACCAGGCGGCCAGTAGCCATTTTGTGTAGCCTCGCCAGCCTATGCGCTTTTGCCAAAGGTCTGCATGTTTTCTTTGTTCTGTCCATGCCACCTTATTTGCTGTTCTTGTTTGACCATGTGGCCAGCGGCTATTTTGTGCAGCCAGCCAGTGTGCTTCTGCCATAGCCCTGCCTGTGTTCCTTGTTGTGTCCACCATGCTTCTTTGCTTGTCCTTGTTGTTTGACCATTTGGCCAGTGGTCATTTTGTCTAGCTTAGGCAGTCAGTGGGCTTTTGCCCTAGGCCTGCATGTGTTATTTATTGCGTCCATGCGTCTCACATGCTGTTGGTTGACCATGTGGCAGGCGGCCATTTTATAGTACAATGAAAAAGATAATAGAATGCACTCCTTTCCTTGTTCTCATTTATATATATATACATATTTTATTTTATTTTAATTTATTTAATATTATTTTAAATGTATGATTATTTTAATGACTTTTTTATCTTTGATATTTTTTTAATGTATTGTTGTTTTTAATTTGTTTATATTTTCCCTCTACCCCCCTGCCTGCCATAGGCACCTGCAAAAAAACAGCATTAATTTGTAAGGATTATCCATTTTCCCCACATCTCCCTGCCTGCCATAGATGCACACCAGCATTTATTTTTTAAGGATTATTCCATTTCCCCCTGGATCCCCTGACTGCCACAGGCAAACACCAGCATTTATTTGTTAAGAATTATTAAATTTTCCCCGGCACCTCCCTGCCTGCCACAGGTGTCTACCCTTAGAGGCAGATAAAGCAAACAGTCACATCTGTATGTTGTTATCCTGATTGAAATAATATGTTATGGTGGTGTGGTTAGACTCTCGAATGTATACACTTTGTTAATTATTTAGGATAATAAAATAACCACACTGAATTTATATTTTCTGTACTACGAATAATTAAAACTGAAAAATTGCCTTGTTTCACTAAATGTTTTTTGTTCTTGTTTCCTTTTAGGTGCACAAGAGACATCACCCACCAGGTGTGATGTCTCCTGACAGACACTGACACCAAATAACCATAACACGAGTCCTCCTCTCTTCTGCTTATGCAGCTAAGTGCCAACTGACAGAGCTTGATGATGGTTTCAAAGAAAGGTGCTGCCAAGAAAGTGTCCAGTGTGGAGGAGAAGAAGAATCAGATTGCCAGCACTGGTGTGCCACCCTCCACCTTTTCCAGGAAATGTGTGCCTGCTGCACCATCCTCAGGGCTTCAAGCTAGAAGCAGCACTCCCACATCAATGGCACCACCACAATTAAGCCCACGGCCTTGTCTTTCAGCAAGGCAGCCACAGCAACCATGGGGATGATCAGTGAGTCTGATATGGATTTGACTCAGCTGCAAACTAGAACCCAATCATCAGAGGAAATTGGGCAACGTGAACAACAGGAGCGACAGCCAGCAATAGTGGATCTTCCTGAAGTAGGAGCAGAGCATGAGGTTGAAATTCCTGCTTAGCAAGAAGTACCTCTTCTTGAACCATTGGCTTAATGCTCCAGCAAGAAAAAGTAAGGGTACACCACCTCCTTCTCCAATTCCCCCTTCTGATGATCTGGACAAGGATTGGACCCTAGACTGAGTCTGAGACCTGCCATGAGAGACGAGGGAAAATAAAGTTCCTGAAAGCCTTACAATTGTGGAAGGGGTTGAGGAGGATGAGTCAGTCATTGTTTTGGAAGCTGGATCAGAGGACATCAACATTATCCCTCCTATTCAACCAGTTCTCCTCCCAAGTTTGGGGCTACTTTATGATTAGCTAGCAGGAGGATAACATCTAAATATGCTCCATTTGCCTTTCGAGTGCTCATCAAGGTAATCCTGGTTCACTCTATGGTACTCAAGGCCAAGTGACACATATGAGAAAACATCACGCAATCAAGTGGGAGGAGCACCTTACAAAAAATACTGCAGGTGGTGATGGTGATGAGAGAGGGGAATCAGCTCCGATCACTGTGGGAGGTGATGAGGAAAAAGAAGGTGAGAGCTTTACCCAAAGCAGTCCTGTCCCTGCAGTGCACCAGCATCGACCATATCAGCAACCTCAAAATGGGACAAAAGTCAGACAGAGACACCAGCGGCTACAGTGACTGCGCCAAGACGCACATTGACACTACCACCTCTTAGTTCTCTACAGAAATCACCTGCAACAGAGGCACCACAAAAGAAAAAAATTCAAAACCACTATTACAGGCATGTTTAGGCAGGTCCCTCCAAACCACCTAAAAGCTTGTTTATATAACAGGTAACTTGCTAAAATGTTAGCGCTGGATATCCTCACCTTTTCTTTTGTGGAAGGAGTGGGATTTTAGAATTTGTGGGTGCCACCTGCCAGAAATGGAAGGTTCCCAGCCTGACCTATTTTGCCACAGTTGTTGTTCCTGTGCTCTATCATGATGTGCTGGAATTCTTTGGACAAGCTTTGCAGCATAGTGCTGTTCACACTATCTACCTGACGACAGACATGTGGACCAGTTGTCAAACAACTGATTGCTTGTGTATCACTGCTCACGAGATCTTTTTTTTGGAGTTTAGGCAACAGCTATCTACAGGACTCAACTCTGAAGAAGCGTTTAAGGGCATTCGGCAACATGCAGCAGTAGTGATGTTCCCCATGGAGCAATCCCATACCGCTGCAAGCATCTTGGAAGACCTTAACAGCAAGGTGTTTAAATGGCTACAACCCAGAGGTCTCAGAATTGGATTTGTTGAGAATGAAAATGGCAGTAGTATACACGAGGCCATGGCAGTTGGTGGCTAGTTCAGGATCCTGTGTTTGGCGCATTGCAGCAACCTGATTATGCAGGACCGTCTCTAAAAAACATAGTCAGCAACATACTGACCAACTGCAGAAGAATCTGTACTCATTTCAGTCCTTCATTTAAAGTCCAGAAGCAGTTGAGTATCATTCAGTATGCGAATGGAGTACCAGTTAAATCCCTCATACAAGAGGCCCCAATACATTGGAACTCAACCTATTAAATGTTGCAACATCTGTTTGAGCAATAGAAACCAATCCATGGCTATGTCCTTCAAAGAGAAGGGAATGCACCTGGAACAAGTTTGTCCAAGGAGTTGTAGAAATGGGGCCTAGTCAAAGCTTCAT